>NW_016803605.1:925613-927509 GCF_001698545.2 Rhinopithecus bieti
CCTCCCAAAGTGCTGGTATTACAGGCTTGAGCCCCCGCGCCCGGCTTCTTTTTTTTTTTTTTTTGAGACGAAGTCTCACTCTGTCACCAGGCTGGAGTGCAGTGGCTCCATCTTGGCTCACCGCAGCCTCCGCCTCCTGGGTTCAAGCGAACCTCCTGGGTTCCTGCCTCAGGCTCCCGAGTAGCTGGGACTACAGGCACACGCCACTGTGCCCAGCTAATTTTGTGTTTTTAGTAGACACAGGGTTTCACCATGTTGGCCAGGATGATCTCAATCTCTTGACCTAGTGATCCGCCCGCCTCAGATCACTCTGTCACCCAGGCTGGAATGCAGTGGTGTGATCTCAGCTCACTGCAGCCTCTGCCTCCCTGGCTCAGGTTATCCTCCCGCCTCAGCCTCGCAAGTACCTGGGACTACAGGTACATGTCACCACACCTGGCTTTTTTTTTTTTTTTTTTTTTTAGAGACAGGGTATCACTATGTTGCTCAGGCTGGTCTTGAATTCTTGGGTTCATGTGATCTTCCCACCTCAGCCTCTCAAAGTGTTGGGATTACAGACGAGCCACTGTGCCATGGCACCACAATTTTTCAAAAGCAACAAATAAATAAATTGTTACACACACACCCCACCCCAAAATAGACTGAATTTTGGCAATTTCGTAGCGTTCAACCTAATGGAATTACAGGGCTTGACAGGATGAGTGACTAATGGAGAGGACCATAGACTTTTTCTCTTTTGAACAATGTAATATTAAACAATATATATGTGATATTTGATGCATAGGAGAGAATGTCTTAACATATATGAGAGTCATAAAACATAATCACAGCCGGGCATGGTGACTCATGCTGTAATCCCAGCACTTTAGGACGCTGAGGCTGGCGGATCACAAGGTCAAGAGATGGAGACCATCCTGGCGAACATGGTGAAACCTGGGGTCTACTAAAAATACCAAATTAGCTGGGCGTGGGGCAGTCGCCTGTAATCCCAGCTACTCAGGAGGCTGAGCCAGGAGAATCACTTGAACCCAGGAGATAGAGGTTGCAGTGAGCTGAGATGGTGCCATTGCACTCCAGCTGGGTGACAAGAGCAACACTCTGTCTCAAAAAAAAAAAAAAATTAGCTGGGCACGGTGGTGGGTACCTATAATCCCAGCTACTCGGGTGGCTAAGGCAGGAGAATTGTTTGAACCCAGGAGGCAGAGGCTGCAGTGAGCCAAGATCGCACCACTGCACTCCAGCCTGAGTGACAGAGCAAGACTTTGTCTCAAAACCAATCAATCAATCAAAGACTCTGGAGACTAGAGTATCGGAATCACAGACTCTTAAAATATTGGAATCATAGGCTGTTGAATCCAACAGATCCTACAATGTGAGTCACAGTCTATTTGAATCACAGGATCCTAGAATGTCACACCACAACCTCGGAGGGTTAGAAGTACAGCTCCAACAGTTAGATGTTCGAACTCTGTAGACGCTCTATACATTAGTCAAGGAAGTCTGGCCCTGAGCAGTCCAACACTGCAGCCACCAGCCACGAGAGACTACTTGAAATGTCCTTGGGTCCGAGATAAGAAGTGCTGTGTGGCTGGGCGTGGTGGCTCAAGCCTATAATCCCGCACTTTGGGAGGCCAAGACGGGCGGATCACGAGGTCAGGAGATTGAGACCATCCTGGCTAACACCGTGAAACCCCGTCTCTACTAAAAAATACAAAAAACGGCCGGACGCGGTGGCTCACGCCTGTAATCCCAGCACTTTGGGAGGCCGAGACTGGCGGATCACGAGGTCAGGAGATCGAGACCATCCTGACTAACACGGTGAAACCCCGTCTCTACTAAAAAAAAAATACAAAATTAGCCGGGCGCGGTGGCGGGTTCCTTTAGTCCCAGCTACTC
>NW_016803605.1:928469-934875 GCF_001698545.2 Rhinopithecus bieti
AAAAAAAAAAAAAAAAAAAAAAGAAGTGCTGTGAGTGTAAAATACACACCAGATTTTGAAAACACAGTACCAAAAACAAAACAAAACAAAAAGAATATGAAGTCTCAAGAATCTGTTTCTATTGAACACATATTAAAATGATACTCTCTTAAATATATTGTGGTAAATAAAACGTATTACCAAAATTAATTTTACCTGATTCTTTTTGTTTCTTTTTGTCTGTTGCTTGCCTGAGGGCAAATATAAATATAATTATATTGCTTTTTTTTTTTTTGAGACAGTGTTTTACTCTGTCACCCAGGCTGGAGTGCAGTGGTGCGATCTTGGCTCACTACAGCCTCAGTCTCTCCTGAGCTCAAACAATTCTCCTGCCTGAGCCTCTTGAGTAGCTGGGACTACAGGTGCACACCTGCACACCCACCTATTTCTTTTTTTTGTTTTTAATTTTTGTAGAGACAGGGTCTCGCTATGTTGCCCAGGCTGGTCTTAAACTCCTGGGCTCAAGCGATCCTCCTGCCTCCTGGTTCACAGTCTATTTCTTTCTCTTTTATTTTATTTATTTATTTAGAGACAGAGTCTTGCTCTGTCGCCCAAGCTGGAGTGCAGTGGTGCGATCCCAGCTCACCACAACTTCCGCCTCCCGGGTTCAAGTAATCCCCTGCCTCAGCCACCCGAGTAGCTGAGTCATGCACCACCACTCCCGGCTAGTTTTTGTATTTTTAGTAGAGACGAGGTTTTGCCATGTTGGCCATGCTGGTCTTGAACTCCTGACTTCAGGTGATCCACCCACCTTGGCCTCCCAAAGCCCTGGGATTACAGGTGTGAGCCACTGCGCCCGGCCACTCACGGTCTATTTCTATGGGACTGTGCTCATCTAGAGAAATACCCTCCTGGCTCTGAGAGGGGTGAGGTTCAGGAAGGTCACGTGGCAAAGATAAAGAGGAGGAGGCTTTGGTCACAGGACTTGGGGGCACCCTGGTCTGCAGAGTAGACACGTGAATGAGATCCCAGGGATGCAGGGAGCGGGGGTGGGTGCAGGAAAGGGGATACAGCCTGACTCAGCCAAGCCCATCATCCACTTCCCTTCCCTACCACTTCCCCTTCAGAACTTGCTGACCCAGCAGATTCCCCAAGCTGCAGATCTGGCAATTGTCTGCCCCTTCAGCCCACTTCCGTCCCGGGCAGGGCTGGTCAACACCAGGTGGGGGCTGCCTTGGAAAGGCTACCTGGATCCCACTCCTTGGCCTCCAACTGTATCTAGAAGACCGCTGTGGGGCCCAGCTCTTGGGACACTATCTCCTTCCCAAATCAGGATGGGGAGAAAATACCGACTGCCTGCAACTCCGGAAGTCAGGAAAGCTACAGGATGACTGAGAATAGAGATAGAACTTAGGGGTTGTGGAGGCAGAGGAGGAAGTCAGGGAGGTCTTCCTGGAGGAGGCAGCCCCTGAAGGAAGGTAGAATAGAGGCAGAGATGGTCTGGGAAAAACAGACTGAGCAGCCAGGAAATCAGGGAAGGGGCAAGGCAGAGAGCCAAATGGGAGAGGATGGAGGGCATGGGCCAGGCAGGGCGTGGGTTGGGAAGGAGGTAGCATCCAGGATGGGCCCCAGGCTCAGGCTAGGTGACTGGGAGGACCGCGGGGTTGTCTCTGGAGTCGGGAGGGAAGGGGAAGTAGAGGCTCTGGGGAGACTGCTGAGGTCAGTCTGGCCATGGCAAGTGGGTGGGGAGGCCAGATGTGGAAAGAGAGATGCTGAAAGTATTGGGTGAAGCTGCAGGAGTGAGCGCACCCAGTGAGTTGGACACACAGCTGAGGAACGCCAACGTCGAAGAGGAAAAAACTCTGCAAGGGATGCAGAGAAGGGTCCAGCAGAGAGGCAGAGGGAAACTATCTAGGTCAGGGGCAGCCATGGAAGAGACCGGAGCAGGCAGGAGGAGGCCAGGAGGCTGATGTTGTCTTCTTGGGGAGGGAGCTGACAGGAGCCCAACCCCAGGAGCTGAAGGCGGCTGGGGCTCAGGTCCTTCCCCATGACCTCGATGCCCAGGGAATCTGCACTAATGAGCACAGCTTCCAGAGAGGATCTTGTCCCAGGTACCAACATCTCCTCTCAAGCAGGCACAGAGGCCACTCACAGCCGCTTCTGCATGCTCTAGAGACTGCAGCATCTGTCTGTCGAGACCCTCAGGCAATTTTTTGTTTGTTTGTTTGTTTGTTTGTTTGGAGACAGGGTCTTGCTCTGTCACCCAAGCTGGAGTGCAGTGGTGCAGTCACAACTTACTGCAGCCTCAAACTCCTGTGCTCAAGCGATCCTCCAGCCTCAGCCTCCCGAGTAGCTGGGACCACAGGCACCATCACCACACTGGCTAATTTTTTAATTAAAAAAAAATTTTTTTTTGAGAGAGTCTCACTCTGTCACCCAGGCTAGAGTGCCGTGGCACTATCATGGCTCACTGCAACCTCTGCTTCCTGGGTTCAAGTGATTCTCATGCCTTAGCCTCCTGAGTACCTGGGATTACAGACGTGCATCATCACCTCCGGCTAATTTTTGTATTTTTAGTAGAGTTGGGTTTTCGCCATGTTGGCCAAGCTGATTTCAAACTCCTGGCTTCGTGAGCTGCCCAGCTCAGCCTCCCAAGGTGCTGGGATTACAAGCATGAGCCACCACACTCATACTAACTTTTTTGAAGATGGGATCTCACTATTTTGCCCAGGCTGGCCTCCCAAAGTGCTAGGATTACAGACGTAAGCCACCACCTCGTTGTTCTTAATATAACATATGATTGTATTATATTAAGTATTTCATCTATTTCTTTTTACTTATTTAATGTGGCTACTAGAAAACAAAGATATACATGTAACCCACATCATATTTCTGTTGGACAACATTGGGTCTGTACACTATTTCTAAATTTAATTTTTTCTTTCTTTTTTTTTTTTTTTGAGACAGAGTCTCACTCTAGGCTGGAGTACAATGGCATGATCTTGGCTCACTGCAACCTCCACCTCCCGGGTTCAAGCAATTCTCCTGCCTCAGCCTCCATAGTAGCTGGGATTACATACAGGTGTGCACCAACACACCAGCTAATTTTGGTACTTTTAGTAGAGATGGGGTTTTACCATGTTGGCAGGCTGGTCTCAAACTCCTGACCTCAAGTGATCTGCCTGCCTCGGCCTCCCAAAGTGCTGGGATTACAGGCACGAGCCACCACACCTGGCTGGTCTGCATGCTATTTCTAGATAATCCATGCACATTCTCACTACACAATCAAAGCAGAAATATTGTGACATGGTTTTGCTGTCTCCCCACCCAGATCTCAACTTAAATTGTATCTCTCAGAATTCCCACGTGTTGTGGGTCGGGGTCTGGTCCTTCCCTTGCTATTCTTGTGATAGTTAATAAGTCTCACAAGATCTGATGGGTTTCACAGGGGTTTCCGCTTTTGCTTCTTCCTCTTCTTCTCTTGCCGCCGCCATGTAAGTAGTGCCTTTGCCTCCTGCCATGACTGTGAGACCTCCCCAGCCATGTGGAACTGTAAATCCAATTAAATCTCTTTTTCTTCCCAGTCTTGGGTATGTCTTTATCAGCAGTGTGCAAACGGACTAATACCTACTGCAAGTCAATTATTCATTAGAAATAACACAAGATTTCAATATTCATTATTTTTATTTTCATCATTAAAGTCATGCATACTTTTTTTTAAAAAAAGCTCAAAATAGATTACATACCATATGATTACACTGTATAACATTCTTGAAATGACAACATTATAGAACTGGAGAAATGGAGAGTGGATTCCTGGTTGCCAGGGTTTAGGGAAAAGGCTGGGGTGTGGGGGTGGAGGAGGTGGGCATCCTGGGGATCCTCATGGTGATGGGAATGTCCCATATCTTCACTGTGTCAATGTCAATATCCTGGTTATGAGACTACACTGTAGTTTTGCAAGATGTTGCCATTGGGGGAGGCTGGGTGAAGGGTACACAAGATCCCTCTGCATCATTACTTACAACTGTGTTGAGTTTGCAATGATCTCAAAATAGAAAGTATAATTTAAAACAAAGTAAAACAAAACTGTAGGCTTTTAGGTGTTTTGTTTTGTTTTGCTTTTGAGACAGAGTCTCCCTCTGTCACCCAGGCTGGAGTGCAATGGAGTGATCGTGACTCACTGCAACCTCTGCCTCCAAGGTTCAAGCAATTCTCCCACCTCAGCCTCCCAAGTAGCTGGGATTACGGGCACCCACTACCATGCCTGGTTAATTTTTTCTATTTTTAGTATAGACGGGGTTTCACCGTGCTGGCCAGGCTGGTCTGGAACTCCTGACCTCAGGTGATCCACCAGCCTCAGCCTCCCAAAGTTCTGGGATTACAGGCGTGAGCCACTGCTCTCAGCCTAATTTTCTTTTTTAAATCAACTCACTTACAAGAGCTTAGATAACTCCATGGACTTCTGTTTTATCCCAAAGAACTTTTAAGACTCCAGTTACATTTTTTCCAACTCACCATAAAATAAATAAGTTTTTTTAAAGCGAGAATCTTTCTATTTGTCTGTATTCTGAGTTCCCTGTTCACACCTATTGCTATATGGAAATACCCCAGATACGTGGGTTTCTGTTTGTTTTTCAAAAGCCTGGGATGAAAAGACGGTGTGTGGGTGGGGGCAGGGGGGGCTTCCTAGAAGGAAGCGTTCACCTTGCAAATGAGGAAGGATGAGAAGAGTTCCGCTGGAAGAGGAGGAGCAAGTCTGGGAAAGACAGGCGACATGGAGGAGAGTTAGTTAGCTAAGGTAAGGCCATCCCACGAAGAGTGGAGTGAAAACAAGCGGAAGGAGAGTGGCCGGGAAGGAAGGGGACGTTGCGCCACAGTGGCCCACAAGTCTATCATTTACACCGCCTGGGTCTTCTCGGTCGTAGTGTCCACTGTGGAGCGCGTGAATGATTTGCTCTCCCTGACCACGGACTCTTCAGTCAACACGTTCCGGAGGAGGCTGGGGAGGGATTTCCGCAGTCGGCCCTGGAAGCCCTGGCCAGCCACTACGTAGATGATGGGGTTGATGCAGCAGTTGATGTAGGCAAAGGAGATACACAGGGAGTCCAGCTTCTTCAGCTGCAGGTAGGTGGGTGACAACGGCTGCAGGAAGGACATCATTGTCCCCGTCACCTGGTAGGGCAACCAGAAGATAAAGAAACTGGCCACCACCGCCACCACCACCTTGAGTGTCTTGGTGGACCTCGTGGCCCTGCGGCTCCACGTCCGGAGCAGGAGGAAGGTATAACAGATTGTGAGCGTGAGTAGGGGCCACAGGAAGCCCAGGACCAGCCGGACGATGGCCACAGCTTGCTCCCGCTGTGTGTCGTTGTTGTAGTCCACGCCACATGACAGCTTTGTTGAAAACTCGACCTGCCGGACCGCCCGGTACAGGAAGGAGGGTATGGTCAGCAGCAGGGCTAAACCCCAAGCCACGGCACAGGCCATCCAGGCCAAGCCGGCCCCTCGGAAGTTCTGGCACCAGATGGGGTTAAACACCAGCAGAAAGCGGTCGGCGCTGATGGTGGCCAGGAGCAGGATGCTGGCGTACATGTTGAGTAGGATAAGGGAGGGCAGGATGCGGCAGGCGGTGGCACCGAAGGGCCAGTGGTGATGCTGCACAATGGACGTGAACAAGATGGGCAGCGCCAGGCAGGAGAGGAAGTCAGCTACCGCCAAGTTGAAGAACCAGATGGCATTGATGGTCCGCTTGACCTCGAATGCCGTCACCCAGACCACCAGGGCATTGCCCAGCACTCCCACCAGGAAGACGACTGCAAAGACAACCAAGGCCAGGATGTCTGGAACACGCAGCGTGTTAGAAGTTTTATCCACAGGGATTCTGGGATCCAGGATAGTCTTGTCATCATAGTGCCCATAATCAGGGGTGGTACTACTGAAGGGGTCCTAAGGGGAATTGGAGAGAGCAGAGAGGATGAGTCTGCAGACACGTGCCCAGGGAGGGGGCATCCTGGCCCAGGCATGTGGCTTTTTCCCCATGTGGCTTTTTCTTCCTAGGAAATGGGGATGCTGAGGGCTGAGAGTCAGCTAGGGTATCATACCACTTACTACAATATTGAGGCAGATGCGGTGGCTCACGCCTGTAATCCCAGCACTTTGGGAGGCCGAGGCGGGTGGACTGCTTGAGCCCAGGAGTTCGAGCATAGCCTGGGCAACATGGCAAAAACCCGTCTCTACTGAAAATACAAAAATTAGCCGGATGTGGTTGCACTTGCCTGTCGTCCCAGCTACTCTGGAGGCTGAGGTGGGAGGATCACCTGAGCCCAGGAGGCAGAGGCTGCCGTGAGCTGAGATCACACCACTGTACTTCAGCCTGGGTGACAGAGTGAGACCCTGTCTCAAAAAAAAAAAAAAAAAAATTGGC
>NW_016803605.1:936296-944504 GCF_001698545.2 Rhinopithecus bieti
CCAGGATGGTCTCGATCTCCTGACCTCGTGATCCGCCCGTCTCGGCCTCCCAAAGTGCTGGGATTACAGGCTTGAGCCACCGCGCCCGGCCTACTTTTGATTCTTTAAAAGACTGTATGGGGCTGGGTGTGGTGGCTCACACCTGTAATTCCAGCACTTTGGGAGGCCAAGGCGGGCGGATCACGAGGTCAAGAGATCGAGACCAGCCTGGCCAACGTGGTGAAACCCTGTCTCTACTAAAAATACAAAAATTAGCCGGGCATGGTGGCAGGCACCTGTAGTCCCAGCTACTACTTGGGAGGCTGAGGCAGGAGAATTGCTTGAACCCAAGAGGTTGAGGTTACAGTGAGCTGAGATTGTGCCACTACACTCCAGCCTAGCAACAGAGCGAGACTGTCCAAAAAAAAAAAGATTGCATAAAAACACTATTTTAAAAAACTTTTTAGAGACAGAGTCTCTCTCACCCAGGCTGGAGTACAGTGGTGTGATCATGACTCACTGCAGCCTCGATCTCCGAGGCTCAAGCAACCTTCTCGCCTCAGCCTCCCAAGTAGCTGTGACTACAGGCACACACCACCATACTTGGCTTATTTTTTTAATTTTTAGTAGGGATGAGGTCTTGCTATGTTGGCAGGGCTGGTCTCAAACTCCTGGCCTCAAACAATTCACCTGCTTCGGCCTCCCAAAGTGCTGGGATTACAGGTATGAGTCTATGTGAATGCTTTTGACTTGGGCTCCAGTAGTCCAGTAGTGGTGGGCTCAGAATGGCACTCAGGTTAGCAGCACTGGATTTGGAGTCAGTCCCCTAGGGTTCAGATCCTGACTGCCCTATGTGAAGCCCGTGTGACCCTCCACACGTTTATCTACTGCTCTTCGCCTCCCTTTTTATCCTCCCATAGAGAGCCAAGTAGCCCATCTGGTCTTTTTTTTTTTTTTTTTTTTTTTTTTTTTTTTTTTTTTTTTTTTTGAGACTGAGTTTTGCTCTTGTTGCCCAGGCTGGAGTGCAGTGGTGCGATCTCTGCTCACTGCAACCTCCGCCTCCCGGGTTCAAGCGATTCTCCTGCCTCAGCCTCCTGAGTAGCTGGCATTACAGGCATGCACCACCATGTCCATGTCCGGCTAATTTTGTATTTTTAGTAGAGACGGGGTTTCTCCATGTTGGTCAGGCTGGTCTCGAACTCCCAACCTCAGATGATCCACCTGCCTCGGTCTCCCAAAGTGCTGGGATTACAGGCATGAGCCACCATGCCCGGCCAGCAGCCCATCTGTTCTAACTGATATCATTTCAAAACCCAAAGCCATTAGGAGGAGTTATCCTTTTTTTTTTTTGGAGACAGAGTCTCACTCTGTCACCAGGCTGGAGTGCAGTGGCGGGATCTTGGATCTCTGCCTCCCGGGTTCAAGCGATTCTCCTGCCTCAATCTCCTGAATAGCTGGGATTACAGGCAATGTGCCACCACACCCAGCTTATTTTTGTATTTTTTAGTAGAGACAGGGTTTCACCATATTGGTCAGGCTGGTCTCAAACTCCTGACCTTGTGATCTGCCCACCTCGGCCTCCCAAACTGCTGGGATTACAGGAAACACCCACCACGCCCGGCCAGGAGTTATCAATTTCAAGTAGATTTTGCTGATTTTTTAGGTGTGCTGTTATTTCAACTGTTCCTCTCTCCCTTGGTTTTGCTGTAAAGTGATAGTTTGAGATCTAGAACTTTGATTAGATTTAGGTACAATTTTTTTGGGGGGGGCAAAAATTACTTCATGGATGGTTCTGTGTCTTTTCTGCTGCCTCACATCAGTGGCATTGAATCTCCGATTGCCTCTCTTCTTGGGACACTAAGACGGATTGTAGGATCATGGTGCCAACCCTGAACAAAATGTTTGGGGGCAGCAAGAGGAAGATACAACCAGAAATAAGAAATAGATTTTTTTTTACCAAGCACTGTGGCTCATGCCTGTGATCCCAGCTCTTTGGAGGCCAAGGTGGGAGGATTGCTTGAGCCCAGGAGTTAGAGACCAGCCTGGGCAATATAGCAAGACCCTGTCTCTACAAAAAAAAAAAGTAGCCAGGTATGGTAGTGTACTCCTGTGGTCCTAGATACTTGGAAGGGTGAGGCAAGAGGATCACTAGAGCCTAGGAGGTCAAGGCTGCAGTGAGCTATGATCACACCACTGCACTCCAGCCTGGGCAACATAGTGAGACCCTCTCTCACAAAAATAACAATAATATCAGCCGGGCGCGGTGGCTCAAGCCTGTAATCCCAGCACTTTGGGAGGCCGAGACGGGCGGATCACCAGGTCAGGAGATCAAGACCATCCTGGCTAACACGGTGAAACCCCGTCTCTACTAAAAAATACAAAAAACCGGGCGAGGTGGCGGGCGCCTGTAGTCCCAGCTACTCAGGAGGCTGAGGCAGGAGAATGGCGTGAACCCGGGAGGCGGAGCTTGCAGTGAGCTGAGATCCGGCCACTGCACTCCAGCCCCAGCGACAGAGTAAGACTCCGTCTCAAAAAAAAACAAAAAAAACAAAACAAAACAATAATATCACAGGTAAATGTGATTATTTGGGGCCAGTGATGCAGGGTAGAAGAATTTACCAAGACAGTTGTAGGTAAAGAAAAGCAGATTTATTAGAGAAAGTAGGAAAATATGTTGTAAGAGTGCAATGGGCAGGTCAGCAACAGAAGAGCTAACTGCAAAGAGACAACGGCTCGCTAGTGATTTTATATGATGGTGCTTGTGGTGTGTGTGAAAAGGGCTTTGTGAAGTTCTGGTAACACCAAGGTTGCAGTGAGCTAACTTGCATTTTTCTATTAGCTGAGTGTCTGGCGATAGCTGGACGCAGGAAAATTGGGAGTTATTTGCATAGGAGAGCTGTGTGTCCTAGACCATGAAGAGAGGCAGATGTATAGTTTATCTCCTTCCTCTTATTGCCTTCCCTGGGTCCTGCCAGCCTGACTCCTTTTCCCTAATTAGGGTTCCACAAAAAACACTCCAGCAAAAGGAGTAACTAGAGGGAGAGAGAGGAGGAGAGGGAAGGAGGAAGGAAGGAAGGGAAGAGGAAGAAAGAGAGAAGAGAGGGAGGAGGGAATGAAGGAGGGAAGGAGGAGGAAATGAGGAAGGGAAGAAGGGTGAAAGGAAGAAAGGCAGGAAGAAAGAAAAGAAACAAAGGAGGGAAGAGGAAATTAGGGAGGAAGAAAGCAGAGAGGGAGAGAGGGACAGAGGGAGGAAGGAGAGCAGGGCTACAGATGACTAAGAATGGCAGTGATGTATTTGCAGGGGTTTATAATATTCTCTTCACTTTTGTGTGTTTGAAACTTTCCATAATAAAATAAAGAACAGGCCAGGTGCAGTGGCTCATGCCTGTAATCCCAACAATTTGGGAGGCTGAGGCAGGTGGATCACTTGGGTCAGGAGTTCTAGACCAGTCTGGGCAACATGGTGAAACCCCATCTCTACTAAATACAAAACATTAGGCCGGGCGTGGTGGCTCAAGCCTGTAATCCCAGCACTTTGGGAGGCCGAGACGGGCGGATCACGAGGTCAGGAGATCAAGACCATCCCGGCTAATATGGTGAAACCCCGTCTCTACTAAAAATACAAAAAACTAGCCGGGCGAGGTGGTGGGCGCCTGTAGTCCCAGCTACTCGGGAGGCTGAGGCAGGAGAATGGCATAAACCCAGGAGGAGGAGCTTGCAGTGAGCTGAGATCGGCCACTGCACTCCAGCCTGGGCGACAGAGCGAGACTCCGTCTCAATAAAAAAAAAAAAAAATCAAGACCATCCTGGCTAACACGGTGAAACCCCGTCTCTACTAAAAATACAAAAAATTAGCTGGGCGTGGTGGTGCAGGCCTGTAGTCCTAGCTACTTGGGAGGCTGAGGCAGGAGAATGGCATGAACCTGGGAGGCAGAGCTTGCAGTAAGCCGAGATCGTGCCACTGCACTCCAGCCTGGGCGACAAAGCAAGACTCCATCTCAAAATAAATAAATAAATAAATAATAAAATATAAAATAAGCTCATGCCTATAATCCCAACAATCTGGGAGGCCGAGGTGGGCAGATCACCTGAGGTCAGGAGTTCGAGACCAGCCTGGCCAACATGGTGAAACCCCATCTCTACTAAAATACAAAACTAGCTGGGCATGGTGGTGGGCACCTGTAATCCCAGCTACTCGGGAGGCTGAGGCAGAATTGCTTGAACCCAGGAGGCAGAGGTTGCAGTGAGCCGAGATAGCCCCATTGCACTCCAGCCTGAGCAACAGAGTGAGACTCCATCTAAAACAAAAAGAACAAAAAGGTCCTGATCACTTCTTCCTAGACAGAGCTGCAGGAAGCTGTCATGCACCCAAGAAAGAAAGGCTGCAGTCCATGGCAGCTGGACTGGAGAAAGCCTTGTAGGCGAAATCTGTGCCCAGAGCCATCAGACACTGCAGTAAAGCACCCATCAAGGCACTGAGTGGTCATACGAAAGCAGCCAGTACTTACTGAGCACCTGCTATACATGCCGCATGAAATTTGTTCTTTCGATCCTGACCACAACCTACAAGGAGGTTCTGTTAATATGCCCATTTCAGGCCAGTGTGGTGGCTCATACCTGTAACCCTAGCACTTTAGAAGACCGAGGTGGGCAAATCACCTGAGGTCAGGGGTTCGAGACCAGCCTGGCCAACACAGAGTCTCACTCTGTCGCCAGGCTGGAGTGCAGTGGCACAATCTCAGGTTACTGCAACCTCCGCCTCCCAGGTTCAAGTGATCCTCCTGCCTCAGCCTCCTGAGTAGCTGGGACTAAAGGCGCCCACCACCACGCCCCACTAATTTTTGTATTTTTAGTAGAGACAGGGTTTCACCATGTTAGTTAGGCTGGTCTCGAACTCCTGACCTCGTGATCTGCCCACCTTGGCCTCCCAAAGTGCTGGGATTACAGGCGTGAGCCACCACACCCGGCCTGGTTTTTACATCTTTAAAATATTCACTTTGAAGATTAAATAAGATGAAAAATGCCGCCGGGCGCGGTGGCTCAAGCCTGTAATCCCAGCACTTTGGGAGGCCGAGACGAGCGGATCACGAGGTCAGCAGATCGAGACCATCCTGGCTAACATGGTGAAACCCCGTCTCTACTAAAAAATACAAAAAACTAGCCGGGCAAGATGGCGGGCGCCTGTAGTCCCAGCTACTCGGGAGGCTGAGGCAGGAGAATGGCGTGAACCCGGAAAGCGGAGCTTGCAGTGAGCTGAGATCCGGCCACTGCACTCCAGCCCGGGCAACAGAGCGAGACTCCACCTCAAAAAAAAAAAAAAAAGAAAATGCCTAAGCACCTAGCACAGCGTCTGACATAGAGAAGGGGACAAGAAGTGGCAGCCATTGGTATTATTATTTGTCAATACTTCGATTATTGAAGAGCTCAGATCCACATCTCTGAACCACTTTTTTTTTTTTTTTGGAGACTGGGTCTCACTCTACTACCCAGGCTGTAGCTCAGGGGTGCAACCTCGGCTCACTGCAGCCTTGACTTCTCAGGCTCAGGTGATCCTCCTGCCTCAGCCTCCCAGGCAGCTGGGACTACAGGTGCATACTACTGTGCCCAGCTAATTTTTAATTTTCTGTAAAGAGGAGGGTCTCACTGTGCTGCCCAGGCTGGTCTCGAACTCCTGGGTTCAAGCAATCCTCCCGCCTTGGTCTCCCAAAGTGCTGAGATTACAGGCCCAGCTCCCTTTTTATATTTCCTTTTTCTCTCTTTTTTTTTTTTTTTTTTTTGAGATGGGGTCTTGATCTGTCACCCAGGCTTGTGTGCAGTGGTGCAATCATGGATCACTGTCACCCCAACCCCTCTGGCTCAAGCAATCCTCCTGCCTCAGCCTCTCGAGTAGCTAGGACTACAGTTGTGCACCACCACACCCAGCTAATTTTTGTTTTTTCTTTTTTTTTCTTTTCTTTTTTTTTTTGTAGAGATGGGGTTTCGTTTTGTTGCACAGGATGGTCTCAAACTCCTGACTTCAAGCAACCCTTCAGGCTTGAACTCCCAAAGTGCTGAGATTACAGATGTAAAAGTCACCATGCCTGGATAGTCTTTCTTTTTTTATTTCTAATTCCCTAACATTGTGCCTGCCCAAGGTTAACCAGGCTGTGGGCAGTGGGCATTTACTGATGGAATCACCCCCATGAGTAAATTATTGAAAGCTAAGATGTCACTTTCTGTTAATGAGTGAATGAAAAAGGGGTCGTTTAGTCATGTGGTAGAATATTACTCAGCCATGAAAAGGAAGTGCTGACACATGCTACAATGTGGATGAATCTTGAAAACACGATGCTAAGTGAAAGAAGCCATTCAAAAAAGGCCACTAAAAATACACAAATTAGCTGGCATGTTGGCGCACCCCTGTAATCCCAGCTACTCCAGAGGCTGAGGGAGGAGAATCACTTGAACCTGGGAGGCGGAGGTTGCAGTAAGCTGAGATCGTGCCACTGCACTCCGGCCTTGACTGAGAAAGAAAGACTTCTCCTCAAAAAAAAAAAAAAAAAAAAAAAAGATGATAGACGGATGGATATAAATGAATGAATGGATGGATGGATAGATAACGAATGGACGAATGAGTGGATGCATGGATGATGGATAGACAGATGACTGATAGACAATGGATAGATAGAGATATGATTGGGAGATAGATGATGGATAGGTAGACAGACAATGGGCTGGGCGTGGTGGCTCATGCCTGTAACCACTTGAGGTCAGAAAATCAAGACCAGCCTGGCCAACATAGAGAAACCCCATCTCCACTAAAAGTACAAAAAAATCAGCTGGGCATGGCGGTGTGTGCCTGTAGTCCCAGCTACTTGGGAGGCTGAGGCAGGAGAATCACTTGAACCTGGAAGGTGGAGGTTGCAGTAACTCAAGATTACTCTACTGCACTCCAGCCTGGACAACAGAGCAAGACTCTGTCTCAAAAAAAAAAAAAAAAAGCTAGATAATGAATGGATGGATGGATGGATGGATGGATGGATGAATGGATGGATGGATGAATGGATGGATAATGGAGAGATAGATATAGTAAATTGGGAGAGCTTGGGTAAAATGTATATGTATATGAGCCTGTTCCATTCTTGCCATTTCTCTATAAGTTTGAAAATGTTTCCAAATAGAAGGTTAACATTGTTTAAAATATTTTCATTGGTAAACAGCCCCCGCCCTCAGCCACCCACCTCTTCTATTGCCCACTCCCAGCACCCTAAGTTCCTGTTTCCTACTCTGGGACACCCCCACTCCAGGTCCCAACGCTCATGTCACTAAACAGTTAACACTAGGTGCAGCAGGAGGCCCTAGACCCTGCCCAGGGGTCCTCTGCACTCTAGCACGTTGTTAAATATTTTGAATGCCCCCCTTGGCTGTGATGCATGAAGGTAACTTTTGCCTCTGCTGGTTTCGCATGCTCCCAGCAACCCTTGACTACAGAATGACTCAGACCCTCCTAAGGGAAGCCTCCTCACCCTCTGCTCTGACATTGCCTTGTCACTCTCTCGTCAGCTGACAAAGCTCCTTTCCTGCCATGAGCTCACTCAGTCCTTTCCTCTGGTTAACTTCAGAAAGGCAGAAAAAATATGCTGATTCCAACATCCTGTGGTTTCCAGGATCTTCAGACGCAAATGGCTTGCAAAGCTTTGCTGCTGCGTCACCACTCCAAAGACTGGAAATAACTGAAGTGTCCAGCAAGAGGGGACTGGCTAAATTAATGATGGTACATCCAGGCAACGGAATACTACACAGCTATCAAAAAGAATGGAAAAGTTGGCCAGGTGCAGTGGCTCATGCCTGTAATCCTAGCACTTTGGGAGGCTGAAGCAGGAGGATTTCTTGAGCCCAGGAGTTCAAGATCAGCCTGGGTAACCTAGCAAGACCCTATCCCTACAAAAAAGAAAAAAAAAAAACAAAAAGAATGAGGAAGTTATTTATATAATGATGTGGAAAGACCTCCAAGATCCGGGGCGAGGCCAGGCGCGGTGACTCACTCCTGTAATCCCAGAACTTTGGGAGACCAAGGTGGGTGGATCACCTGAGGTCAGGAGTTCAAGACCAGCCTGGCCAACATGGTGAAACTCTGTTGCTACTAAAAAGACAAAAAATCACCCAGGTGTGGTAGCGCATGCCTGTAATCCCAGCTACTTGGGAGGCTGAGGCAGGAGAATTGCTTGAACCCAGGAGGTGGAGGTTTCT
>NW_016803605.1:947641-950583 GCF_001698545.2 Rhinopithecus bieti
AGACTCAATCTCAAAAAAAAAAAAAGGAAAGAAAGAAAAGAAAAGAAAAGATCTTCCTTCTAGGGTTACGAAGTTGGCAACAGAAGATGGCGCTATCCCCCACCCCCACACCGCCCACCCACTCCACAAGCCACACTAGCCACACAAGCCACAACCATCTCCGTCTTCGAAATGGGGTCCACACTTCATCCTCTCCAGCTTCATTGTGGGTTCTCTAAGGCAGTGGCCCCCAACCTTTTTCGCACCAAGGACCGGTTTTGTGGAAGACAATTTTTCTAGAGGCCAGAGGTTGTGGGGGCTGATTTTGGAATGATTCAAGTGTACTACATTCGTGGGGTACTTTATTTCTATTATTGTTACATTGTAATACATCATGAAATAATTATACAATTCACCATAATGTAGAATCAGTGGAATCCCTGAGCTTGTTTTCCTGTAACTAGATGGTCGCATCTGGGGGTGATGGGAGACAGTGACAGATCATCAGGCATTAGATTCTCACAGGGAGCGGGCAACCCAGATCCCTTGCATGCGCTGTTGACAACAGGGTTCACGCTCTTATGAGGATCTAATTCCGCCGCTGATCTGACAGGAGGCAGAGCTCAGAGGGTAATACGAGCGAAAGGGCACAGCTGTATTTTCAGATGAAGCTTCACTTAGTCACCTGCCACTCACCTCCTGCTATGCCGCATGGTTCCTAGCAGGCCATGGACTGGTACAGGTCTGCAGCCCAGGGCTGGGGGACCCCTGCTCTGAGATACTTCCTAGAACCTGGGGCAAGGAAGGAGCCTAGATTACCTTCCTGTGGCTGCTGTAACCAATTAGCACAAAATGTGGGCTTAACACCAGGGCTGGGTGCAGTGGCTCATGCCTGCAATCCCAGCACTTTGGGAGGCTGAGGCAGGCAGATCATTGAGGTCAGGAGTTCGAGACCAGCCTGGCCAACATGGCAAAACCCCATCTCTACTAAAAATACAGAAATTACCTGGGTGTGATGGTGCATGCCTGTAGTCCCAGCTACTCGGGAGGCTGAGGAACAAGAATTGCTTGAACCCGGGAGGTGGAGGTTGTAGTGAGCCAAGATGACACCACTGCACTCCAGCCTGGGCTACAGAGCAAGACTCCATCTCGGGGAAAAAAAAAAAAAAACCGCCAGACAATTATTTTGGCATGGTTCCGCAGACCAGAAGTCCAAAATCAAGATGTCAGCACTCCCTCCAGAGGTTCCAGGGCAGAATCTGTTCCTTGCCTCTCCCAGGTTCAGGTGGCTCCTGGCATTCCTTGGCTTGTGGCTGCACCCTGCCCATCCCGGCCTCTGTGGTCCCATCACCTCCTCTTCTACCACATGTCTCAAATTTCTATCTTCCTCATATAAGGACTCTTGTGATTCCAGTGAGCCCACCCAGACCCAATCCAGGATAATTGCTCCCCCATCTAAAGATCTTTAACTTAATGTCATCCGCAAAGTCCCTTTTGCCATGGAAGGTCACCTGTTCACAGATTCAGAGGATTAAGATGTGGACACCATCGGGGGTCATCATTCTATCTGCTACAGGGTCTGAGAAGCCAGAGAGGAAGTGTGTCCGTGGTGGAGAGAAGCCCTGAATGCCGAGCTAAGGAGCCTGGACTTGGCCTTTCCTTCAAAATAGATCCATGACCTGTCAGCCTCTTACCACCTCGACTCTGTTACCCTGATCCAAATCACTATCACCTTCTGCTTGGACCATTGCAGTAGCCTCCTCTCTGGGATCTTCACTGCCCACCCTCCGTAGTCTCATCTCCATCAGCAACCAGAGGGAGCCTATTAAAACCTAAGTCAGTAGGCCGGGCGCGGTGGCTCAAGCCTGTAATCCCAGCACTTTGGGAGGCCGAGACGGGCGGATCATGAGGTCAGGAGATCGAGACCATCCTGGCTAACACAGTGAAACCCCGTCTCTACTAAAAAATACAAAAGCTAGCCGGGCGAGGTGGCGGGCGCCTGTAGTCCCAGCTACTCGGGAGGCTGAGGCAGGAGAATGGCGTGAACCCGGGAGGCGGAGCTTGCAGTGAGCTGAGATCCGGCCACTGCACTCCAGCCCGGGCGACAGAGCAAGACTCCGTCTCAAAAAAAATAAATAAAAAATAAAAAAAATAAAACCTAAGTCAGATCAAAGCACTTCTCTGCTCAGAATAGGGTTGCCTGATTTAGCACACACACCCACACAAACAAACATAAACACATTACAGACTGCCCAGTTAACTTTAAATTTCAGGGTTGGGCCTGGTGGTTCATACCTGTATTCCCAGGGCATTGGGACACCGAGGAAGGATCACTTGAGACCAGGAGTTTGAGACCAGCCTGGGCAACACAGTGAGATCCCATCTCAACAAAATAAATTAAAAATTAGCTGGGCATGGTGGCACATGCCTGTGGTCCCAGCTACCTGGGAGGCTGAGGCAGGAGGATCGCTTCAGCCCAGGAGATCAAGACTGCAGTGAGTTAAGATCACAAAATTTTTTTTTTTCATATTTTACCTGGGAATCTTGTATTTTATCTGGTAACCACAGCTCACAGCCCTCCTATGGAGCCTACGGCACAATGAGTGTGATTGTTATGATAATTACAGAAACACACTCAGTTTTTTTTTCCCATGTCTTTCTGCGACTCTACAAAACACCACACACAACTTTCTTTATTTTTATTATTATTTTTTTTTCTGAGACGGAGGCTCGCTCTGTCGCCCAGACTGGAGTGCAGTGGCCGGATCTCAGCTCACTGCAAGCTCCGCCCCCCGGGTTCACGCCATTCTCCTGCCTCAGCCTCCCAAGTAGCTTGGGACTACAGGCGCCCGCCACCTAGCCCGGCTAGTTTTTTTGTTTTTTTTTTTTTTTGTATTTTGTATTTTGTATTTTTATTTTTTTTTTATTTTTTATTTTTTTTTGAGACGGAGTCTCGCTCTGTC
>NW_016803605.1:952472-956954 GCF_001698545.2 Rhinopithecus bieti
AGGCCGGGCGCGGTGGTTCACACCTGTAATCCCAGCACTTTGGGAGGCCGTAGCGGGTGGATCACGAGGTCAGGAGATCGAGACCATCCCCCGTCTCTACTAAAAATACAAAAAATTAGCTGGGAATGGTGGCGGGCGCCTGTAGTCCCAGCTACTCGGGAGGCTGAGGCAGGAGAATCGCTTGAACCCAGGAGGAAGAGGTTGCAATGAACCGAGATCATGCCACTGTGCTCCAGCCTGGGTGACAAAGTGAGACTCTGTCTCAAAAAAAACAAAAAAAAAAAAAAAAGAAAGAAAGAAAGAAAAATAAAGAAATTGGGGCCAGAAGCAATAATTCGTGCCTGTAATCCCAGCATTTTGGGAGGCCACGGTGGAAAGATCACCGGAGTCCAGGAGTTCCAGACCTAGGTAACATAGTGAAATCCCCATCTCTACAAAACACAAAAAATGATCCAGGTGTGGTGGAGCACACCTATAGTCCTAGCTACTCAGGAGGCAGAGGCAGGAGGATCACCTGACCCCAGGAGGTCGAGGCTGCAGTGACCTATGATTGTGCTACTGCACTGCAGCCTGGACAATAGAGCAAGACCCTGTCTCAAAAAAAAAAAAAAAAAAAGACAGAGGCCGGGCACGGTGGCTCAGCCTGTAATCCCAGCACTTTGGGAGGCTAAGGCAGGTGGATCACCTGAAGGTCAGGAGTTCAAGACCAGCCTGGCCAACATGGTGAAACCGCATCTGTACTAAGAATATAAAAAATTAGCCAGGCATGGTGATGGGCACCTATAATCCCAGCGACTTGGGAGGCTGAGGCAGCAGAATCACTCGAACTTGGGAGGTGGAGGTTGCAGTGAGCCGAGATCGTGCCATTGCACTCCAGCCTTGAGTGACAAGGGCGAAACTTCGTCACACACACAGAAAAAAAGACAGAAAGAAATTGGCTTACGCAATTGTGGGGGCTGGTAAACCCTAGAAAAATAATACAGGCATATCTATGTCTATTTAAGTTTTTTCTGGAATCATTTGAGAGTACTTTGGAAACATCATGCTCCTTTACCATAAATTCGTCACTGTGTATCTCTTATATTGCGGTTATGACAGGATAGTCTCTGACATAACTACAATATATTTATCAAAATAAGGAACTATGCCACTGATACCACACTATCCTCAGCCTTCACTGAAATTTCACCAGTCGTTCCAATAACTTTTTTTTTTTTTTTTTTTTTTAGACAGAGTCTCAATTTGTCGCCCAGGCTGGAGTCCAGTGGCACAATCTCGGCTCACTGCAACCTCCGCCACTCAAGTTCAAGAGTTTCTCCTGACTCAGTCTCCCAAGTAGCTGGGATTATAGGTGCCCACCACCACACCCAGCTAAGTTTTGTATTTTCAGTAGAGATGGGGTTTTGCCATGTCGGCCAGGCTGGTCTCAAACTCCTCACCTCAGGTGATCCTCCTGCCTCGGCCTCCCAAAGTGCTGGGATTACAGGTGTGAGCCACCATGCTGGGCCCCAGTAATGTACTTTATCACTTTGTTTTTCTGGATAATGTTTTGGTTTTGGTTTTATTATTTTTTGTAGAGTCGGGGGTCTATGTTGCCCAGGCTTGTCTTGAGCTCCTGGGCTCAAGTAATCCTCTCACCTCAGCCTCTCAAAGTGCTGGGATTGCAGGCAAGAGCCACTGCACCTGGTGTCAGAATAATGTTTTTGTAAATAAATTTTAAAACACTTTGTTCTGTTTTAACAGCATAAGAAATCCTTTAGCTGGGTGTGGTGGATCATGCCTGTAATCCCAGCACTTTGGGAGGCCAAGGAGGGAGGATTGCTTGAGGCCAGGAGTTCAAGACCAGCCTGGGCAACATGAAGAAACCCCATCTCTACAAAAAATACAGAAATTAGCCAGGTGTAGTGGTGCACACTTGTGGTCCCGGCTACTCTGGAGGCTGAGGTGGGAGGATCACCTGAGCCTGGGAGATTGAGGCTGCAGTGAGCTATGATCACACCACTGTCTATGATCACCCAGCCTGGGTGACAGAGAGAGACCCGGTCTCAAAAAAGAAAAGAAGGCCGGACATGGTGGCTCATGCCTGTAATCCCAGAACTTTGGGAGGCCGAGGCAGGCAGACCACGAGGTCAGCACTTCGAGACCAGCCTGGCCAACATGGTGAAACCCCATCTCAGTGGGATGGGATAGCATTAGGAGATATACCTAATGTACACGATGAGTTAATGGGTGCAGCACACCAATGTGGCACATGTATACATATGTAACAAACCTGCACGTTGTGCACATGTACCCTAGAACTTAAAGTATAACAAAAAAGAAAAAAAATGAATTTAGCAAGGTTTTGAATTAAAAAAAAAAAAAAGAAACCCCATCTCTACTAAAAATACAAATAAGCTGGGAGTGGTGGCAGGTGCCTATAATCCCAGCTACTTGGGAGGTTGAGGCAGGAAAATCTTGTGAACCCGGGAGGCGGGGGTTGCAGTGAGCCAAGACTGCGCCATTGCACTCCAGCTTGGACGACAGAGTGAGACTCCGTCTCAAAAAAAAAAAAAAAAAAAAAAAGAAAAAAAGAAGAAGAAATCTGTTGTTAGTTTCAAATTTGCTTACTCCATCACCTCCCTAATGGTGAAATTTTAGGTGGTTTCCAATATTTTGGGTTATAACATAGTGAGTACCTTTGTACATATATTCTCGTATGCATGTACAAGTATTTATAGATGACTCTCTAGAAATGAGATTGCAGGATAGAGTGTATACACACCATTTTTTATGTTGGCAACTTTTTTTTTTTGAGACGGAGTGTCGCTCTTGTTGCCCAGGCTGGAGTGCAATGGAGCAATCTCAGCTCACAGCAACCTCCGCCTCCTGGGTCCAAGCTATTCTCCTGCCTCAGCCTCCCGAGGAGCTAGGATTACAGGCATGTGCCACCACGCCAGTTTAATTTTGTATTTTTAGTAGAGACGGGGTTTCTCCATGTTGGTCAGGTCAGGCTGGTATCAAACTCCCGGCCTCAGATGACCCGCCCACCTTGGCCTCCAGAGCGCTGGGATTACAGGCCTGAGCCACCGCGCCCGGCCTGTGTCGGTAACTTTTGTGCTGGTATCTCTTCATCCTCTTCAAGATCCAGACCAGCAATGCCCATTACGGCAGCCACCAGCCGCATCTGACCAGTGAGTGCTTGAAATACAGTGAGTCCATATTAACGTGGGCCGTGAAAATGACACACACACTGGATTTCAAAGACTTAGTACCGAAAAAATAGATTGTAAAAGATCTCAATAAGGCCAGGAATGGCTGCTCACGCCTATAATCCCAGCACTTTGGGAGGCTGAGGTGGGGCAGATCACCTGAGGTCAGGAGTTCCAGACTAGCCTGGCCAACATGGTGAAACCCGTCTCTACTAAAAATACAAAAATTAGTCGGGCATGGTGGCGGGCATCTGTAATCCCAACTGCTTGGGAGGCTGAGCCACGAGAATTGCTTGAACCCAGGAGGCGGTGAGCCAAGATCGCATCATTTCACTCCAACCTGGGCGACAGAGCAAGACTCCAACTCAAAAAAAAAACAAAAACAAAATCAAAAACACACAAAACTAGACTTCAGTGTTATAAATCAGGAAAGAAATAATTTTGAGGGGTAAAACTGGAAGGGGGGGCTCTGGATGCTAGAAAAGTCTTTTCTTGATCTACGTGTTGGTTACACAGGGATATTCAGCTGTAAACATTCTTTAAGCTTATTATTGGTGAACTCTTCTGCTGTATTTTTACGTATCAATAGAAGTCCTTTTTTTAAGCCGGGTGCAGTGGCTCATGACTGTAATTCCAGCATTTTGGGAGGCCTAGGCGGGTGGATAACCTGAGGCCAGGCCAGCCTGGCCAACATGGTGAAACCCCATCTCTACTAAAAATACAAAAATTAACCAGGTGTGGTGGTGGCGCATGCGCCTGTAATCCCAGCTACTCAGAAGGCTGAGGCAGGAGGATTGGTTGAATCTGGGCGGCGGAGGCTGCAGTGAGCCGAGATTGTGCCAATGCACTCCACTCTGGGTGACAGAGTGAGACTCCATCAAAAAAAAAAAAGAAAGAAAGAAAAGAAAAGAGACCGGGCACGGTGGCTGACGCCTGTAATCCCAGCACTTTGGGAGGCCGAGGCGGGAGGAACACCTGAGGTTGGGACTTCACGACCAGCCTGACCACTATGGAGAAACCCCGTCTTTACTAAATATACAAAATCAGTTGGGCCTGGTGGCACGTGCCTGTAATCCCAGGTACTCAGGAGGCTGAGGCAGGATAATCGCTTGAACCCGGGAGGCAGAGGTTGCAGTGAGCTGAGATCGCGCCACTGCACTCCAGCCCTGGCAACAAGAGGAAAACTTTGTATCCGGAAAAAAAAAAGAAAAAGAAACAGAAAAGACAAGATGAAAAGGAAGGAAGGAGGGAGGGAGGGAGGGAGGGAGGGAGGGAAGGAGGGAAGAAGGAA
>NW_016803605.1:957522-961164 GCF_001698545.2 Rhinopithecus bieti
GAAGGAAGGAAGGAAGGAAGGAAGGAAGGAAGGAAGGAAGGAAGGAGGGAAGGAAAAAGAAAGAAAGAAGGAATGAGAAAGAAATAGAGACAGAGAGGGAGGGAGGGAGGGAGGGAAGAAGGAAGGAAGGAAGGAAGGAAGGAAGGAAGGAAGGAAGGAAGGAAGGAAGGAAGGAAGGGAAGGAAAAAGAAAGAAAGAAGGAAAGAAAGAAGGAAAGAGAAAGAAAGGAAAGGAAGGAAGGAAGGAGGGAAAGAAAGGAGAGAGAAAGAAAGAAAAAAAGAAAAAAGGAAGGAAGGAAGGAAGGAAAAAAAAGAAAGAGAGAGAAAGAAAAGAATCATGACCGAAAGGCACACAGAGCATGTTATTTTGCATTCACAAACCCATCGCACCAGGCAATGCCAACCCCTATCAGGAGGGATGGACTGAGCAGGCAGCTGCAGCTACCACATCCCAAGGAGAAGCAGCTGTGCCCAGCCACCAGCCTGCCAGCGGCCACAGGAAACCCAGAACCAGCCAAACTGGGCTAGTTGACCACCACTCACCACCCTCCCCTCCCCTGGCATGCAGGTTCCTTACCTGTAGCCAGAGTGGCTTTTGAGGCAGGATGTGGTGGGTCCATCATGGGCAATGCTTGTGCCTATGCAGTTATCCGACCCTGGCCTGACCAACTTACCAGAAACTCTAGCACCGGGGGTTCTGAGTAAGGCCCAGAGGCCGCAATAAGCACCAGTGGAGGGACACAGGCAGGAGGAAGCTGGAGGCACGCCAAGCTGAGGGCGTCTCAAAGGCGGGCAGAAAACATCAGCACCAGCAATAATAATAAAAATAGGGCTGGGTGGCCGGGTGTGGTGGCTCACGCCTGTAATCCCAGCACTTTGGGAGGCGAGGCGGGCAGATCACGGGGTCAGAAGTTCTAGACCAGCCTGGCCAACATGGTGAAACCCCATCTCTATCAAAAATACACAAATGACCGGATGCGTTGGCTCACACTTGTAATCTCAGCGCTTTGGGAGGCCGAGGCAGGCAGATCAGGAGGTCAGGAGTTCAAGACCAGCCTGGCCAACATGGTAAAACCCCATCTCTATTGAAAATACAAAAATTAGCCAAGCATGGTGGCGGGGGCCTGTAATCCCAGCTACTCGGGAGGCTGAGGCAGGAGAATCGCTTGAACCTGGGAGGTGGAGGTTGCAGTGAACCAAGATCGTGCCACTGCGCTCCAGCCTGGGCGACAGAGCTAGACTCCGTCTCAAAATAAATAAATAAATAAAATACACAAATTAGCCGGGCACGGTGTCGCGCGCCTGTAATCCCAGCTACTGGGGAGGCTGAGGCAAGAGAATCACTTGAGCCCAGGAGGTTGCAATGAGCTGAGATCTTGCCATTGCACTCCAGCCTGAGCGAACAAAGCGAAACTCCATCCAAAAAATAATAATAATAATTTTAAAATAATAGTAATAATAATAGTGATTGCTCAGGACCAGGGGCTCTTCTAAGCCTTCATAACCACCAAAGCAGGTGGAGATGAGACATGCAAGCTCACAGAACGCATAATGGAGGCCAGCCATGGTAGCTCATGCCTGTAATCCCAGCACTTTGGGAGGCTGAGGTGGGAGGATCACTGAGCCCAGGAGTTCAAGACCAGCCGGGCCAACATAGCATGACCCTATCTCTACAAAAAAAAAAAATTGTTTTTAATTAGCCAGGCACGGTAGCACACACCTGTAGTCCCAGCTACTCAGGAGGCCGAGGTGGAAGAATCACTTGAACCCAGGAGTTATCCAACCAGCTACAGTGAGCTGTGATTGTGCCACTGCACTTCAGCCTGGGCAACAGAGTAAGACCGTGTCTCTGAAACAACTAAACCAAAAAAAATACAGAATGGAAGCTGGTATTATTATTACATTGAAAATTCTAAGGCCGGGCGCGGTGGCTCATGCCTGTAATCCTAGCACTTTGGGAGGCCGAGGCGGACGGATCACGAGGTCAGGAGATCAAGACCATCCTGGCTAACACGGTGAAACCCTATCTCTACTAAAAATACAAAAAAATTAGCCGGGTGAGCTACTTGGGAGGCTGAGGCAGGAGAATAGCGTGAACCTGGGAGGTGGAGCTTGCAGTGAGCCGAGATCGCACCACTGCACTCCAGCCTGGGCGACAGAGCGAGACTCCATCTCAAAAAAAAGAAAAGAAAATTCTAGAAGTCTCTAATTCTAAAGTTGTTAAGTGTTGAAGAGGGCGATTCTAGTCGAATGTTGGTTACCTGAGGCTGAGAAGGGAAGGTGGGAGGGAGATATAAAAAAAAATGGATTAACGGGTACAAAAATACAGTTAGAATCAGATGCAGGGACTCACACCTATAATCTTAGGACTTTGAAGGCCGAGGTAGGAGGATTGCTTGAGGCCTTGAGTTTGAGACCAGCCTGGCCAACATGGCGAAACCTT
Organism: Rhinopithecus bieti; assembly: GCF_001698545.2. NCBI lineage: Eukaryota > Metazoa > Chordata > Mammalia > Primates > Cercopithecidae > Rhinopithecus > Rhinopithecus bieti. The sequence continues at coordinate 959,965 of NW_016803605.1, forward strand.
GTCTCGATTAAAAATATAAAAATTGGCTGGGTGCAGTGGCTCACACCTGTAATCCCAGCACTTTGGGAGGCCAAGGCGGGCAGATCACGAGGTCAGGAGATTGAGACCATCCCGGCTAATACGGTGAAACCCCGTCTCTACTAAAAATACAAAAAAATTAGCCGGGCATGGTGACGGGATCCCAGCTACTCAGGAGACTGAGGCAGGAGAATGGCGTGAACCCAGGAGGTGGAGCTTGCAGTGAGACGAGATCGCGCCCCTGCACTCCAGCCTGGGCAACAGAGCTAGACTCCACCTCAAAAAAAAAAAAAAAAAATTAGCCAGGTGTGGTGGCACATGCTTATACTCCCAACACTTTGGGAGGCTGAAGTGGGCGGATCACTTGAGGTCAGGAGTTTGAGACCAGCCTGGCCAACATTGCGAAACTAAAAATACAAAAATTAGCTGGGCGTGATGGCGGGTGCCTGTAATCCCAGCTACTTGGGAGGTTAAGGCAGGAGAATCTCTTGAACCCGGGAGGTGGAGGCTACAGTGAGCAGAGATTGCACCACTGCACTGCAGCCTGGGCGACAGAGCGAGACCCTGTCTCAAAAAAAAAATAAAATAAATAAAATAATGCAGATGCTAACCTGAGCTGGGTTGAGGAACAGGGAAAATGGGTCCCAGTGGGGAGTCCCCTTCCGTTACCCAACTTTAAGGCCACAGCCCCCTCACTACGTGTGTTTCTCTGATCCGCAGCATCAAGCTTCCTGGACATGTTAGAAATGCAAGATCTTGGCGGGGCACGGTGGCTCACGCCTGTAATCCAGCAGTTTGGGAGGCCGAGGCAGGTGGATTGCCTGAGGCCAGGAGTTCGAGACCAGACTGACCAACGTGGTGAAACCCTGTCTCTACAAAAAATACAAAAAAATCAGCTGGGTGTGGTGGTGGGCGCCTGTGATCCCATCTACTCGGGAGGCTGAGAAAGGAGAATTGCTTGAACCCAGGAGGTGAAGGTTGCAGCAAGCTGAGATCACACCATTGCACTCCAGCCTGGGTGACAGAGTGAGACTCGGTCAAAAAAAGAAAGAAAGAGGGAGAGAGAGAGAGAAAGAAACAAAGAGGGAGAGAGAGAGAGAAAGAAAGAGAGAGAGAGAGAGGGAAAGAAGGAAGGAAGGAAGGAAGGAAGGAAGGAAGGAAGGAAGGAAGGAAGGAAGGAAG
>NW_016803605.1:963732-967171 GCF_001698545.2 Rhinopithecus bieti
TTTTTTTTTTTTTTTTTTTTGAGATGAAGTTTCGCTCTTGTTGCCCAGGCTGGAATGCAGTGGCACAAGCTGGGCTTACTGCAACTTCCGCCTCCCAGGTTCAAGCAATTCTCCTGCCTCAGCCTCCCGAGTAGCTGGGATTCAGCCCTGAGCCACCACGCCTGGCTAATTTTTTGTATTTTTAGTAGAGATGGGTTTTCACCATGGTGGCCAGGCTGATCTCAAACTCCTGACCTCAGGTGATCCACCTGCCCCGGCCTCCCAAAGTGCTGGTATTACAGGCGTGAGCCACCACATCTGGCCAGCTTTTGCCATTATTATAAAGGCAATTTAAAAATAAATAAAATAAAAATGAAGGAGGAGGTGGCTGGGGCGCTGATGCAGCAAACTCACCCGGCCTTCAGGGCAGAGCTGCCCAAGGGCATTACAAAGGAAGACATTATACATCCCCACACTTTCAGGGTGCACCTGGGGTCCAAGTAGGTTCCACAGTGCCAGAGAAAACAGAAAGGAGAGGGCCAGGCACGGTGGCTCATACCTGTAATCCCAGCACTTTGGGAGACCAAGGCGGGCAGATCACTTGAGGACAGCGGTTCGAGACCACCCTGGGTAACATGGTGAAACCCCGTCTCTACTAAAAATACAAAAATTAGCCAGGCGTGGTGGCACGAGCCTGTAGTCCCAGCTACTCAGGAGACTGAGACAGAAGAATTGCTCGAACCCAGGAGCCAGACGTTGCAGTGAGCCGAGATTACACCACTGCACTCCAGCCTGGGTGACAGAGCTAGACCCTGTCTCAAGAAACAAAAAAGGAAAGAAAAGAAATTGGTTTCTCTACTTTACCTCTAAATCAATGCTCAAAAAAAAAACCCTCAAAATTATCAGTTTTGTTTTTTGGATTTTTCTGTGAGTTTGTTTGGTTGCTGTTGGTGGTGGTGGTGGTAGTAGAGACAAGATTTCACCATGCTGCCCAGGCTGGTCTTAAACTCCTGGGCTCAAGCAATCTGCCCGCCTTGGCCTTCCTAAGCGTTGGGCTAACAGGCGTGAGCCACCGCGCCTGGCCATAAACTATCATAGTTTTAAGAAGCAGTGAATTGTTACCTTTTCTGAAGCATATAATTGCCAGCACACCCAGGAGGCCCAAATATCTCAGTTGGGCTTGAAAGAAACTATCCCCAATGAAGTAGAGCTAATAAGGCATGTAAACTACGCATAACAAATATCCTCAGAGAAATTACGGAGGATAATGGCAAGTTGAAGCGAGAAGAGGAGGTTATGAAGCAGAACCTAACTGGAGATGAGGGATATGAAAAACTCAATTATTGAAATAATTATGTGTTGGATGGTGTATCAGATGGCAGAATAGACAGAGCTTTAAAAATGAATAAACGAGGCCAGGTTTGGTGGCTCATGCCTGTAATCCCAGCACTTTAGGAGGCTGAGACATGAGGATCGCTTGAGCCCAGGAGCTCAAAATTAGCCTGGGCAACATGGCGAAAGTCCATCTCTATAAAAAATCAAAAAATTAGCTGGATGTGGTGGTGCACACTACACAGTAGTTGGTACCTATAGTACCAACTACTGGGGAGGCTGAGGTGGGAGGATTGTTTGAGCCCAGGAGGTTGAGGCTGCAGTGAGCTATGTTTACACCACTGCACTTCAGCCTGAGTGACAGAGTGAGAGCTTGTCTCAAAAAATACAAAAAAAAAAAGAGTGGACAAGATGACAATACTATTCCAGAAGCATCTGTAAGGGACAGAGAGAGGGAAACTAAGGAAAAAGTTAAGATACTTAACTTTTTTTTTTTTTTTTTGAGACGGAGTCTCGCTCTGTCGCCCGGGCTGGAGTGCAGTGGCCGGATCTCAGCTCACTGCAAGCTCCGCCTCCCGGGTTTACGCCATTCTCTCGCCTCAGCCTCCCGAGTAGCTGGGACTACAGGCGCCCGCCATCTCGCCCGGCTAATTTTTTGTATATTTTTTTTTAGTAGAGACGGGGTTTCACCGTGTTAGCCAGGATGGTCTCGATCTCCTGACCTCGTGATCCGCCCGTCTCGGCCTCCCAAAGTGCTGGGATTACAGGCTTGAGCCACCGCGCCCGGCCAAGATACTTAACTTTTAAGTAGGCCAGGCATAGTGGCTCACGCCTATAATCCCAGTGCTTTGGGAGGCCGAGACGGGTGGATCACCTGAGGTCAGGAGTTTGAGACCAGCCTGGCCAACATAGTGAAACCCCATCTCTACTAAAACTACAAAAAATTAGCCAGGCATGGTGGTGGGCGCCTGTAATCCCAGCTACTCGGGAGGCTGAGGCACAAGAATCACTTGAATCTGGGAGGCAGATGTTGCAGTGAGCCAAGATCATGTGACTGCACTCCAGCCTGGGCGTCAGAGCAAGACTCCGTCTCATAAAAGAAGAAGAAGAACTCTCTGGATTACTAGGCAGAGACTCTTGTTCTCTTCCCTTACTTTTTCCCAAACAGAGTCTCTCTGTGCTGAGATGCCTGGAGTTAGGGGAGGGGTGACACAAGCTCCTCTGTGGCCACCACTTCTAGGACTGCACTGGGTCAGACCTGAAGCCAGCACAGCACTGGGTCTCACCCAAGGCCCGCTGTACCCACGGCTTGGCAACCGCCTATGTTCACTCCAGGCTCTCTTCAAAGCAGTGGACTCCCCTCTGGTCCAGGGCAGGTCCAGAAATGCTGTCCAAGAGCCACAGCCTGCAATTGGGGACCTCAAGAGTGTACTTGGGGCTCTACCCCACTGTGGCCAAGCTGATAGCTAAGCTGCAAGACAGAATCACATTTACTTTTTTTTTTTGAGACGGAGTCTTGCTCTGTCACCCAGGCTGGAGTGCAGTGGCGTGATCTCAGCTCACTGCAAGTTCCACCTCCCGGGTTCACACTATTCTCCTGCCTCAGCCTCCAAAGTAGCTGGGACTACAGGTGCCCGCCACCACGCCCGACTAATTTTTTGTATTTTCAGTAGAGACGGGGTTTCACCGTGTTAGCCAGGATGGTCTCGATCTCCTGACCTCGTGATCTGCCCACCTCGGCCTCGCAAAGTGCTGGGATTACAGGCGTGAGCCACTGCGTGGCCTTTGTTTGTTTGTTTGTTTGTTTGTTTTTGAGACATTGTCTCGCTCTATTGCCCAGGCTGGAGAGCAGTGGCACAATTTCGGCTCACTGCAAACTCCACCTCCCAGATTCAAGCAATTCTCCTGCCTCAGCCTCCCGAGTAGCTGGGATTACAGGCACCCGCCACCACACCTGGCTAATTTTTATATTTTTAGTAGAGACAGGGTTTTGCCATGTTGGCCAGGCTGGTCTTGAACTCCTGACCTCAGATGATCCCCCCGCCTCAGCCTCCCAAAGTGCTGGGATTATAGACGTGAGCCACCACGCCCAGCCTTCCCTTTTCTTTTCTTTTTTTTTTTTTTTTTT
>NW_016803605.1:967491-970243 GCF_001698545.2 Rhinopithecus bieti
TTTTTTTTTTTTTTTTTTTTTTTTGAGACGGAGTTTTGCTTTTGTTACCCAGGCTGGAGTGCAATGGCATGATCCTGGCTCACTGCAACATCCGTCTCCCAGGTTCAAGCGATTCCTTTCCCTCAGCCTCCTGAGTAGCTGCGATTACAGGTGCCCGCCACCATGCTCAGTTAATTTTTCTATTTTTAGTAGAGACGGGGTTCGTCATGATACTTGGGAGGCGGGGCCTTCTGGAATTAGTGCCTTTTTGTTGTTGGTGGTGGTTTTTGAGACTATCACTCAGGCTGGAGTGCAGTGACGCGATCTTCACTAACGGCAATCTCCACCTCCTGGGTTCAAGCAATTCAAGACAGTAGAAGGGCAAAGAGGCAAGAGGGGGCTGAACTTGCTCTTTTATAATAGTATTCATCTCACCCAGGTGTGGTGGCTCACACCTGCAATCCCAGCACTTTGGGACAGGTGGATGGCTTCAGTCCAGGAGTTCAAGACCAGCCCAGGCAACACAGCAAGACCCCCATCTCTACTAAATGTTTTAAAAATTAGCCAGACATAGTGGTGCATGCCTGTGGTCCCAGCTACTTGGGAGGCTGAAATGGGAGGATCGCTTGAGCCCAGGAGTTCAAGGCTGCAGTGAACCATGATCAGGCCACTGCACTCCACCCTGGGCAATAGGGCAAGACCCTGTTTTAAAAAAGAATGAAAGAGTCTTGAGACCAGTAAGTTTGAGGATGGCTGCTCTATGTACAGCTGAGGTAAAGCAATGACTAAACTACACACACACACACACACACACACTTCTCCACCTCTCATCCCCACACTCCTACCTCCCACATCTCTGCAAGTGTCTGCAAACTCCCAGCAACTAAATGCAAAAATACAGATTAGTTTCCTCTGCTCAAAGCAGACAGGCGGCCTCTAGTGGACATAAAAGGTATTGCTTGACAGCACAATATTTGCTGATTTTGTGGAGTCCGCTGAAATTCTAATTGCCGAGGGCACAGATGTCGCCTGAAATGAGAACTTTCCTTCAATATATAAACTTTAAACCCTGCACCATGCCTCTTCTCATGCACGTTCTCACACACGCACACACACACACAGACCCACAGTCACACTCAACGTACAATCACACACAGACTCAACTAGACATGCATGCATACTTTTCTTTTTCTTTCTTTTTTTTTTTTTTTGACACAGGATCTTGCTCTGTCGCTGCCCAGGCTGGAGTGCAGCAGTGCTATTTAGATAGTTCACTGCAGCCTTGACCTCCTAGGCTCAAGAGATCCTCCTGCTTCAGCCTCAGAGAGTAGCTGGGACCACAGGTGCACGCCACCACACTCCGCTAATCTTTTAATGTTTTGTAGAAATGGGGTCTTGCTATGTTGCCCAGACTGGTCTTGAACTTGAGCTGAAGCAATCCTCTCACCTCGGCTTCCCAAAGTGCTGCGATTAGAGGAGCAAACACACTTTTATACACCCAATCACACACACACTGAAACAATCAAACACACACATTCACACAGACTCACACATGCACAGACTGTCACACAAAAACACACCCTCACACACAGACACACTCATCCAAGCCATCACAAACACAAACACACATTCGCATAACCACACAATGCTAAAAATAGCATGTCATTGACAATGGGAACTTACTAAATGAACGTCATTCTCTACTTTTAAAAAACTGTAGCCGGGCGCGGTGGCTCAAGCCTGTAATCCCAGCACTTTGGGAGGCTGAGACGGGCGGATCACGAGGTCAGGAGATCGAGACCATCCTGGCTAACACGGTGAAACCCCGTCTCTACTAAAAATACAAAAAACTAGCTGGGCGAGGTGGCGGGCGCCTGTAGTCCCAGCTACTCGGGAGGCTGAGGCAGGAGAATGGCGTAAACCCGGGAGGTGGAGCTTGCAGTGAGCTGAGATCCGGCCACCGCACTCCAGCCCGGGTGACAGAGCAAGACTCCGTCTCAAAAAAAAAAAAAAAAAAAAAAAAAAAAAAACTTAAAAAAGGGGTTTTTTTTTTTCCCTGGACCTTTAAAAAAATTTTGAAAAAAAAAAAAAAAAAAAAAAAAACTGTAACAGAGAGTTAGTTTTTTTCCCTGAGCCATTAAATAAATGTTGAGCAAATAATTAAGATGAATCTAGGTTTGGCAGCGGGCCAAATTACAGGTCCACAAGCCCTTAGCAGAAGTCCTTGGGGACAGATGAGTTGCAGAACTCAGAATTGTTCCAATTTTAGAAAGGCAATTTTGAGCGAATACCATACATTATGTAACACTCCCAGAGGCCTGATGCAGGCGCCCCCTTCTCTCCCATCAGATGTGGTAATATTTTTGCAGCAAAAAATGTGAATATTCAGGGCTGGGCGTGGTGGCCGTGGTGGCTCACGTCTGTGATCTCAGCACTTTGGGAGGCCGAGGTGGGTGGATTATCTGAGGTCAGGAGTTCGAGACCAGCCTGGCCAACATGGTGAGACCCCCATCTCTACTAAAACACAAAATTAGCTGGGCGTGGTGGCGCACACCTGTAATCCCAGCTACTTGGGAGGCTGAGACAGGAGAATCGCTTGAACCAGGAGGTGGAGGTTGCAGTGAACTGAGATCACACCACTGCACTCCAGCCTGAGCAACAGAGCGAGACTCCGTCTTGGAAAAAAAAAAAATTGCATTGTATGGATAGGCCCCATTTTGCACATTTTGTTTATCCATTCATTTGGTTTTTTTTTTTTTTTTTTTTTTTTTTT
>NW_016803605.1:970470-976553 GCF_001698545.2 Rhinopithecus bieti
TGAGACAGGAGAATCGCTTGAACCAGGAGGTGGAGGTTGCAGTGAACTGAGATCACACCACTGCACTCCAGCCTGAGCAACAGAGCGAGACTCCGTCTTGTAAAAAAAAAAAATCAGTTTGTTTGGAAGGCCCCCTTTTTTTCCCTTTTTTTTTCCCAATTTTTTGTTTTTTTTTTTTTTTTTTTTTTTTTTTTTGAGATGGAGTCTCGCTCTGTCGCCCAGGCTGGAGTGCAGTGGCCAGATCTCAGCTCACTGCAAGCTCCGCCTTCCGGGTTCACGCCATTCTCCTGCCTCAGCCTCCCGAGTAGCTGGGACTACGGGCGCCCGCCACCTCGCCTGGCTAGTTTTTTTTTTTGTTTTTTTTTGTAGGGCGGGGTTTCACCGTGTTAGCCGGGATGGTCTCGATCTCCTGACCTCGTGATCCGCCCGTCTCAGCCTCCCAAAGTGCTGGGATTACAGGCTTGAGCCACCGCGCCCGGCCTGACCATTCATTTGTTGATGGACATTAGGGTTGCTTCCACTTTCTGGCTATTGCGAATAGTGCTGCTATGAACATGCATGTACAATATTTTGTTTGAACTTTTTTTTTTTCTTTTTTTAGGAAGAGACTCGCTCTGTTGGCCAGGCTGGAGTTCAGTGATGCAATCATAGCTCACTGCAGCTTCCAACTCCTGGGCTCAAACGATCCTCCTGCCTCAGCCTCCCAAGGAGCTGGGACTACAGGTGTGTGCCACCATGCCTGGCTAAATTTTTAATTTTTTGTAGAGACGGGATCTCCCTATGTTGTCCAGGCTGGTTTTGAATTCCAGGACTCAAGTGATCCTCCGGTATTAGCCTCCCAAAGTGTAAGAGATTACAGGCGTGAGTTACCATGCCCCGCCTGATAATCTGTGTTTAATTTATGGAGGAACCACCAAACAAAATCTGTGTGTGTGTGTGTGTGTGTGTCTGTGTGTGTGTGTATGTATGTATGTGTGTGTATATATATGTCTCTCTCTCTTGACCTCATGATCCACCTGCCTCAGCCTCCCAAAGTGCTGGGTTTACAGGGGTGAGCCACTGCTCATGAGGCCCTGATCAAGCTGCCTGTCCTCTCTTGCCCCACCTCCTCCTCTTGCTCTCCCCGACTCCCTCTTGCTTCAGCCACTCTGGCCTCTTTGCTGTTCCTTGAACAAGCCAGGCACACCACCCTCAAGGCTTTTGTACTTACCGTCTCCTCAGCTGCCAGAGACCTGCCAGCCTCGTCCTCACCTGCCTTGGACTTCTTCCCAGTAACCAGCCCCTCCAGCATTCCCACCACCCTTACCCTGCTTTCACTCAAGGTTATTAATCACTTTTCTTGTCTTTGTCCCCACTAATATGTAGTTTCATTAAGAGCGGGAATTTTATTTATTTATTTTTTTTGAGACAGAGTCTCACTCTGTCGCCCAGGCTGGAGTGCAGTGGTGCGATCTCGGCTCACTGCAAGCTCCCCATCCTGGATTCAAGCAATTCTCCTGCCTCAGCCTCCCAAGTAGATGTGATTACAGGTGCCCACCACCACACCCAGCTAATTTTTGTATTTAGTAGAGACGGGGTTTCACCATGTTGGCCAGGCTGGTCTGGAACTCCTGACTTCAGGTGATCCGCCCTCCTAGGTCTCTCAAAGTGCTGGGATTACAGGTGTGAGCCACCTCGCCCAGCCATTAATCCTATTTCTTGTCTGTGTCCCCACTAATATTCGGTTCCATTGAGAGCAGGTATTTTTTTGAGACAGGGTCTTGCTCTTTTGCCCAGGCTGCAGTGCGGTGGTGCAGTCACAGCTCAGTGCAACCTTGACTTTCCAGGAAGCAATTCTCTCACCTCAGCCTCCCGAGTAGCTGGGAGTACAAGGCATGCACCATCATGCCCAGCTAAGTTGTGCATTTTTTGTAGAGACAGGATCTCACTATGTTGTCCAGGATAGTCTCAAACTTATGACCTCAAGTGATCCTCCTGCTTTGGCCTCCCAAAGTGCTGGGGTTACAGGCATGAGCCACCATGCCCAACTGATAGCAGGAATTTTTGCCTGTTGTATTCACTCCTGGGTCTCCAGTGTTTAAAATAAGCTTTGGCACACAGCAGATATTTGAGAAATAATTGTGGGTTTTGGGGAGGTTTTTTTTTTTAGTTTTTTAGAGACAGGGTCTTGATGTTTCCCAGGCTGGAGTGCAGCAGTGCAATCATAGCTCACTGCAGCCTCGACCTGCTGGACTCAAGCAATCCTCTCCTCTCAGTCTCCTGAGTAGTTGGGACTACAGGTATGCACCACCACACCCAGCTAATTTTTAAATTTTTTGTCGAGATGAAGTCTTGCTGTGTTACACAGGCTGGTCTCTAACTTCTGGCCTGAAGTGATCCTCCGGCTTTGGCCTCCCAAAATGCTGGGATTACAGGCAAGAACCACCGTGCCTGGCCTCAAAAAATATTTGTTAAAAGAAAGATTAAACAATGGAGATCAAAAGAGAAACAGGAGGAGAAAAGGAAGAGATGAAGGGAAGGAGACAGGGGACACTGCGACTAGGGAACTGGAAGCTGTGGGGCACGGGGGCAGGGGAAGGGGACCCAGGTGGAAGAACGTGTTGGGGTGAGATAAGTGTGGAGGAAAGAAGAAAGAAAATGAGCTGGGGCTGGGCACAGCAGCGCACGCCTGTAATCCCAGCACTTTGGGAGGCCGAGGTGGACAGCTCACTTGAGGTCAGGAGTTCAAGACCAGCCTGGCCAACCTGGTGAAACCCTCTCTCTACTAAAAATACAAAAATCAGCCAGGCGTGGTGGTGCGTGCCTGTAATCCCAGCGCCACTGCAGGCTGGGACAGAACAAGACTCCGTCTCCAAAAAAAAAAAAAAAGAGAGAGAGAGACAACAAGCTGGGGACAGAGAGGAATAGGGAGGAGACAGAATGAGTCAGAGAGATAGAGTGGGAGAGAGAAACAATACCAAGAAACACCAGAGAGACACACAGGACACAGAAAGATTGAGATGCAGAGAGACAAACACAGAAAAAGAAACAAACCAGGACATACAGAAACAAGGAAATGAAAGAGTAGGAAAAAAATGGGGCTGGGAGAAGAGATGAAAACCAAAGAGAGGGGGGCCAGTGGGAACCGAAATGGAGAGAGCCCCCCTCAAACTCACCATTTGCTGGTGGCCAGGGCTTTGGACTGACTTGCTATCCCCAGAGGATCCCAGCTGGGGCTTTTAAACTCTGAGGGACAGAGGCAGTGGAGAGAGAGAACATGTGACATCGTTCTCAGGGCTTGAGATCACCAGTTTATTTATTCCTCAGAACAAGTCTATGAAGCAAGTACCATTAGCATCTTCATTCTACAGAACTACAGAGGCAGGGCCAGGCACGGTGGCTCATGCCTATAATCCCAGGGCTTTGGGAAATCAAGGCAAGAAGATCACTTAAGCCCAGGAGTTCAAGACCACCCTGGCTAACATAGTGTGAGACCCCATTTCTATTAAAAAAAAAAAAAAGTTTTAAAAATTCAAATAAATTTTAAGGCTGGGCACAGTGGCTCACGCCTGTAATCCCAGCACTTCGGGAGGCCAAGGTGGGCGAATCACCTTAGGTCAGGAGTTTGAGACCAGCCTGACCAACATGACAAAACCTCGTCTCTACTAAAAACACAAAAATCAGCCGGGTGTGGTGGCAGGCACCTGTAATCCCAGTTACTTGGGAGGCTGAGGCAGAAGAATCACTTGAACCTGGGAGGAAGAGGTTGCAATGAGCAGAGATCATGCCACTGCACTCCAGCCTGGGCAACAGAGCAAGACTTTGTCTCAAAAAATTCATATAAACAAACTTTTTTAAAAAAAGAAACAGAGGCCAGATGCAGTGGCTCACGCCTGTAATCCCAGAATTTTGGGAGGCCCAGGCAGGCGAATCACAAGGTCAGGAGTCCGAGACCAGCCTGGCCAACATGGTGAAATCCTGTCTCTACTAAAAATACAAAAAAAAGCCGGGTGCAGTGGCTCACACCTATAATCCCAGCAGTATGGGAAGCCGAGGCAGGCGGATCACCTGAGGTCAGGAGTTCGAGATAAGCCTGGCCAACATGGTGAAACTCCATCTCTACTAAAAAGTACAAAAATTAGCCAGGCATGGTGACAGGGACCTTAATTCCAGTTACTTGTGGGACAGAGGCAGAAGAATTGTTTGAACCCAGGAGGTGGAAGCTGCAGTGAGCAGAGATCGAGCCATTGCACTCAAGCGTGGGGGACAAGAGTGAGACTTCTTTCAAAATAAAAATAAAAATTAAATAATAAAAAATAAAAATACAAAAAACATTAGCTGGGTGTGGTGGCAGGCACCTGCAATCCCAGCTACTTGGGAGGCTGAGGCAGGAGAATCACTTGAACCTGGAGAGCAGAGGTTGCAGTGAGCGGAGATCATGCCACTGCACTCCAGCCTGGGCAACAGTGCGAGACTCCGTATCAAAAACAAAAAGAAAAGAAAAGAAACACAGAAGTCGAGTGACCTGCCCAAAGTCACACAGTTTGTAATGAGAGGAGCTGGAACTTGAACCCGAGTAGTCCTGCCCCAGTCAGTGCCCCTATCACCTATGCTGACTATAAAGCAGTGCTGGCTTCCTGGATTCCCCTTCTGTCCACAGACCCCCTCTGGGGAGTGGTGGTGGGCTAAGGGGAGGTGAGCAGAGTAGCTGACCTTCCTAAGGAACCACCTCCACAGATCTCCAGGAGCCACAATGTGAGAGAAAAGGCTCAGCTTCACTCTCCTGGGAAGGCCTCCAGCTCAAGCGGGGAGGCTGGAAAGGGACCAGTTGCCTGCATGTCAGATCCCAGGCCCTGCCCAGAGTCAGGCCTCAGTCTTCCAGGATGGAACATGGCCTCCCCACCTCGGCCTCCTTGCCCAGAAGCTAGACCTCAGTTTCCCGGTCTAGGTTTCCTAGCAGGGCCGCAGGCCAGAGAGGCTGCACTGGTCTTCCAAGGCAGCACAGCGCTTTGGTAATTGGCTCTGAGATTTCCAGACAGGTTGAGAAGCAACACCACCACCGCTGCCATCCACTCTCATCTCTGACCGCAGGAAGTGGGCCAGCATCGTTCCCTCTCGGCAGCCAACTGAGATCTCCGAGTTTTTTAGTCTCTGTCCCTGACATGATAATTACACCAACAGCAATTCCCAGAACCCCAGCTATTGTCCTAAATCACCCACTCCTCCTCTTGTCTCCTGCGCTGTAACAAGGGCAGACACTCTGCTTCTCTCCAGAGACATCTGTCCTTTGCTCCAAGCACACACAAAACTGGGAAGCCCTTCCCACTGTCTGACCTTCAAAGGCCCTGCTGCTGCTAAGCTTCTTCCTACTCCCACCAAAAAGAGAAGAGCACCTTAAGGAAGGAGAACAGCCCATCCGGGACAAGAGAGACAAAGGCCACACCCAGGAAGGTCTTCCCCACACAAACTTGGGAGGAGAGGCATCTCTGCAGACAACAGGACAGACACAGCACGAGGCAACTGAGGCTGTGGTTTATTGCAGATGGACACAGATTCAGGGAGGTGAGGAGGCAGATGGGCTGTGGGCTCTGTGCTCAGCATCCCACAGCAAGAGGAGCAGGAGAGAAAGCTCAGAATGGGATCTTCCTGATGGTGGAGGACCCGATCTGACCACAGAGGAGCTGCAAGAGGCAAGGCCCCGAGCCGACACCCCCTGGGCCCCCATTCCGCGGGATGACAGCTCCAGAGACGCTGGGCGATGTCATTAGAAAGGAGGCCGGACCCATCCGGAGACGGTGCATCCTCGGCGTGGAGCACAGAGCTCTTGAGGGCTGGCAATGCGGGTTAGGGTGGAAGGGAGAGTTACCCGGGTCCTCGACCCTCCGCGGCCTCTGGCGTCTCTCTGGCTGTCTGGTGACTCGGGCGGCGGCCAGGGTCGCTGTAGCGGCGGCGGCGGCTCAGCGGCAGCTGGAGCTGGGGTCGGGGCCCGCCTGGGACTCCTAGGAGGCAGGAGACGGAGGCAGCGGCGGGCACCGGGACAGGCGGCGCGCCCGGGCGGGAGGCACACGGAGGGGATGGCGCGCTGGGCTGCGGGCCGGCGGGGG
>NW_016803605.1:977402-995720 GCF_001698545.2 Rhinopithecus bieti
CTCCAGCCCCGCCCCCGTGCTTAGCCCCATCACCTCTATCACCGCCTCCTCCTACCACAACCCGGTTCTCTTCCCAGACTCGGACTTCATCCAGCCCAGGCGTCTACCCTGCCTCGGAGCCCGCCCCCTCGTCCCGCTCAAGCCCTGCCTGGAGCCCTACACCGCCCTCTGCCGCAGCCAGTATCTCTCGCTGACTGTCAGACTGTCTACTCCAGCGCTCGAGCCCCGCGCGCTACCCTCTGGCTCCCACAGTCTTGTCCGCAGTCCCCGCTCTCCTCCTCCGCGGGCTCCCCGCGCGCGCGGCACCCCGACCACGCCCCCGCGGACGGCCCCGCCCCGTGACCGTGGCAAGAGCCCCACCCGCGCGTGCCGACCCCGCCCCCCGCCCTAACTCCGCTTGTCGGCATTCCGGCCCCGCCCCTGCGGGACCCACCTCCTCCAGCACACGCTCAGCCCCCTTTCAGGCCTGCTCAGCCCCCTTTCAGGTCGCTCAGCACAACCTCAGACCCCGAAGTTCCACTCCGCCCCTCACCGCAATCGCACCCCTTGTCCCAGCTCCTCCCCCACCGTCTTCTCCCTAGAGCCAAGGGGTCCAGACTAGGCTCTGGGGAAGAGAACACAGCCTGGAAATCCAGATAAACCCCTCCTGACGCCCCCTCCCCATCAAGGCGGGGAAGCTTCAGTCCCCTCCCAGCAGCGTCTTCAGGAATTCGGGGAGGCCTGCGGGAGTGGGGGAGGGAAGACGGATCAGAAGGGTGGAGGAAGACTCCTTCCTCCCGCCTCTTCCAACACGGAAAAGCCCGCCAAGCACAGCGACCCAGCCTGCCCCTGCCAGAAACACAGTTCAAGGGTGAGCGGAAGCACTGCGTTTAATAGGACAAGGCTGGTGCCCGAGTAATTCAAGCCCTTCGGAAGAGTCACCGGCTATCAGCCAGGCCTCGGATGCAATCCTGGAGGCGGGAGATTCGGCCCGAGCCGCCCAGGGCCTCCATGGGAGGCTAACGCGGAAGCGTCTCAGCCGTCCCGGTACCGCGACGTCCCCCGTTGGTGGGGCCTGCACCGACTACTGCCCTGGCACCCCCCCCTCCGGCTCGCAGGCCCTGGCTCCTCCCCCCTTACATTTAACCCTCTCCTGGCTGGAGTGTGGCAGAAGCAGAGGACAGAGGAGCGAGGCGATGGGAGGTTAGTGCAGAGCGCGGAGGCCGCGGTCCGGCGGGCGCGGTCAGCGAGCGGCCCCCGGCGGCGGAGGGGCCGCCACCACCTTGCAGAAACGCACCCTCTGGAAGTCGGTGATCTCAGCCGTCTCCTGGCCCTCGGGGCCCGCCTCTGAGGAGAGAAGGGGCTGAGTCAGTGGAGGGAAGCAGTCTTCCTACCTCCCCCACCCCCCGGCCCAGGACCACTCCCCCGCCTAGCCACGCCCCTCACCCCGTTCGAGCCCTTGCCACAGCCGGCTTGGCGCTAAGCGGTTTACACAGCTTAGACTAATCCTCTCAGCGGACCCACGCAGCAGCAAACACCCCCAACAACATAACTCTGTTTACAATCGAGGAAACGCGGGTGTGGTGAGCTCTGTCTCCCGACAAACATGTGGCCCAAGACAGAGAGCCTAGGCCCCCGCGCCACGCACCGCTGCAAACTGTCCTCTCCCACCCCTGCCCCATCTCACGGCCTTCACCAACCTCCACCAAGCCAGTCCGAGAGGACCCGCCCTCCCCTTTCCTTCGCCAACGCCTGCTGTTCTAACCAGTCCTTCCTCGGCTCTGCCCCCCAAATCCTAATCCCACTCTGCGGGGAGAGGAGGCCATCTGAGATTCGAAATCTTACTCCTACGAAGTGTAGGTGGAGAGGGGCTCGGCCTCTTGCTCGCACTTCGTCGGTCCCAAAATGCTGATGGGGTCCGCATCTCTATTCTAATTTGCCCCACTAGGTTGCACCTCAAAACTCTAATCCCAGCCACAGTTAAATCCAGTTTTCTGCCCTTGCACATCTTTTTGGCCTTTTCGAGTCAGTTCAATTTCGAAGTCCGCCTTTAGCTCCTGCCCTAGTACACCAACCCTCCCCCCCGCAGACGGAGTCTCGCTCTGTCGCCCAGGTGGGAGTACAGTGGAGCAATCTCTGCTCACTGCAGCCTCCGCCTGCCAAGTTCAAGCGATCCTCCTGCCTCCCAAGTAGCTGGGATTACAGGCGCACGCCACCATGCCCAGCTATTTTTTTTATTTTAGTAAAGACGGGGTTTCATCTTCTTGGCCAGACTGGTCTGGAACTCCTCACCTCAAGTGATCTGCCCACTTCAGCCTCCCTAAGTGCTGGGATTACAGACATGAGCCAAGGTGTCCGACCACACCCCATTACTCTTAAACCAGGGCTTTCCAAAACCCCCGAGCTGGACTCCAAAATTCTAATCCTTTCCTTACCCCCGCTTCAACCTCCGGAGACCCATATACCCAATTTCTATTGGCTTGGCCCAAAAAGTTGCCCCTTTGCCCCACCCCTGCCACCCAGCTCATCTCCAATCCCTATCCCAGCTCACCCTTTTCACCTCACCTCTATGGTCCAACTGCTACCTACACACACACCCCACTCCCCTCAAGCCCTCTGCCCCTCAGCCCCACAGAAAGCAGCAGCAGCCTCCACCCCCTGCCCCATGCACTCCCCCACCTGGAGTTGCCTCAGACCCTTCCTCTTCAGCTTTCTGGGTTCCTGGGAGGCTAGGCCCACTCTCCAGGGAGGCAGGGGCTGACTGGCCACCTCCTAGGGAAGGGGAGGCCCGGTCAAGCCCCCTTTCCCTCCTGACATCTCCCCACCCCAAGAGAGAAGGCCCAGGGGAGTTGAAGGGGTTCAAGGACACACCTGGGGAATGTCATTTGAGAATGTGAATTCTTTATTGGGGAGGGGGCTCGAAGGGCTGGGGCAGGCTCTGGGAGGAGGTATTCCAGAGAAGGGCATGACCTTACAGAAGAGCATGGTCTGCCCCCCAACCAACAGCCACCAGGGCTGTAGGGCACACTGGGTCCCAGGGCCCAGCCCCCAAGGGTCCCCCACCAGCCACACCCCTCCAGGGCACGCGCACTTGCACGCACGCGCGCGCACACACACACACACACACACACAGGCAGCCAGCTTCATGCAGTCTCAAAAGGCCAGGCCTCACCCGGAGAGAGGGCGCCAGCCGGGTGGGTGGTCCGGGGAGAATTCAGCTCCACCTCTTCACCCCAATCGGACACGGACTGGTGGCCGCTGGGTGGTGAGAAAGGGCTGGAAGGCGTGCCAGGGGCCTGGGGCTCCGGCAGGGGCTCCTCTGGACTGAAGGGGACTCCGTGGTCCTGCTCACTGCAGGGGCTCCCAGTGGGGGCGGCCTCTGGGGCTTGGTGGTCTTGGGCTGGTTCCTCCTCCTCATCACCTTCCTCCGCCTCAATCTCCTCCTCCTCCTCGTCATCCTCACTTATGTCCTCCCATTCTTCATCCTCTTCCCCCTCGTTCTCTTCCCCCTTGTCTTCGGGAGGCTGGTGGGCAGGAGCTGGCATCTTGGGTCGCTTTGGGGACATAGGCAAGTCAGGGCAAGGCGCAGGCCCTGAGCCCCCACCCCAGGCCCATGCCCTGAACCGCCGCCCAGCCTCACCTGCGTGGATGTCTCCACAGGGGAAGTGGGCTGTGGAGCCTCAGGGGCGGGGGATGTTGCCCCCTCTTTTGTCTCCCAGCGGTCATCATGGTCACTAGAGGGAACAGAGGGAAGGGGTGATGCCTGGGTGGAGAGTAGACAGGAGGAAGGGCTTCCTGCTTCCACCCTCCCTAGGGAGGAGCTGCCCAGAGCACCTGGCATGTTGGAGCACTAAGGGAATGGCAGATGTGTGTCCCCAGGTGTCAAAGACAGATAGCGGGGCAGGTGGCAGAAGAGGAGATGGGTAAGGGCAGAAAGGGGACAGATGAGGGTAAAACCAAGAGCCAGATCCCAAACCCCTCAAACCACAGACCTGTGAGATAGGGCCAAGACAAAGACAGCGACAGACAGATGTATCCACACCTTCACAGCAAGACAAAAAAGAGGACGCCCTGTGGAGAGCCCTGGGGGTATGCAAGCCCACAGAAGGGATGCCCCACCTGTAGGCCCGGGGCGCTGCCTTGGCCTGGGGCCGACTGCTCTTTCTCCTCCTGCGGCTGCTGGCCTCAGCTTTGCGCTGGGACAGGAACTCCCCAAACGTAGGGGGCTTCGGGGGCCGGGCCCAGGCCTGGTCATCTGCAACAGAACCCAGGTATGATGGGAAAGGGAAGGCGTGGCACACACCACCCGACTCCCAGACCGAGCCTCGGCTCATCCAAGGGCACCCACTCACCATAGCGGTGGGATGGTTCATGGGCAGGGACTGGGCCATCCTTGAACCTGGGGAAAGATAACGGATGAGCGGGCAGCTGGGGGACACGGTAACAAGAGGATCAAGAAGATGGGAGAGGTCAGGGTCAGAAATCGGATTAGTCACAGATGGTCAACCAGACAGGGGTCACTAGAAGTAGGACAGGGCTGGGCATGGTGGCTCAAGCTTGTAATCCCAGTACTCTGGGAGGCTGAGGCAGACAGATCGCTTAAGCCCAGGAGTTCAGACCAGCCTGGTGAACATGGCGAAGCCCCACCTCTACAAAAAATACAAAAATTAGCTGGGCGTGGTGGCGCACGCCTGTAATCCCAGCTACTAGGGAGGCTGAGGAGGGAGGATTGCTTAAGCCTGGGAGGTTACGGCTCCAGTGAGCCATGATCAAGCCACTGTACTTCAGCCTGGGTGTCAGAGGGAGACCCTACCTCAAAAAAAAAAAAAAAGGACCAGGTGATGGGTGAGAGGCAAATTTGACAGCATAGTGACAAATACAAAAAGATTCAGAATGTGGGCGCCAAAACAAAAATTTGGGGGAATCACCACAGACCCTTGCCCAAGTACATGACCCCCAACTGACTGACTTTTCCCACCAGTCTCTCTCGCCTCTCTCTAGGCTCTTCCACCACACCTAGCTCCTGCCTTAGGGCCTTAGCACCTGCTCCTGGAACGTTCTTCCCACATTTTTCACTGGCTCACTCCCTCACCTTCTTTCAGGGCTCCGCTCAGAGGCCTTCCTGAACCCCCAGCTAAGACAATATTAGGGTCGGGCGCAGTGGCTCACACCTGTAATCCCAACACTTTGGGAGGCCAGATGGGTGGATCACCTGAGACCAGGAGTTCGAGACCAGGGTGAAACCCTAGGTCTACTAAAAATACAAAAATTAGGCCGGGCGCGGTGGCTCACGCCTGTAATCCCAGCACTTTGGGAGGCCAAGGCAGGCGGATCATGAGGTCACGAGATCGAGATCATCCTGGCTAACACGGTGAAACCCCGTCTCTACTAAAACTACAAAAAATTAGCCGGGTGTGGTGGTGGGCGCCTGTAGTCCCAGCTACTCGGGAGGCTGAGGCAGTAGAATGGCGTGAACCTGAGAGGCAGAGCTTGCAGTGAGGCGAGATCGCACCACTGCACTCTAGCCTGGGCAACACAGCAAGACTCTATCTCAAAAAAAAAAAAAAATTTAGCCGGGCATGGTGGCAGGCACCTGTAATCTCAGCTACTCCGGAGGCTGAGTCAGGAGAATTTCTTGAACCCAGAAGGCGGATGTTGCAGTGAGCTGAGATCACACCACTGCACTCTAGCCTGGGCAACACAGCAAGACTCAGTCTCAAAAAACAAAAGAAAATAATAATAATATTATTATTACACAGATTATCTAAGTCTAAAATTCTAATCTCCACCCTGGCTGCTTACTCTGCTTCATTATCCTTCCGGGCCTGACATTAGACCTCTTAATTACCCACCTTGCCCACTACATTCTTAGTTCCACAAAGGCAGTAATGTTTTGTTTGCTGCTGTATCGCCTAGAACCTTCCATGACATAGGGGGGACTCAAATATATGCTGATGAAAGCAAGACACAATGCATTTTTTTTTCTTAGATATAGGGTCTTGCTCTGTGGTCCAGGCTGGAGTGCAGTGGCATCATAACGGCTCACTGCAAACCTCCGGGGTTCAAGCAGTCCTCTAGCCTCGGCCTCTTAATGTGCTGGGATTGCGGGGATTATAAGTGTGAGCCACTGCGCCTGGCCCACAAACACATTTTTTTTTTTTTTGAGACGAAATCTCGCTGTTTCGCCCAGGCTGGAGTGCAGTGGTGCAATCTTGGCTCACTGCAAGCTCTGCCTCCCAGGTTCATGCCATTCTCCTGCCTCAGCCTCCCGAGCAGCTGGGACTACAGGCGCCCGTCACCACACCCAACTAATTTTTTGTATTTTTAGTAGAGACAGCATTTTACCGTGTTAGCCAGGATGGTCTCCATCTCCTGACCTCGGGACCTGCCCGCCTCGGCCTCCCAAAGTGCTGGGATTACAGGCGTGAGCCACTGCGCCCCGCCATTTTTTGCATTTTTGGTAGAGACGGAGTTTCACCATGTTGACCAGGATGGTCTTGATCTCCTGACCTCATGATCCACCCGCCTCGGCCTCCCAAAGTGCTGGGATTACAGACGTGAGCCACTGCGCCCAGCCCACACACACATTATTAATCAGACTTGTTGCCAACTGCTTTTGGGACACACAGGAAAAACAAATACTTTCTCACTGTGAACGCTGAGAACATCTCCCCAAAAGTCCAGCTGCCTCCTCCTTAGGAAGATCAGCTATAGTATCTGATCAAAATATTTCTCACACTCGCACAGGCTTAGCTCATAATCCATAACAGGATGCTTCCCGATCACCGGGCAGACAAAATCCTTCTCCTTAGCCAAAGCCAAAAAACAAGTTATAGGTGAATGAAAACTTTCAACACAGGAAAGAATGGGGGATGAGGTAAAACCTAAAGTTACTGATCTTTAAATACTGCCATTTATTGGCTCTTCCTGAACCTTCTCCTTCTTGGCTATGGAAGTTGGTCCCCATGATGACGATGTGCTGAGGGCTTTAAGTCTCACTGAATCGGGGGACAGAGTCAAACTTGAGGTTAACAATGCCACTGGGGTAAGGTGGTGGTGCCGGGCGCGGTGGCTCACACCTGTAATCTCAGCACTTTGGGAGATTCAGGTGGGCAAATCATGAGGTCAGGAGTTCAAGACCAGCCAGGCCAACATGGTGAAACCCTGTCTCTACTAAAAATACAAAAATTAGCTGGATGCGGTGGCAGGCACCTGTAATCCCAGCTACACGGGAGGCTGAGGCAGGAGAATCGCTTGAACCCAGGAGGCAGAGGTTGCAGTGAGCCGAGATCACATCATTGTACTCCAGCCCAAGCAACACTGAGAGACTCCATCTCAAAAGAAAAAGAAAAAAAAAGAAGGTGATGGTGGGGCATGGAGAGACGTTCAGGAATCTGCGTTGGTGGGGACAGGTCAGAGGCTGGCGGGAGGATGCAAAGGTCTAATCGCTGTTAAACAGCCTTCACACCCTCCCTGCACTGGAACTGACGTCCCTGCAGCCACCGGTGTTCTTTTTTTTTTTTTTTTTTTTTCGAGACGGAGTTTCGCTCTGTCACCCAGGCTGGAGTGCAGTGGCCAGATCTCAGCTCACTGCAAGCTCCGCCTCCCGGGTTTACGCCATTCTCCTGCCTCAGCCTCCTGAGTCGCTGGAACTACAGGCGCCCGCCACCTCGCCTGGCTAGTTTTTTGTATTTTTTAGTAGAGACGGGGTTTCACCGTGTTAGCCAGGATGGTCTCGATCTCCTGACCTCGTGATCCGCCCGTCTCGGCCTCCCAAAGTGCTGGGATTACAGGCTTGAGCCACCGCGCCCGGCTGCCACCGGTGTTCTTATCCACTGGAGTGGGCAGAGCTTACTTCCCCGCCCCAGTGAGATGGAGTGTGCTGGCAAAAATGACTGACAAGTGTGCCTGCTTGTGCATCTGCCCATGTCAGGGCAAGCGCTCCCCAGGCAGCTGCTGCCCTCAGCCTGGACAGCAGAATGAACACCCTGGCGCAGAATAAGTTTACCCTGCCGCAAGGAGCCAAGCCCAGTGGGACCCACAGCTTAGCGTCCAGCCTGGATCAGATGAGCCCAGCACACCTGTGCACACAGAAGAAATCCTCTCACCCCAGCTGCTCAGGAGGCTGAGGCAGGAGAATTGCTTGAACCCAGGAGGCAGAGGTTGCAGTGAGCTGAGATCACGCCACTGCACTCCATCCAGCCTGGGCAGCAGAGCAAGACTCTGTCTCCAAAAAAAAAAAAAAAAAGAAAACCAGAAATGCTCTCACGTGCCACTGAGCTCTGGCAGCTGGTCCACAGCATCTCAGAATATAGCAGTCACTCACTCATACACAGCAGGAGAAACCAGAGAGAAGCATAGGACTTAGAAGTCAGGGCCAAGGTCAAGGTGCCACATGGGAAGGGCAGTGGGAAGGAGACTCACATCCCATCAGTCTTCTCGGCGTCCCACTCGCGCCGCCACTGGCCAGTGGGTTTGCGGTGCCTCTGCAGCCGCTCCTGGTCGATCTTCTCCCTCTCCTGCTTCCAGCGCAGGTACTCTGACCGCTCCCGGCCCGTCATGGACAACGTCATGTCTCCAGCACTGCCCAGGCCAGCTCGGCGGCCCTGCCCCCCAGCCCAGGGGGAGTCAGGGCGCTGTCCCACCCCCCACCCCACCCCTAAGCCCCAGGGCACATCCACTTGCTCAGGGTCACACAGGGAAGCGATGACAAGGCAGAGATCACAACCAAGTAGGCTCAGGTGGCATCTCATCAGAGAGGCCCTCTCAAATCTCCTAAGTAGCATCCTCCTATACCCTGAGCTGCTGGATTTTTCTCCGTAACACTTGGCAGAACCTCACATCTTGCTATATTTTCATTTACTCAGCTCCCACCAATAGAAACCTCATCAAGGAAGGGGCTCTGCCTCAAAACTCTTATCCCGTCGGGCGTGGTGGCTCACGCCTGTAATCCCAGCACTTTGGGAGGCTGAGGGGGGCAGATCACAAGGTCAGGAGATTAAGACCATCCTGGCTAACATGGTGAAACCCTATCTCTACTGAAAATACAAAAAATTAGCCGGCTGTGTGGCTACTCCCAGCTACTCAGGAGGCTGAGGCAGGAGACTGGCGTGAACCCGGGAGGCGGAGCTTGCAGTGAGCCAAGATGGCACCACTGCAGTCCAGCCTGGGTGACAGAGCGAGACTCCGTCTCAAAAAAAAAAAAATACTGTTAGTAACAAGAAAACCCTCAAACATACCACAAGGCTGTAACAACTAGAGCAGTGTGGTATAGACAGAAGAACCAACAGATGAACAATTTGGGGGTGGACCACCAAGTGCAAGGACATTGCCCCTCCCTCCTCTTCTAGGCCAGGTCCCCACCCCTCACACAGCATCTACCACATGGTAGGTGCCTCATAAATGCTGATGTCATTAACAATGAGGGGAGATTTGCCTTAGCAGGAAACAAAACATACCACAAATCCTTAATAATTAAAATCCTGGCCAAGCACAGTGGCTCACACCTGTAATCCCAGCATTTTGGGAGGCCAAGGCAGGTGGATTACTTGAGGTCAGGAGTTGAAGACCAGCCTGGCCAACATGGTGAAACCCCATCTCTACTGAAAATACGAAAAAATTAGCCAGGCGTGGTGGTGCTCACCTGTAATCTCAGCTACTTGGGAGGCTGAGTCAGAAGAATTGCTTGAACCCGGGAGGCAAAGGTTGCAGTGAGCCGAGAAGGTGCCACTGCACTCCAGAATGGGTGACAGAGCAAAACTCCATCTCAATGAAAAAAAAAGTCCTGTGCTATGGCACAAAAAAGTAGAGGCCCCATGGCCCTGATCTGTCTGGTTCCTGCTGCGCAGTCCCCATCATAGCCCTGAGAGCCCCGGGGTGTCCTCACCGCCAGCACCCACCTGCCGCTCATGCTCAAGGCCACAGCGCACCCGCTCAAAATCAGGGCCCCCCCAGTTGCGGCCATGCCGGCGGCTGTCCTCCCGGCGGTCCCGCTCAGATTCCTCCAGGGGCCCGCTGCGTCGACGGGGGTCATCCAGGAAGTTCCGCACCGGGTTGGGTTCGAGCACCCCTTCCTGCAGGCAGCGGAGCAGGGGATTGGCGCCGGCTCCCCATAGCCCAGGCAGCTGGGCCCCGCCACGGGGACACCCACAACACTGACCCGCTGGTTGCGCTCGTACTCGGCGATCTTCTCCATCTCCTCGTTCATCTTCTCAATATTCTGCCTGCGCCGCTCCTCCCACTCCTGGGGGGATAAAGATAGGGATACCCAGCTTCAGGGAGAACTATTAGGCCGCCCATGCAGGAGAGGGGCTGCCCAGCAGGCCTGAGGCTCCTCTCCTCGGACTGGTCTGCTGGTGTCTGAGCATTTGCTCTCAGCATGCTCCGTGCTCAGGGTCAGTAGTGAACTAATGAGGCTGGTTGGTCAGGCCTAGTCTATGCAAACAACACAATATATACTACACTGGCTTTCCTATGGGGGGGGTCTGGAATTTCAGTACATACTAGACGGAGGGAGCCCGCGTTCAAAACCAGCCTCCAGGCTGACATGGTGGCTTAAACCTCTAATCCAAGCACGCTGGGAGGCCAAGGCAGGAGGATTGCTTGAACCCAGGAGTTCAAGACCAGACTAGGCAACATAGCAAGACCCCGTCTCTATAAAAAATTTTAAACATGACTGGGTGTGGTGGCTCACACCTGTAATACCAGCACTTTGGGAGGCCCAGGCAGGTGGATCACAAGGTCAGGAGATTGAGACCATCCTGGCTAACACAGTGAAACCTCGTCTCTACTAAAAATACAAAAAAAAAAAAAAAAAAAAAAAAAGACGGGCGTGGTGGCAGGCGCCTGTAGTCCCAGCTACTTGGGAGGCTGAGGCAGGAGAATGGCGTGAACCCAGGAAGCAGAGCTTGCAGTGAGCCAAGCTCGTGCCACTGCACTCCAGTCTGGGTGACAGAGCGAGATTCCGTCTCAAAAAGATAAATAAATAAATAATAAAAATAAAAATAATGGGTTGGGCGCAGTGGCTCACGCCCGTTATCCCAGCACTTTGGAAGGCTGAGGCAGGTGGATCACGAGGTCAGGAGTTCAAGACCAGCCTGGCCAACATGGTGAAACCCCGTCTCTACTAAAAATACAAAAATTAGCCGAGCATGGTGGTGGGCGCCTGCAATCCCAGCTACTTGGGAGGCTGAGGCAGGACTGCTTGAAACCAAAAGATGGAGGTTGCAGTGAGCTGAAATCATGCCACTGTACTCCAGCCTGGGCAACAAGAGGGAAACTCCATCTCAAAAAAAAAAAAAAAAAAGAATTTTAAAAAGCATATAAATACAATAAATAAAAATAATTAAACCAGACCCCAATTAAAAACCTGGGGTGCTGAGTCTCTCGTGAGCATCCCTGGTAGCCACATATTGTCACAATCCAGTGCTGCAGGAATTCAGCGCATCCCCTGGGACTCCACAGGGAGGGGACTCTTGGAAGTTCGTGCCGGGTTTCCCGCAGACCTCAGCCCAGGTAACCTGTCCCCTGCTGATTTTGCTTTGTGACCTCTTTCACTGTGATAAATCTAAGCCATGAGGCTCCCTAGCAAATCACTGAACCTGGGAGTTCAGTGTCAGGGTGCTGGGGGCCCTGGCACACCAAGGTGGTCACAATCATAGTGGTGGCAATAAGAGTAATTAATTGGCAGGCAGTTAGGTGACCTCCCCACCCCAACCACAATCCGTTCTACCCTTCTTCCTTCCACGGTAACAAAATTTTATTGATTTTTTTTTTTTTTTTTTTGAGACAGGGTCTTGCTCTGTTGCCCAAGCTGGAGAGTAGTGGTATATTCACAGCTTACCACATCCTTGACCTCCCAGGCTGAGCCTCCCAAGTGATCCTCCTGCCTCAGCCTCCCAAGTAAGTAGCTGGGACCACAGGCACATGCCACCACGTCCAGTTAATTTTTTTTTTATTTTTATAGAGAGGGGGGTCTCACTCTGTTGTTGCCCAGGCTGGTCTCAAACTCCTGGGCTCAAGCAATCCTCCCACCTTAGCTTCCCAAGTAGCTAGGACCACAAGCGCACACCACAGCACCCAGCACTCCAAGCAGCTGGTAACTACTTGTTACTAGTAACCAAGCTAGTAACAAAATTTTAGGAGTGCATATAGCCAGCCAGCTGGACACAATGTTTTCATTTCCTAGTCTCCTTTGAGGTTAGGTATGACCATGTGTCTAAGTTCTCACCAACCAACAGGACATGACCAAAAGTGATAAAGCAGTCTCATCTTTCCCCTTCCTATGAACTGAACTGCAATCATGTCAGCAACCCAGCTTTTACCACAGACAATAACCATGACCTGGGGGCCACGAAGCAACAAAAAGCAGGAACCAGGCCGGGTGCGGTGGCTCCCACATGTAATCCTAGCATTTTGGGAGGCCAAGGCGGTAGGATCACCTGAAGTCAGGAGTTCAAGGCCAGCCTAGCCAACATGGCGAAACCCTGTCTCTACTAAAAATACGAATATTGGCCGGGCGTGGTGTCTCACGCCTGTAATCTCAGCACTTTGGGAGGCCGAGGCGGGCGGATCACAAGGTCAGGAGATCGAGACCATCCTGGCTAACATGGTGAAACCCCGTCTCTACTAAAAACGCAAAAAATTAGCTGGGCGTGGCGGTGGGTGCCTGTGGTCCCAGCTACTTGGGAGGCTGAGGCAGGAGAATGGCGTGAACCCGGGAGGCAGAGCTTACAGTGAGCCGAGATTGCACCACTGCACTCCAGCATAGGCAAAAGAGCAAGACTCCGTCTCAAAAAGAAAAAAGCAGGAACCTGGGTCCCTGAGTCACATCATGGAGCGGGGCCTCGCCCCCTGGACCACCCACCTCCTGTAGGGCTCAGCATACAAGAGAGAAATAAACTCCTACTCTACTTAGGTCGTGAGATTTTGGCGTCTTTTGTGACAGCAGCTTGGCATGCCCAATTTAAGTCTAATTCTTTTTTTTTTTTTTTTTGAGACAGAATTTCACTCTTGTTGTCCAGATTGGAGTACAATGGCGTGATCTCAGCTCACTGCAACCTCCGCCTCCCAGGTTCAAGTGATCCTCCTGCCTCAACCTCCCAAGTAGCTGGGATGACAGGTGCCCACCACCACGCCCGGCTAATTTTTGAATCTTCTTATTCCCGTGTAAATGCTAGAACCAGAAGCTCACAGGCGAAGTGAGCTGCCCAAGGACAGGTAACTCACAGAACCAGGTTCGACCCATGTCCATGGTGGGCTGTCAGCCACTCAGCTAGACCGCCTCACACCCTGCTGACCTGCACGTCATGGATGAGTGAGGCAGTTACAGTAAGATTACTGCTCCCCACAAACAAAGCCGAGGACCAACACAAACACAGAAACAGAATGCCACACAGAGCCTGTGCCCACAAGCACACCAGATAGAGACAGCCCACCAGACACACACACAGTGCCAGAAAGGCAGGAGAGGTGGGGACAGAGGATGAGCCGGCAAGCATGCACCAGAAAGCCAGAAAAAGGGAGACAAAGAGCGAGCGACAGAGAAGGACACGCAGCACTAGGTATTGCAGGAGAGGAGAGGGAAGGAAGGCGAGGAGGAATGAGAAGAGGGGGAGCACGGGCAGGAGAGAAAGAGACAAGGAAGAACATGCGAGCTCTGGGCGTGAGGAGAGAGGGAAGGAACAGGAGGAACTAGAAGAGGGAAAGCGGGAGGAGGAGGAGGTGGTAAAGGAAGAGAGAGACAGACCCAGATGCAGAGGCTCAGAGAGAGATGCCGAAAGATGGACACACAGGACAACTGTGCATTTGAGAGGAGGAACAGACAGAAACAGACAACGGAGAACCTCAGCCAGGGCTCCAGGTGCTGCCTAGCTCCTACCTTAGATTTACGGTCGGAGATTGAGGTGTCTCCAGTTCCAGAGAGGTGAGGGGAACCCCAGCCCCGGCCTCTCCGGCCACGGCCCCCAGCTCCTCCTCCTCGAGGCTGCTCCCCAGGACTGCCCTCCCAGCTGCGCGATGCTCGGCCCATGCCAGCCCGGCCTCCCTGCTGTGGAGGAGTCCGGCCCCCCTTGCTGGCCCCTGGGGGCCGATGGGTCCCAGGAGACCTCCGGGAAGGACCCAGGTTTTTCTCCTGGAAGAGAGGAGATGGGGAAAATACAGTCACTGGGGCAGGCAGGCATGCGGCCAGGATGGAGGCCACCCACTGGTGCAGGACAGCTGGGGGCTCCTGGGTCCCAGGCCTCAACCCTCTGCCCCTCCCCATCCCCAGGATCCCTAACCCCAGTGATGAGCTCACCGACTCCACTGCCATGTTCTCCTTCTCCACTGAGCGGCCCTTTCGGGTAGCTGTGACCGCGACTCCCTCAAGTTCAGCTTTCTTACGGTCTTCCTCAATCTCCTAGGAACAGACACCCGGGGTAGGGAAGCGTCAGGTGCCCTGTCCACCAGACGGACTCCCACAGACCCCTGATCTCCGCCTAAGTCTGGCCCCAGCCCAGGCCTCTCTCCTGGGCTCTGGACAAGAAGGCCACTCATATCCCTCAAACCCCATCACGTTGCTGCCCCACTCAGAACGCTCCTGTGGTGCCCATCTCTGAGTAACAACCTTCCCCACATCCTGTGGGACCCGTGGGGTCTGGCCTTGGTACCTCCCTGACCTCATCTCTCACCCTCTGCCCCGCGATCACTCCAGCTTCCTTGCTATTCCCAGAACACATCCAGCTCAAACCTGCCTCAGGGGCTTTGCACCAGCGGCTCTCTCTGCCAGGAACACTTTTCCCAGAGATCTTCCAACCCCTCACCTCCTGCAGGTCTCTGCTCCAATGCTGCCTTCTGGTGAGGCTTTCCCTGAGCACCCTATGGAAACCAGCTCCCTGCCACCCTCTCTGTTCTCATCCCATTTGCACCCAGCACCCTGTGCGTCTTGCTCACTGTCTGCTTCCTCCACTACAGCAGAATCTGCCTGGGGACAGGAATGTCGGTCCGCTTTCAGTGATGTATGTCACTGACATGTATCCCAAGTCTAGAACGCTGCCTGGCCCACAAGGGAAATTCAATATGCCTTTTATTAAATGAATGAATTCATGAGGAATGAATAAATGAAACCCACGCCTCCCCCCAGATCCCATCTCAGGGACAGCCATACCACCTACTCAGCGGCCTTGTCCTAAATCCTCCCTCTTCCTCCCCCTGCCCCCAGCTGCCCTTTAGTAACTGAGTTCCTCTCAACAGCCCTGCCCTGAGCCAGGTACCTCCTCTCCCACTAGGGTTCCAGCCCCAGCTTCCTCCTCGGTCACTGGGCTCCAGTATCACCTCCTCCCCCCCACCACCACACAGCACCCAGAGACGTCTTCCTAAAGAACTATTCTGACGGGTCCCACCCCTGCTCAAGGCTCTCCCTGGCTCCCCAGTGCCCTCAGGACAAAGTTCAAACTCAGCCTGGTGGCATTCAGGGCCCCGCACAGCCTAGTCCCTGCTGACCTGCCCAGGTCAATTCTCTCCTAACCAACCCTCCAACTTGAAGCTCCAAGCTCTCTCTTGCTTCCAACATTTGCACAAACTGTTCTCTCTGCCTGAAACATGTTCCCCTCTCCTTCTCAACTGGTTATTGTCTACTCACCACTCAAGCCTCAGAGTCCACTCCTCCAGGAAACCCTTCCTGATATCCCCAAGGCTGGGCAGGAGCCTCCTCCGGACTCCCACAGACCCCTGAATTTCCTGATTCCAGACTTGTCTGCTCTGGGACATCCCTGACTAGACGGTGGACCCTGGAGGGGTAGGCCTGGGTCTGTCTCAGTCACAGCTGTATCCCCAGCACCACTCAGCACTGGGGCTGGTATGGTAAAGATATTGGGGAATACTTGTGAACAAATGAATGAATGAATGAATGAATAATGGAATGAAAGAAGGGATGTCAGGCTAAGGCCTTTGGCTTTTATCCTGACAGTGATGGAGAGCCATGAAAAGGTTTTAAGGGAGAGGTGAGAAAAACTCACTGCGGGGAAGAGAGGGGATGGGGTCTCCCAGGGCGGGGCTAGGGCACCTGGTAGCGCCGGATGAGGGCCTCATTCTTCCGCCGAAGAGCCTCGATCCTCTTGTCCAACTCAGCATCCTTCTCCTCCTTTGATTTCAAATCGAGTGTGGCTGCCTGAGACCGGGAGGCAGTTGAGGGATGGAAGGAAAAACCTCCACCCATACCAGGGATTTTCCCCAGGGTCTGAGAGTCTGCCCCCCTGGATCCCATCCTCCCAAGCCCCCTTCCCCCAAACTGAGATTCTAGAGACCCACTTTCAGCCTCACCATTTCGCTGGCTGGGTGGGGTCAAGGTCCCAGCAAACCTCCCCTGCAGAATCTAGACAGCACTGAGGGTTCCTGGGGGCAGAAGAAAAAGAAGGACTAAGGCCAATGGCCCCCCAATCTACTTCATCCTCTAACATACTGGGGGCTCCTCACAGCCATACACAAAAAAACCTGTACCGCAAGAGAATTCTAGCCCTCACTCTCCCTCCCTTCAACTGCCAGCTCCACCTTCTCGGTAGAAATTAAGATGGGCCGGGTGTGGTGTCTCACACCTGTAATCCCAGCACTTTGGGAGGCCTAGACGGGCGGATCACGAGGTCAGGAAATCGAGACCATACTGGCTAACAGGGTGAAACCCCATCTCTACTAAAAAAAATACAAAAATATTAGCCAGGCAGGCCAGGCGTAATCCCAGCACTTTGGGAGGCCGAGATGGGCAGATCACAAGGTCAGGAGATCGAGACTATCCTGGATAACGCGGTGACACCCCATCTCTACTAAAAATACAAAAATTAGCCGGGCGTGGTGGCGGGCGCCTGCAGTCCCAGCTACAGGCTGAGGCAGCAGAATAGCGTGAACCAGGGAAGGAGGAGCTTGCAGTGAGCCAAGATCGCGCCACTGCACTCCAGCCTGGGCAACAGAGCGAGATTCCGTCTCAAAAAAAAAAAAAAGAAATTAAGAGTCAGCCCTTTCAAGATCTTTGTGTACTCACCCAGTTCCCATGTAAACAATCTAGTCAAACCCACTTTGGGGATATTCTGGCCCCCACCCACTACTTAAGTATCCAACACTGCTCTCCTCCAAACGCAGATTCTAGTCCAGCCTGCATACCCTGTGGTATGAGTGCTAGCCCGGTTCCCTATCAAGAGAGTTCCAACTACAACCCCTCCAACCAGCCTGCACAAGAAAGTTCCAGACCCACCTTCCTGTGCTCATCCTGGTGCCTCTCATATCCAGGCGAATATTCTAGCTCCGCCAGGTAAGGTTCAGAAACATTCCCAATCCCACGCTCAAAGAAAGTCTGAACCCCACTCTTATTGGCTGCCCAAGTTCTCAGAGAACACGCCAAGCCCACACCTTTCCCAGGGACTTCCTAGTCCCCGTCTCCAGCACCTAAGGAAGCTCGACAGCCTCCCGCCTCCCCCGAAAGGATTCTGTACACAGGCCCAGAACTCACTGGCCAGGCTTCCTGGAACTGGACTTTTGCCCCACTGAATACTCCACCAGCCCCAACAAGGACAAAAATACCCAGGCCCGCCCCAGATTTTCTGTGCAAAGCTCCAGCTTCAATCCAGCTGGGAATGCCAGGTCCACTTCCCCAACATCCTGGAAACCGCTCTAGCCCCGCCCCAACCCATGGGCCATTAATCTGGCCCCGCTCCCGACTTTCTCCCAGGCAACAGCCTAGACCCGCCCCTCCCATTATTATTATTATTCTAGCCCCGCCTCCGACCTGCCCAGGCAACCCTCTGGCCCCGCCTCCGATTGGCCTGGCCAACTTCCTGGACACGCCCCCTGACTCCCTCCCACACCTAGTTACGTCAGCATCTGGCCCCACCCGTGGCTTCCCCAGGGTTCTGGCTCAGCTCCCCGCTTCCCCGCCAACGCTCTGGCCGCGCCCGTGGCTCAGACGAAACTTTCTGGCTCCACCCCCAGCATTACCCGCCAGCTCCCTGGCCCCGCCCCCTGGCTCCCCACTACATTGCGGCCCCGCCCCCGGCACGCGTCAGCCTCTGGGTCCGCCCCCAACGTCCCGGCCAACAATCTGGACTTTCAGTCAGGCAAAACTTTCTGGCCCCGCCTACAGCGCTTCCGCCCCGCATCCGAGCCCAGCCACACAGCTGTCCAAACAACACTATGTCCCCGCCCACAGTCCAGCCACAACTTTTAGGCCCCGCCCACAGCCGCCGGCCCAGGATCGGGCCCCGCCCCGCCTCGCCCCGGCCCTACCCACCACCTCCAACGGCCCGCCGCGCCAGCGCCCCTCCAGCTTCCCATGTGGGCGTGCTGTCCCCGCCCCCCGCAGAGTACTCCGACCCC
>NW_016803605.1:997340-1000814 GCF_001698545.2 Rhinopithecus bieti
TGAATGGTGTGAACCTGGGAGGCGGAGCTTGCAGTGAGCCGAGATCGTACCACTGCACTCCAGCTTGGGCGACGGAGGGAGACTCCACCTCAAAAAAAAATACAAAAATTAGCTAGGCTTGGTGGCGGGCGCCTGTAATTCCAACTACTTGGGAGGCTGAGGCTGGAGAATCGCTTGAACCTGGGAGGCAGAGGTTGCAGTGAGCTGAGCTTGCACTACCACACTGCAGCCTGGGCGACGAACGAGACTCCGTCTCAAAATGAAATAAAATAGGCCGGGCGACGTGGCTCACACCTGTAATCCCAGCATTTTGGGAGTCTGAGGCAGGTGGGTCACCTCAGGTTAGGAGTTTGAGACCAGCCTGACCAACGTGGTGAAACCCTGTCTCTACTAAAAAATACAAAAATTAGCCAGGCATGGTGGCAGGCACCTGTAACGCCTGTAATCCCACCTACAGGCTGAAGCAGGAGAATCGCTTAAACCCGGGAGGCAGAGGTTGCAGTGAGCTGAGTGCGTGCCATTGCACTCCAGCCTGGGTGACAAAGCAAGACTCCGTCTCAAAAAACTAAATAAAATAAAATAACAGGCTGGGCGCAGTGGCTCACCCCTGTAATCCCAGCACTTTGGGAGGCTGAGGCGGTTGGATCACAAGGTCAGGAGTTCGAGACCAGCCTGGCTAACATAGTGAAACCCGTCTCTACTAAAAATACAAAAATTAGCTGGACGTAGTGGCAGATGCCTGTAACCCCAGCTCCTTGGGAGGCTGAGACAGAGAATTGCTTGAACCGGGGAGGCAGAGGTTGCAGTGAGGCAAGATCGCACCACTGCACTCCAGCCTGGACGACAGAGTGAGACTCTGTATCAAAAATAAATAAATAAAATCATAAAATATAAAATAAACATTCAACCGATAGAATCACTCGTTCATTCTCCCAAATCAGCATTGACTGCCAGGCTGTGTACTGGGGGGAAAGGTTGGAGGGGGAACTGAGATGATGAACAAAGCTGACCCCATCCTTGTCCTCCTAAGGGAAGACACAAGTAAATGGGAAATAGCAGCACCTGTGGGAGATGTCTGGCAAGAGGAGCAGGAGAGGCCCGAGGGTGAGAGGCTGCCTGAGCAGGCCCAAGGATACAACCTATGCAAAGGCCCTGTGGTGAATGAGCTGGGTGCATTCCCCAAACTACAAGATACTCAAAGCAACAGCAGCTGAATAGCTGCAGAGTCCGGGAGGTTACGGCATTAACCAACATTTTAGACATAATAAAGCTATTGTGACAAGCCGACCAGGCGCTGAGGCTCATGCCTGTAACCTTTGCTGCTTGGAAGGCTGAGGCAGGAGAATCACTTGAACCTGGGAAATGGAGGTTGCAGTGGGCCAAGGTTGCGCCATTGCACTCCAGCCTGGGCAACAAAAACGAAACTCTGACTCAGAATAAATAAATAAATACATAAATACATTAAAAAGCTATTGTGACAAATGATGATGAATGCTATAGAATGCCCTCAGAGAAGGTGAATGACAGTTATAAGTGAACGGACCAGATTCCCTGCGGTGCTAGTAATTTTATTTTGTGATTTAAGAGATGGAAAGTGGAAGTACCTGGTAATTGCTTACCACTTATATGGCTACTGTTCACAGCCTTTCAGAGATACCAGTGAAATTTAATCCTTTTATAATTGTCCAAATAGCAATCTATGCATGTAACAAAATTCACTTGCAGGCCGGTGCGGTGACTCGCGCCTATAATCCCAGAACTTTGGGAGGCCAAAGTGGACAAATCACTTTAACTCAGGAATTCAAGACCAGCCTGGGCAACATACTGAGACCCAGTTTCCACCAAAAAAATTTAAAAGTATGCCAAATACAGTGGCTCATGCCTGTAATTCCAACACTTTGGGAGGCAGAAGCGGAAGGATCATTTAAGGCCAGGAGCTAGCTCGAGACCAGCCTGGCCAACATAGTGAGACCCCCACCTCTGTGTGTGTGTGTGTGTGTGTGTGTGTGTGTGTGTGTGTGTGTTTCTTTTCTTTTTTTTTTTTTTTTTTTTTTTTTGAGACAGCTTTTGCTCTTCTTGCCCAGGCCAGAGTGCAATGGCACAATCTCGGCTCACTGCAATCTCCGTCTCCCAGGTTGAAGCAGTTCTCTGCCTCAGCCTCCCCAATAGCTGGGATTACAGGCATGGGCCACCATGCCTGGCTAGTTTTTTTGTATTTTTAGGAGAGACAGGGTTTCACCATTTTGACCAGGCTTGTCTTGAACTGCTGACCTCGTGATCCACCCGCCTCGGCCTCCCAAAGTGCTGGGATTACAGGCGTGAGCCACTATGCCCTGCTGATTGTTTTCAACACGTGAACTTCGACAGACACATTCAAACCATGGCAACTGTTCCAACAGAAAGAGGCTGCCCAGAGCACCCTGAGCAGAGCTGACTTGATGGAGCCTGAGCATTGTGTGTGTCACCGCTGCTGCCCTCTCCAGCCACATCACTCCCTTTTGTGCATTCTCACACTCCATGTTCTTATCCAGTTCTCCATGGAGGTAATTTTGCCCCCTAAAAGACGTTTCACAATGACTAGGAACATTTCTGGTTGTCACAGGAGAGGGTCCTCTTGCCATCTAGTGGGCAGAGGCCAGGGCTGCTCCTGAACATCTTCCAGTGCCCAGGCCAGTCCCCAAGATAAAGACTCAGCCTCGGCCAGACGTCGTGGCTCATGCCTGTAATCCCAGGACTTTGAGAGGCCAAGGCAGGAGGATCATCTGAGGTCAGGAATTCAAGACCAGCCTGGCCAACATGGTGAAATCCTGTCTCTACCAAAACCACACACACACACACAAAAATTAGCCAGGCGTGGTGGCGAGCGCCTGTAAACCCAGCTACTTGGGAGGCTGAGGCAGGAGAATCATTTGAACCCGGAAGGCAGAGGCTTCAGTGAGCCGAGATCACATCATTGCACTCCAGCCTGGGGGACAGAGCAAGACTCCATCTCAAAAAAAAAAAAAAAAAAAAAAAAAATGTATCCGAGAGTGTCAGTGCATGCCTCTAGTCCCAGCTACTCGGGAGGCTGAGGCAGAAGGATTGCTTGAGCCCAGGAGGTCAAGATTGCAGTGAGTTATGATTCAGCCTTTACACAGTGAAATACTCTGCAACAGTGAAAGCGACCAATCAGCAGGGAGCAGTGGTGCACCACTACTGGGGAGGCCAAGGTGGGAGGATCACTAGAGGCCAGGAGTTCAACGCCAGACTGGGCAACAACAAAGTGAGACCCCTGTCTCAAAAGGAAAGAAGGAAGGAAGGAAGGAAGGAAGGAAGGAAGGAAGGAAGGAAGGAAGGAAGTCAGTCAGTCAGTCAGTCAGTCAGTCAGTCAGTCATGGCTGGGCACAGTGGCTCCTGCTTGTAATCCCAGCACTTTGGGCAGCTGCGGCGGGTGGGTCACCTAAGGGAGGGAATTTTTTTTTTTTTTTTTTTTTT
>NW_016803605.1:1003084-1007664 GCF_001698545.2 Rhinopithecus bieti
GGCGGGCGCCTGTAGTCCCAGCTACTCGGGAGGCTGAGGCAGGAGAATGGCGGGAACCCGGGAGGCGGAGCTTGCAGTGAGCTGAGATCCGGCCACTGCACTCCAGCCTGGGCGACAGAGCGAGATTCCGTCTCAAAAAAAAGAAAAAAAAAAAAAAAAGAAGGTGTGGTTAGACCCCAGTGAGACTAATGAAACCAGCAATACCAACTCTCCTCAGCAGATCCGAAAGCTGATCAATGATGGGCTGATCATCCGCAAGCGTGTGACGGTCCATTCCCGGGCGCAATGCCGGAAAAATACGGTGGCCTGCCGGAAGGACAGGCACATGGGCATAGGTAAGCGGAAGGGTACAGCCAATATCCGAATGCCAGAGAAGGTCACGTGGATGAGGAGAATGAGGATTCTGCGCCTGCTGCTCAGAAGATACCATGAGTCTAAGAAGATTGATCGCTACATGTATCACAGCCTGTACCTGAAGGTGAAGGGGAATGTGTTCAAAAACAAGCGTATTCTCATGGAACACATCCACAAGCAGAAGGCAGACAAGGCCCGCAAGAAGCTCCTGGCTGACCAGGCTGAGACCCGCAGGCCTAAGACCAAGGACGCACGCAAGCACTGTGAAGAGCGCCTCCAGGCCAAGAAGGAGATCATCAAGACTTTGTCCAAGGAGGAAGAGACCAAGAAATAAAAGCTCCCCCTTTGTCTGTACATACTGGCATCCGTGATTACATAGATCAGCCATTAAAATAAAACAAGCCTTAAAAAAAAAATTAGCTGGTCATGGTGGCATGCGCCTGTAATCCCAGCTACTCGGGAGACTGAGGCAGGAGAATCGCTGAAACCGGGAGGCAGACGTTGCAGGGAGCAGAGATCGCACTCCAGCCTGGGGGACAAAGCCAGACTCTGTCTCAAAAAAAAAAGGGGGGGGCAGGTGCGGTGGCTCACGCATGTAATCCCAGCACATTGGGAGGCTGAAGTGGATGGATCATGAGGTCAAGAGTTCAAGACCACCCTGGCCAAGATGGTGAAACCTGTCTCTAGTAAAAATACAAAAAAATTAACCGGGCGTGGTGGTGGGGGTCTGTCATCCCAACTACTCAGGAGGCTGAGGCAGAGAATTGAACTTGGGAGGCGGAGGTTGCAGTCAGCCAAGATCACACCACTGTACTCCAGCCTGGGCGTCAAAGCAAGACTCTGTCTCAAAAAAAAAAAAAAAAAAGAAAGAAAGAAAAAGAAAAAAGAGTCTGGGAGCTTCAGGAGTTCAAGGCTGCAATGAGCTCTGATCATGCCAGCCTGAGCAACGAGGGAGACCTTGTTCCTAAAAAAAAAAAAAAAAAGAACTTGGGAGGTTTAGAGAATAGAGAAGTGTGTAACCTATGCTACAGCTTAAACAATGGTCTCAATAAATCAAAAAATAAATTCTACAAGTCCAAAAATAATCATAAAAAATACTTTGTGTTTATTTGTGGAATGGAGTTAAATGCTACCATTAGTACGCACAGGCTAAGGGCGGACTTGAAGGTCTCCCAGGAAATTTGATAATCACGCCGGCGGACACGTTTCCCACTCTCCACCAGGGGGCGGTGCGGCGCACTCCCCGCCTCTTGAGACAAACGGGCATGCATATTAATTCAACAAACCTGAAATCATGAGAACCTACTGTGTACGGGGCCTCCTTCTAGTTTCCCGATCTGTGAAATGGGAATTAGAATGTCCCTGCCGCCATGGAGCTCACTTTCTCCAGAAGACAGGCAACAAACAGCTAAACGAAGGAATAGGTAGAGACCAGGCGAGGCGGTTCAGGCCTGTAGTCCCAGCACTTCGGGAGGCTGAGGCCAGAAGATCGCTTGAGGCCAGGAATTCGAGACCAGCCTGGGTAACATAATGAGACCCCCCATCTCTACAAAAAAATTTAAAATTAGCCAGGTGTGATGGTGTGCACCTGTGCTTCCAGGTACTTGGGAGGCTGGGGAAGGAGGATCATTTGAGCCCAGAAGTTGGACACCTGGGCAACATAGTAAGACCCCCTCTCTAAATAATAATGATAATAAATAAAATTTTAAAAAATTTTTTAAAAAGCCCGGGCGCGGTGGCTCAAGCCTGTAATCCCAGCACTTTGGGAGGCCAAGACGGGTGGATCACTAGGTCAGGAGATCGAAACCATCCGGTTAACACGGTGAAACCCCGTCTCTACTAAAAAATACAAAAAACTAGCCGGGCGTGCACCACCACACCCAGCTACTTTTTGTATTTTTGGTAGAGATGGGGTTTCACCATATTGGGCAGGCTGGCCTCAAACTCCTGGCCGCAAATGATCCTTCTGCATCGGCCTCCCAAAGTGCTGGAATTACGGATGTGAGCCACCGCGCCCAGCTGCAAATAGCACTTTTTCAAAGACATCATCCCTCAACACTCCTGACGGCCCTTCCCTGCTTCCTTTTGCTACTTGAAGTTTCACTTTGTATTGTAACTGTGTCCTTGATTGTCTATGTGCCACAGACCAGAGTGTCAGTCCCATGAAGGCAGGATTTGTATCCGTTTTGCTCACAGCTGTATCCCCATTGCCTACAACTGCACCAGTGCCTGGCACAGGGGAGACAGTTGTAATTGCTGAGTGAATGGATATAAGAATAAATGAAGCCGGGCGCGGTGGCTCACGCTTATAATCCCAGCACTTTGGGAGGCCGAGGCGGGTGGATCACAAGGTCAAGAGATCGACACCATCCTGGCCAACATGGTGAAACCCCGTTTCTACTACAAATACAAAAATTAGCCGGGCATGGTGGTGGGCGGCTGTAGTCCCAGCTACTCAGGAGGCTGAGGCAGGAGAATGGCTTGAACCCGGGAGGCGGAGGTTGCAGTGAGCCGAGATCGCCCCACTGCACTCCAGCCTGGGCGACAGGGCAAGACTCCGTTTCTATAGATAGATAGATATAGATATAGATATAGATATAGATATAGATATAGATATAGATATAGATGTATGTATATTCCATCTCCCCTGGTGGTTGTGAGGATGAATTGGGTTTGGATTTGCAGGCTTCCTGAGGTAGCGACATCGTCTGATGCAAAGGTGGGCTTTTTGCGCGGCGCCTGTGCTTCCGCCTTCTGCCGCTCGGGGGCAGCAGGCGCCCGGCGGATTCGCCCGCGCGGCCGCACCGGGAAAGGAGCGGGGGCAAGTCCTCAGGAGGAAGCTGATGAAATCCTGGCCAACTTGCAGTGAGCTCATCCCGCCCGGGCGCCTCCGGAAGCCACGGGGCCGCCCGGCCTCCGCCTGGCCCGAGCGATAAAGCTCTTGTGCCGAACCAGGGCGGGAAGTCCTTCCTGAAGTCTGCCCTGCGTGGGGCCTGCTGCCAGAAGCCTGGGCCGGAGGGGAGGGGAGAGGACAAAGTAGCGAATGGTCCCCTGGCTGTCTTAGAAGGATGAAAAGTGAATTCTGAGCCTGGCTGTGGGAGTAAGAAAAAGGACACTGGGGGAGGGAGAGCGGGGCGGAAGAGACAGAGACAAGAGATGGGAGAGACGACGGGAAGAAGAGGCAAAGGTGGGGAGACTGAGGCAGAGAAGGAAGAGAGAGAGACAGAATCAAGGAGGGAGAGCTGAGAAAGTCAGATGGAGCGACAGAGACAGGGATGGGGAGACAGAGACAGGGAGAGACAGAGATGGCAGAGACAAGAAGAGACAGAGATAGAGAGAGACAAAGATGGAGGAGACAGGGAGCTACAGAGGTGGCGGAGACAGAGACAGGGAGAGACAGAGATGATGGAGACATAGGGAGAGACAGAGACAGGGAGGAACAGAGATGAAGGAGACAGGGAGAGATAGAGATGATAGAGACAGAGATGGCAGAGACAGAGAGGGAGATAGGGAGAGACAGAGATGGTAGAGACAGAGACAGGGAGAGACAGAGGTGTAGGAGACAGATAGGGAGAGACAGATGGCAGAGACAGGGAGAGACAGATGGCAGAGATAGAGACAGAGATGATGGAGACAGATGGCGGAGACAGAGGTGGCAGAGAGGGAGACAGGGAGAGACAGAGATAGGCAGAGACAAGAAGAGACAGAGATAGAGAGAGACAAAGATGGAGGAGACAGGGAGAGATAGAGATGGCAGAGACAGTGATGGGGAGAGACAGAGATGGTGGAGACAGCGAGAGACAGAGATGGCAGAGACAGAGATGGAAACAGACAGTGGTGGCGGAGACAGAGATGGGGAGAGACAGTGGTGGCAGAGACAGAGACAGGGAGAAATGAGAGAGTCAGGAAGAGACAGAAGTGGCAGAGACAGAGACTGGAAGAGACAGATGGCGGAGACAGAGACGGGGAGAGACAGCAGTGGTGGAGACAGATGGGAGAGACAGATGGAAGAAACAGAGATGGGACATGGGAGACAGAGACAAAGGCAGAAGAGATCTACAGGGAGACAGAGACGGGAGAGATAAACATGGGAAAGAGAGAGACAGAGAGACCTAGGAGTGGCAGACATGGGGGAGTCAGGAGCGAGGCAGAGGTGAGGCAGATGGAGTCAAAGTAGGGGTTCAGAGGTGCCGAGCTGGAGGTAGGGGAGACGGGGCGAGGGGGCC
>NW_016803605.1:1008245-1012025 GCF_001698545.2 Rhinopithecus bieti
GGGGGCCGGGGAGGGGCGCTCGGGGCGGGCCTGCGAGATCCGGGTGGGACGGGGAGGGGCGGGCCCCGGGGCCTTCCCCTCCCCGCCCTCCCAGCCCCCAGCCCGGAGCCCCGCGGCGGCGGCGCGGGCCGAGTCTCCAAGTTACCAAGTTACCGCAGGATTCGGGAGCTTCTCACTGGCGCGGCCGCGGCCAATCAGAGAGCAGCGCCGCTGTTCTCGGGCAGGAGGCCTGGAGACACGCGCACCTTCCCCCGACACCCAGCGAAGCGCGCTGACACACAATCGCATCGGCGCGCGCACACACACACACCGTCCCAGAGACAAACAGCGTCGCACCCCGCACATACACAATCACAGTGACACACACAGCGACAGACACACGTCTCAGGAACACACAGACACACAGCATCACACAGACACACAAAATCGCAGTGACAGCCGGGCACGGTGGCTCACGCCTGTAATCCAAGCATTTCGGGAGGCCGAGGCAGGTGGATCGCTTGAGGTCGGGAGTTCGAGACCAGCCTAACCAACGTGGTGAAGCCCCGTCTCTACTAAAAATACGAAATTAGCTGGGCGTGGTGGTATGCACCTGTGGTCCCACCTATTTGGGAGGCTGAGGCAGGAGAATCGCTTGAACCCGGGAGGTGGAGGTTGCAATGAGCCAAGATCGCTGCCACTGCACTCCAACTTGGACAACAATAGCAAAACTCCGTCTCAAAAAAAAAAAAAACCTCAGTGATACAGACAGTCCCAGGACACATAGCACTCCCCAGACCCACAACCACAGGTCCACACAGTGCTGCCCAGGCACATGCAATCTCCATGAGTTATGCACAGTCCCTTGAACACACAACATCACCCTGAGACACACAGTATCAGTGACATACAATCAATACAGTGACACTCATAATCCCACAACAAATTGGTCCCAACACACTCACTAGATCACAGTGATACAATCGCAACAGTGACACATTCAATCACAGCGAGACACAATATTGCACACACACAATCTATTAGACACATACACAGTTCCATGAACACACAACATCACACAACCAAAATGACACACAACCACAGTGACACACAGCATTTCACAGGCACATACTGTTGGTGATACACAGTCCCACAGACATGCATTTCAGACACAATCACAATGTGACACACACACACAATCCCACCACGCACCATATTGTCCAGGCACACACAATAGTAGTATGTATGCACATGTTCCCCAACACCCAGCACAGCACATGGTCACACACTGTCACAGTGACACATTCACAGTCCCACCACCCACAACACAAGTACCACTGACACACTCAGTGGCACGCACAATCCCACATACACACAGCATTGTATACATGTACACACCATCACCACGACATACACACACAACCCCAGTGACACAGCATTACACAAACACATCCAACCATGACAACAGGACAGTACAGTGACATAGCACCTTCACAAATCTTCCTCCTAACACAACATCACTCTGACACACATACAATCCCAGCATGACAGAGACACAATCACATGGGCACACACATCTCACTGCCAGACCAGCATGCTGCACAGAACCACACACATCACACCATCATGATTACACACAGCACACCAGAACATCACACAATTGTACACTGACACACAATCACATTGTCACAGCAGCCCATGACATATAGCATTGTGACAAATGTAGCATGCTGACACACACCATCACACTGACACACAATCCATCAAGTGACACACAATAGCACACACTGAAACAACCACCACCATAATGTGTGAACCCCGACACAACAGCACACTAACATAGACTTACAGAGGACACACAGTCACACAAACACCCAACCCGCCCATCCCTGCCCTTGCCCCAGGAAGCTGTGTTAGATGTGGGACGGTGGGGAGGGATGCGCTGTGTCTGTGTGTGTTTGTGCGTGTGTGCGTGTGTGTGTGCGCCAGCGCGAGCTGTGCCTCCCCTCCCAGCCCTTCCCCGGGGGCGGGGCCGTGCTGCAGCCGCTGTTACCGGGTAAACTTCCCCGCCCCCCCCCCAGCGCGGCCATTAGTCAACTCCCCCCCCCAGGATGATGTCATCGCCTCATTCTGGAGGCTGAGTAATCCTCAACTCCGCCCCGCCAGGTACCAGGGTAGGGGCGGGCCGCACCTGGGCTCACCAAGTCTGGAGCTGGGGTCTGGAGCTGCAGGCGGCGCTGCCTTGGGTCTCCCGGGGAGGGAGGGGACTGAGGAATTGGGCCTCTCTGAAGTGGCCCAGCCATGCACGTTAGGGTCTCTCGAGACTGGGGGCTCCCAGTCCGGATCCATGGGGCCAAGTAAAGGTGCTGCAGGGCTGGATCTTCCAGACCTGGGGGTCTGGGACTGGGGAGCGCCCCCCAACCTCTCCACTACCCCCTCCTCCCCAGCCACACCACTGTGAGGGGCTGGGTCGCTTGACCAAGTGTCTGAGGAATCTGAGACCCGGGGCTTGGACTTCTGGGGTCCTTGGCACTATGAGGCCTGGGACCCTGGCGCAGGGTGGGGGGTCGGTGCCAACAGGTAAGGAGAGCGACTCTGAAGTCCGATGCCCACGTCCTGGGAGATCAACCACCTGGACTCCGGGGAAAAGGGCTCATAGGGGTGGGAAGTGGGCAGGTCTGCACCTTGGGGCTGGGCAGGTGGTCCCACCTAGGTAAATTGGATGCCTGAGGGTCTGGTGACTATTAGGGGCAGGAGTGTCTCCCATCATCAGTGTGGTGAGGGCCAAGATGCTCAGGAGCTCTGTGACATCTTAGGGTCGGGAGCCCAAAGGCCTGAGTCCGCGTTTCTTGTGGAAGTGGGATGTTCAGCCCTAGTTTTCCTGGGATCAGACATGACTGTGTCCCCTTCTGGGGGAACCCTCAGTTCTTGTGTCCCGGGGCTGGGACATCTGCATCTCCTAAGAGGAGGGGGCTCATATCCTTGTTTTCACGGGTTCAGGCATGCCTGGGTCCTTTGGGGGTGCAGTGACACCCCTATTTTTATAGGGCTAGGACGCCTGGGTTCGATTCTGGAAGGGAACTTCAGCCGCTATGTTCAAGAGCCTCGATACCTAATCCTGTTTTGCGGGGGTGGGGCGGGGGAACAGCCAGTCCCTGCCTTCATGGAGTCAGGATGCTCAGGTCTCCCTGTGGTGGGGGGGCCTTGGTGTCTATTTGCACAAGGCCAACTCCAGGTTGCCATTCTGGGAGTAGGAACAGAATGCGCAACCCCGTTTCCAGCCCATCCCAACTGCCCATCCTCACCCGAGAGTGCGGGGCAGGGGAGCAGGGACGTGGATGGTGCACAGCCCGGGTATCACCCAGCCGGTCGCAGGTTTGCAGGCCGCGCGCCCGGCAGCTCCCCGGGGCCCGGCTCCCCGCCCCCCGTGCCGAGGGCTCCCCAGATCCGGGCGGACGCGGTGGTGGCCAATGAGCTCGCTCGCCGTCTCCGGGAGCTGGGCCGGCTCTGCCCGCCTGGCATTGGGCACGCGGTGGGCAGCGGCGGGCGGGGCCTGGGGGGTCCTCGCGCCTGGTTGGGCCAGGCTTGTTGCTGGGTAACGGGGCGGCGAGTTTCCCCTGGCAACGGCGGCGGGTACCGCTCACTGGCTGGCCGGGAAGGAGGGGGGGCGCGGGCGCAGGCAGGCCCCGCAGACCCCAGCAACAGCGCGCAGCCCCCGCCCCGCCGGGAAGCGGTAACCTTCACACGCGCGCCGGCCGCTCGGACCCTGCGGACGCCCGCGCCCCCGCCCAGCCCCCACCC
>NW_016803605.1:1012828-1017990 GCF_001698545.2 Rhinopithecus bieti
AGGAGTTCGAGACCAGCCTGGCCAACATGGCAAAACCCTGTCTCTATTAAAATACAAAATTAGCCGAGGCCGGGCGCGGTGGCTCAAGCCTGTAATCCCAGCACTTTGGGAGGCCGAGACGAGCGGATCACGAGGTCAGGAGATCGAGACCATCCTGGCTAACACGGTGAAACCCCGTCTCTACTAAAAAATACAAAAAACTAGCCGGGTGAGGTGGCGGGCGCCTGTAGCCCCAGCTACTCGGGAAGCTGAAGCAGGAGAATGGCGAAAACCCGGGAGGCGAAGCTTGCAGTGAGTTGAGATCCGGCCACTGCACTCCAGCCTGGGTGACAGAGCGAGACTCTGTCTCAAAAAAAAAAAAAAAAAAAAAAAAAAAAATTAGCCGAACGTGGTGGCGCATGCCTGAAGTCCCAGCTACTCAGGAGGCTGAGGCAGGAGAATCACTTGAACCTGGGAGGCGGAGGTTGCAAGTGAGCCAAGATCGCACCACTGTACTCAAGCCTGGGCAACAGGGTGAGACTCCATCTCAAAAAAAACACTGAAAAAACAAAAAAAAAACCCACAAAAATTAGCCAGGCATGGTGGCACATGCCTGTAGCCCTAGCTACTCAGGAGACTGAGGCAGGAGAATCGCTTGAACCTGGGAGGCATAGGTCGCAGTAAGCTGAGATCATGCCACTGCACTTCAGCCTGGGTGACAGAGTGAGACTTCGTCTCAAAAAAAAGAAAGGGGGGGGTCCAGATCGGGCCCAGTGGTTCATGCCTGTAATCCCAGTACTTTGGGAGGCTGAGGTTGGGGGGATCACTTGAGCCCAGGAGTTCAAGACCAGCCTGAGCAAAATGGTGAAACCTCATTTTTTCTAAAAATACAAAAATTCACTGGGCGTGGTGGCATGGGCCTGTAGTCCCAGCTACTTAGGAGGCTGAGGCAGGAGGATCACCCGAGCCTGGGAAGCGGAAGTTGCAGTGAGCCAATATCGTGCCTCTGCATTCAAGCCTGGGTAACAGAGTGAGACCCTGTCTCATAAAAGAGGCAGAGGGGTCCTTAGCTAGAGGTTTCCTTGCTTGGATTCTCAGAGAGTCAAGGGACTCCCACATTGGTAATAGTAATGATAGGTAAAATATATTAAACATCCACCATGCCCCAGTACTTTTATTGTTTAATTTTTTTGTTTATTTATAAAACAGGGTCTCTTTATTTTATTTATTTATTTTTGAGACAGAGTCTCGCTCTG
Organism: Rhinopithecus bieti; assembly: GCF_001698545.2. Taxonomy (NCBI): domain Eukaryota; kingdom Metazoa; phylum Chordata; class Mammalia; order Primates; family Cercopithecidae; genus Rhinopithecus; species Rhinopithecus bieti. Next base: position 1,014,064 of record NW_016803605.1, read on the forward strand.
TCACCCAGGCTGGAGTGCAGTGATGGGATCATAGCTGTCTGTGGCCTTGGCCTCCTGGGCTCAAGCGATCCTCCTTCCTCAGCCTCCCAAGTACCTGGGCCCACAGGTGCACACCACCACACCTGATTAATTTTTTAATTTTTTGTAGAGATGGGGGTCTCACTATGTTGCCTAGGCTGGTCTGGAACTCCTGGACTCAAGTGATCCTCCTGCCTCACTCTCTCAGAGTGCTGGGATTACAGGCATGAGCCACTGTGTGCCTGGCCCAGTGTTTTATCTTTATTCATCTTCTGACTGCACATCCTATGAGGTAGGGACCTGTGCTGTCTTAACTCACAGATGAGGAAACTGAGGCACAAAGCTGTGACCAATTCCCCCAACATCACCCACAGCCAGTAGGTGGCAGATGGGATTCTAACTCAGGCCATCTAGACTCGCAGCCCACAGTCTTTTGTGAGGACTGTATGCGGGCGTGGGAAACCAAGGCAGGCGAATGGGTTCAGGCCAGGAGTTTGAAACATGCCTGGGCAGGCAACAACCTCATCTCTACAAAAAGTTAAAAAATTAGCCAGGCGTGGTGGTGCGCACCTGTAGTCCCAGCTACTTGGGAAACTGAGGTGGGAGAATTGCTTGAGCCTAGGAGGTGGAGGCTGCGGTGAGCTGTGATAGTCAGCTGTGATCATGCCACTACACTCCAGCCTGGGCAACAGTGCAAGACCCTGTCTCAAAAAAAAAAAAAGAGGCAGCCCTTGACCCACCCACAAACTCCTTTTTCTTTGCCCACAAGGATTTTGTGTTATTGTTTTGTGGGTGGGGGTTGGTTTTTTGTTTTTGAGACGGAGTCTTGCTCTGTCGCCCAGGCTGCAGTGCAGTAGTGCGATCTCGGCTCACTGCAACCTCCGCCTCCCGGGTTCAAGCGATTCTTCTGCTTCAGCCTCCTGAGTAGCTGGGATTACAGGCATGTGCCACCGCACCCAGCTAATTTTTGTATTTTTAGTAGAGACAGGGTTTCACCATGAAGGCCAGACTGGTGTTTTGTTTTGCTTTTGAGATAGGGTCTCGCTCTGTTGCCCAAGCTGGAGTACAATGGTGCAATCACAGCCCACTGCAGCCTCGAACTCACGGGCTCAAGCGTTCCTCCCACCTCAGCCTCCCAGTTAGGTTTCTGCATGTTGCCCAGGCTGGTCTGGAACTCCTGGGCTCAGGCAATCTGTCTTCCTCGGCCTTCCACAATACTGGGATTACAAGCGTGAGCCACCACGCCCAGCTGTAGGGAGGATTTTGACTACTGACAATGCTTATGGCCAAATAGACTCTTGGCCTTTCCCCGTCTTTTCTACCTCCAGCCACCAAGCCAGATCCCCGTTATCCTTCATACTCATTTTCTTCTCAAAAGAACATTACAGGCCGGGCGCAGTGGCTCAAGCCTGTAATCCCAGCACTTTGGGAGGCCGAGACGGGCGGATCACGAGGTCAGGAGATCGAGACCATCCTGGCTAACATGGTGAAACCCCGTCTCTACTAAAAAATACAAAAAAAAAAACTAGCCGGGCGAGGTGGCGGGCGCCTGTAGTCCCAGCTACTCGGGAGGCTGAGGCAGGAGAATGGCGTAAACTCGGGAGGCGGAGCTTGCAGTGAGCTGAGATCCGGCCACTGCACTCCAGCCTGGGCGACAGAGCGAGACTCTGTCTCAAAAAAAAAAAAGAAAAAAGAAAAAAGAAGAAGGAGAAGAAGGAGGAGGAGGAAGAGGAGGACGAGGAGGAGGAGAAGAAGAAAGAAGAAGGAGGAGGAGGAGGAAGAAAAGAAGAAAAGAACATTACAGGCTGGGCGTAGTGAATCATACTTGTAATTCCAGCACTTTGGGAGGCCGAGGCAGGCGGATCATCTGAGATCGGGAGTTCGAGACCAGCCTGGCCAACATGGTGAAACCCCGTCTCTACTAAAACTACAAAAATTATTAGCTGGGCATGGTGGCACATGCCTGTAATCCCAGGTACTCAGGAGGCTGAGGCAGGAGAATCACTTGAACCCAGGAGGTGGTGGTGGTTGCAGTGAGCAGAAATTGGGCCACCACATTCCATCCTGCGCGACACAGAGAGACTCCATCTCAAAAAAAAAAAAAAGAACATTCCAGTACATCTGGCCTCCGGGTATCTGCCCGTCAATGGGCAGTCTGGACACTGCTCAGTGAGTGAGAGGTGTGAGGTACAGGTGGGACCATGAGCTAGCAGAGGGCTAGAGACTGCCCCTCTCTCAACTTCATCACTGTCAAACACAGAGGAAACACTGGCAATAATTAGTTATACAAGTGATAATAGCTAACACTTATTAGGCACTTACTATATGTCCAATACTGCGCTAAATGACTTCCAGTGTGATCTCATTTAATAAGTATCTAAAGCAGCATTTCTCAAAAGTCTTTGAACTTGATCTACGGCCAGAAAAATACTTTCCTTGTAACCTAATATGTATTCACTATACATCAATAAAATGTTCATAAAATATTACTTTCCCTTGACTTCATAATTTTTCAAAATTATACATATATATATATATATGATGGGGTCTCGCTCAGCACCCAGGCTGGAGTGCAGTGGTGCAATCTCGGCTCACTGCAACCACGGTCTCCCGGGTTCAAGCGATTCTCCCATCTCAGCCTCCTGAGTAGCTGGGATTACAGGCAATGCAACCACGCCTGGCTAATTTTTGTATTTTAGTAGACAGGGAGTTTCACCATGTTGGCCAGGCTGGTGTCGAACTCCTGACCTCAAGTGATCCCCCCTCCTCGGCCTCCCAAAGTGTTGGAATTACAGGCAAGAGCCACCATGCCCGGGCTGTAGTGTATTTTTGTTGTTGTTGGCGTTGTTTTGAGACAGAGTTTTGCTCTTGTCGCTCAGGCTGGAATGGAATGGCGCGATCTCGGCTCAACGAAACCTCCTTCTCTTGGGTTCAAGCAATTCTTCTGCCTCAACCTCCCAAGTAGCTGGGATTACACCACCAGGCCTGGCCAATTTCTGTATTTTTTTTTTTTTTGAGACAGAGTCTCGCTTTGTTGCCCAGACTGCAGTGCAGTGGCCGGATCTCGGCTCACTGCAAGCTCCGCCTCCTGGGTTTATGCCATTCTCCTGCCTCAGCCTCCTGAGTAGCTGGGACTACAGGCGCCCGCCACCACACCCGGCTAATTTTTTTGTATTTTTAGTAGAGACGGGGTTTCACCGTGTTAGCCAGGATGGTCTTGATCTCCTGACCTTGTAATCTGCCCGTCTCGGCCTCCCAAAGTGCTGGGATTACAGGCTTGAGCCACAGCACCCGGCCTAACTTCTGTATTTTTAGTAGAGATGGGGCTTTACCATGATGGCCAGGCTAGTCTCGAACTCCTGACCTCAGATGATCCACACCCCCTGGCCTCCCAAAGTACTAGGAGTGAGGTGTGAGCCACCGTGCCTGGCCTGTAGTGTAGTTTTTTAAAAACTCTGGTCAAAGCAGACATGTATGCCTATAATCCCAGCTACTAGAGAGACTGAGGTGGGAGGATCGCTTGAGCCCGGAAGTTTGAAACCAGCCTGGGTAACACAGCCAGATTCTATCTCAATTAAAACACCACTAACAAAACCTCTTGTCTAGGGCCAGTAAAATTGCAGGTAGAAGTTGTGGTAATACAAAATGTTGTACTTTTGTCACCACTTACAAACCATACACCTAAAAAGAGTGAATGTTCTTGTGTTTAAATACATCTCAATAAAACACAAGTTAGTTGGGATGTGAATGCATCTTACTTAGTAAAATGCATTAAGATCAGCCAGGCATGGTGGTTCACACCTGTAATCCCAGCACTGAGGGAGGCTGAAGCAGGAGGTTTGCTTGAGCCCATAAGGTCAAGACCAGCCTGGGCAACATAGCGAGACCACCCATCTCTATTAAAAAAAA
>NW_016803605.1:1021741-1029083 GCF_001698545.2 Rhinopithecus bieti
TGTGTGTGTGTGTGTGTGTGTGTGTGTGTGTAGTGTATGCGTGTGTGTGTTGGGTCTGAGGGGCTTGTCACTGTGATCGGCTGGCTCATGTGTGTCATGTGGGCTGCGTGTGTGTAGTGTTTATGTCAGTCACGTGAGACCAGTGTTTTCTGTGGGTGCGCTAGGTGTGTGTGCTGCTGGGCTGTGTGGGATTAGAGTTAGCTGTAGGGTGTGTGTGTGTGTGTGTGTGTGTGTGTGTTGCTGACAGTTGGTGATGGTGTTTCAGGGCTGCATGAGGACGGTGGGTTGGTGTCTGCTGGTCGTAGCCCGTGTGTCTGGTGGTGTGTTGAGGTCTGATGGCATGCATCTGTGTGTGCCTGATTTACGTGTGTCCTGAGAGTTGGTGACATGTGGATGTGTTTTGGGGGTGTTGATGTATGTGTGTCCATGGGTGTCTGTTTTGTGTTGATATGTGAGTCCAGAGGTGTGCCGGTCTTATCTCTGGAGTGAGTGTGTGTGTGTGGAGAGGGGCATGTTTGGGAACTGAGGCAGTGCCTAGCTTGTGTGTGTTTGTGTTTGCAATGGCTGCATTGTGTTTGCATGTGCCCCTGGGCATATCAACAGTGGGTCAGTGTGTGAGACTTTGACAGTTTGGATGTGTGTGTGGGGATGGGTTGTGCCAGCCAGTGTGCGCAGTACGTCGAGTGCTTGTGATGGTCTGTCTGGATGCTCCTGCTTTGGTCGGGGTGTATGTGTGTGTGTATGTTGTGTGTACTGAGTAGTGATGTCTGAGACTGGGGCCATCTCAGTGTTTGTGTGCAAGTGGGAGGTGGGGTGGGTGGTCAGGCTGGCCAGTCCCGTGTGAGTCCTTGTGTGTGTGCTGTGGGGGCCTCCTTGTGCCTCGCTGCCCTCCCTGTGTGCCCCGCTGCCCTCCCTGTGTGCCCGTCGCTGTGTTGGGAAAGTTGTCCCCACCAGCCCATGCTGTGAGTCCCCAGTGGAGTGAGTTTGTGTTGTGGGACTGTCACAGCCCTCATACACACACCTGCTAGACCCCTCCATCCGTCCTGTGTGAGCCGTGTCTTTGCTGTGAGAGCCATCCTGTGCTCCCTGTCCCTCCTGTGTGCCCATCACCGTATGCACCGGGAGGCTCTCCAGACCAGCCAGGACCCGGTGGTGTCATCCCCTGGTTGGGCGTGTCTCTGTGGGGCCATCACCCCCTCCGCATGCACACACACCTCCACTCTTCTCCATCTGGGTCCTGACCCCGGGTAGACTGGAGGTACAGTGGGTCCTGGACTTCTCTGCTGACCTGCTCCTCCTCCCGTGTCCCGCAGGCCCCAGGGAGCGCCATGGCCCGCGCACGCCAGGAGGGCAGCTCCCCGGAGCCCGTAGAGGGCCTGGCCCGCGACGGCCCGCGCCCCTTCCCGCTCGGCCGCCTGGTGCCCTCGGCAGTGTCCTGCGGCCTCTGCGAGCCCGGCCTGGCTGCCGCCCCGCTGCCCCGCCCTGCTNGCGCCCCAGCAACAGCCGGTTATTGGCCCCGCGCTCGCCTGGCGGGCGGGGCGGGCGCACGTGGCGGCGGTGGGGGGGGGCTGTGACAGCGGAGGGGGGCGTCTGGGACCGCCGTGGGAGCGCGCGTGTGCGGGGTTGTGGATCTGCAGGTGTCTCGCCTGGGTGTGTGCGCGTGTCTGGCTCTGAGTTTGTGCTGGGTTCTGCAGCGAGTGGTGGTGTCGATCCGGAGGAATGTTGGGGTTTCTGACCCGTCGGGGTGTCTGCGTGAGTCCCCGCGCCTGTTTGTGTGGGGTTCTATCTGTGGGTGCCCTGCCTGTGGGGTGGGTGGACCTGCGTGTGTGTTCTCGGTGAGAGTTGTCTGTGTGTGCTGTTTTGGGGTGATAGTGGGGGTCTGTTGCCTGCGTGTGCTGGGGTGTGGAGGTTGTAGTGTGTGTGTGTTGCTGGAGTGAGCTGTTTGTGTGTTTATGTGTGTGTCTTGCCCGAGCGTGCGGTGTGTGTGCTTGTGTCTTGCCTGTGTGTTTCTGTCTTGGCTGAGGCCGTCTCTCTGTATCTCCGGGGCATGTAGGTCTTTGCCCAGCGTTTGTGATGCTGCGCCTGCTAAATGCAAATGTCTTGTTTTCTGTCCAGGTGTCTGTGTGAGTTCTCAGGTGTGTGTGTGTGTGTGTGTGTGGTGGGGGGTTGTTTCAGTCTGGGTTCTGGCTGTTGTCTGGCTTCAGCGTCTGCGATTTGGGCCAGCGTCCCTGTGGGGCTATACAGTCGGTAGACCGGTGGGTGTTCCTGGCAGCCTCTGGATGGGGCGTCTGTGTCTGGAGCCTCTGTGTCGTGTGCTGTGTGTGTGGTGTCGTGTGTGTAGTTATGCGTGTGTGGTGTTGCGGGTCTTCGAGGGGGCCTCTGTCATCCGTGATCCGTGGCTCATGTGTGTCATGGGGGCTGCGCGTGTGTAGTGTTTATGGTCAGTCACGATGAGACAGTGTTTTCTGTGGGGTGCCTAAGGTGGTGGTGTGCTGCCCCTGGTGTGTGGGATTGAGTTAGCTGTAGGTGGTGGTGTGTGTGTGTGTTGTGTGTTGCTGACAGTTGGTGATGGTGGTTTCCAGGCTGCATGAGGGACGCTGGGTCGGGGGGGGGGGGGGGTTTCTGCTGGTCGTACCCGGTGATGTCTGGTGGTGTGTTGAGGGTTCTGATGCATGCCATCTGGGTGGTGCCTGGATGTTACGTGTTCCTGAGAGTGGTGACATGTGATGTGTTTTGGGTGTTGATTGATTGTGTCCATGGTGTCTGTTTTGTGTCTGATATGTGAGTCCAGAGGTGTGCCGGTCTATCTCTGGAGGGTGTTGTGTGAGAGGCAATGGTTTGGGAACTGAGGCAGGTGCCTAAGGGCCTTGGTTGTGGTTTTTGTTTGTGCAATGGCTCTTGGTGTGCATGTGCCCTGGGCCTACAGCAGTGGGTCAGTGTGTGAGACTTTGACAGTTTGATGTGTGTGTGGGGATGGGTTGGTCCAGCCGTGTGCGCCAGTACGTCGAGTGCTTGTGATGGTCTGTCTGGATGCTCTGCGTGTCGGGTGTATGCTGGTGTGTGTTGTGTGTACTGAGTATGATGTCTGAGACTGGGCCATTCTCAGTGGTTTGTGTGCAAGTGGAGTGGTGGTCAGGGCTGGCCAGTCCCGTGTGAGTCTTGGTGGTGCTTGGGGGGCCTCCTTGTGCCGTCGCTGCCTCCCTGTGTGCCCCGCTGCCTGCCCTGGTGCCCGTCGCTGTGTTGGAAAGTTTCCCCACAAGCCCATGCTGTAGTCCCAGTGGAGTGAGTTTGTGTTGTGGGACTGTCACAGCCTCCATACACACACCGCTAGACCCCTCCATCCGTCCTGTGTGAGCCGGTGTCTTGCGCTGTGGAGAGCCATCCGTGCTCCCTGTCCCTCCTGTGTGCCATCACCGTATGCAGCCGGAGGCCTCAGATCAGCCAGGCCCGGTTGTGTCATCCCCTGGTTGGGCGTGTCTCTGTGGGGCCATCACCGCTCGCATGCACACACCACCTCCCCCTTCTCCATCTGGGTTCCTCGCCCCCGGGTGACTGGAGGTACAGCTGGGTCTGACTTCTCTGCTGCCTGCTCCTCCTCCGTGTCCCGAGGCCAGGGAGCGCCATGCCGCGCACCAGAGGCAGCTCCCCCGGACCCGTAGAGGGCTGGCCGCGACGGCCGTCGCCCCTTCCCGCTCGGCCGCCTGGTGCCTCGGCAGTGTCCTGCGGCCTCTGCGAGCCCGGCCGGCTGCCGCCCCCGCTGCCCCCGCCCTGCTCGCCCGCCTGCCACCTCTGCGCCCCCACCGCCCACGCCGTCCCGCGCCGCCCCTGGGGCGCTGGCCTGGTCCCGCAGCCGCCCCGGGCCCACGCCCGGAGGTGAGTGCCCGCCCGCCCCCCGGGTTGATAGGAGTCGGGGTAGAGAGAGGACTGAGACTCGCAGGAACTGGCGAAGTGGGAGAGACGGGGTGGGGGGCGGAAGTGGCGGAGCCGGCGCGGGCCACTGGGAGGGTGTGGCCAATGTGGTCTTTGTGTTGAAAGAAGCAGGAAGACGGAGGGTGGGTGGAGGGGGAAGGTCAAGTGGGCCTCCTGGAATCTGACTGCAGTCCCCGAATTGCAGCCCACTGTCCTCTTCCCGGGCCTGGAGGCAACCAGCTCATACCGAGCTGCCTCCCCCAGTCTGGGTCCCCTAGACCCCTGGAGGATTATTGTTGCAGAGTGTGGGCCGGCGGGGGACTGTCAACTCTGGGCTTGGGAGGGGGTCGAGGGGCCTTTTGCCTTTATTTGTCATTCTTTGGCGCGATTAGGACGCCCTCTCGCAGTCCCCGGCGGAGGGAAGGAGACAGCGGGCGAGGAGGCCATTGGTGCTGGGAAAGTCCCTCGGGAGGGGGGACGTCGTTTGGGGAGGGAAGGGTTAAAGGTCCTGCCTGATGGGCTGTTAACCTGTGGTAGCCCGGGGCCCCCATCCTGCCGGCAGGCCTGTAGCCCAGGAAAGTGAGTACTGGTTTCCCATCCCCATCCTGTCCCGGCCACCCAAGGGGAGCAAGGAAGAGAAAACTTCCCTAGCTCAGTTCTGGAGCCCTGGGAAGGGGACACCGATTTCAAGGCCCAAGGTCATAGATTGACTGAGGCCCTGGTTTAGGCCTAGGGAACCCTCAGACCAGGATCTGTGGACGGGAGGGGCGGAGCCCTCCTAAGGCGATCAGAAGGGGGTGGGGCAGGAGGCATCTCCCGCGTCCCAGCCCCAGGCGCCGCTCTGAAGCTCCAGTCTCTGGCTTCTGGTCTCTAGGCTCTGCCAATCCGGAGGTGTGGCTTCCCTGTGGTTGGACACGAGAGGGCAGGAGAACTGAGGCTTGTGAGTCTGGGTGGGGTTAGTCGGCTGTATCCCTGTGTGCTTGGGATAGTCCCTACGGGGGCCCAGTTTCCCGCCTGTCACATGGACAGGCAAGGATGTGGCCCCGTTTGGAAATAGAGGTCGTTAAGCCTGACCACCCCGGGGCTCACCTGTCCTGGCCGTTACCTTCCCACACTGACAAGGGCCGTGGGACGTAGCTGGCCAGACAGGTGACCCCAGAGCGGCGTCAGGTCCTTTTTGCTTTCTGGGCCCTGGGGAGGAAAAGCTGAGAAATTGACTCTAAGGACGGCGAAGGGATCACTTAAAGAGTCGGGAGCAGTACTGGGAAAGAGGGAGCGGGCCCCGTACACCTTCGAGGCTTGGAGGGTAGTTGGGTGCTGACCGCCCCCTCTACTCTCAAGGTCTCAGGCCTCCGCTTCGCTGGCGGAGCGCACCTGGAGTCGCGGTGCCAGCCCCGGGGCCCTGGCGGGCGGTCCACCAGGCGGCCCCGGGAGTCGCGGGGAGGAGGCGAAGTGGGCCGGGAATCGGGGCCCAGCTGCGGCGGATGGCGAGACGACTCAACGCGCAGTACAGACGGCGGGTTAGTGCGGGGTGGGGTGGACGGCAGGTGGGACTTCCCGCCGGAGGAGGGGGCGGAGGCGGCCCCCGCCAGATTGCGGCAGCTCTCCCTGCGGCTTGGGTTCGCTCCGCGGACAGGCAGGTGGGGAGTGGGTGGGGTGGAATCGCGCGCCCCGCGAGGGCCCATCAGGGACTCCGGCGCCGCGCTGGCATAGTCGGAGCCCGAGCCAGGGCCAGGGCCAGGCCGGGACTAGGCGCCGCGGAGACAGCTGCGCGCCCGTGGCCCGCTCGCGGCGAAAAGAGAAGGAGAAGAAAAGGGAGAAAAAAACAAAAAGGAGAAAAAGGTCCGAAGCAAAAAAATCGAGAACTGGGCAAGCTGCAAAAGCAACATATATCCGGCCTATTCTATAGCTGGGTGAGCAGGCAGCGCGACGCGCCGCTGCCGTCCCGGCCCGCAGCGCCACACAGCTTCCCGGGCGCCGGGGCGTGCCGGGGACAGCCGGGGCGGGCTGAGGACTGCAAGGGAGGGCTCGGAGCCCCGCCCCGCGGGAGGCCCCGCCCCCAGCCCCTGGCACGGCCCCGATTTTTTAAAACAGATATTCGAAGCCCACAGCAGAGAATGGGAAATCACAAACATCGTGCGCCCACTAGCCAGCTCTGTTCAGTCTGAACATTACACTCGCATTGCTTATTAACAAACCAAACAAAACCGCAGAAACGCATGTGGTGAAGCTCCTCACTCTCCCCATCCCTTCCCCCTTCCTGCATCCAAAGGACATCTCTCAAGTTGGCCTCTCTCAACCCCTGCAGGTGTTGCTTTTACCCCATCTTTACCAGGCCAGAACCAGGGCTTAGAATCATGGGACAGTCTTAGCTTAGCCTACATGACATAGTTTTTGTTCCTCCCCAGAATTCGTTTTTCCCTCAATATTAGGCTTCAGATTCACCATATGTTCAGCCAGGCTCGGTGGCTCACGCCTTTAATCCCAGCACTTTGGGAGGCGGAGTTGGAAGGACGCTTTAGCCCAGGAGTTCTAGACCAGCCTGGGCCACATAATGAGACCCCTGTTGCTACAAAAAATAAAAAAATTAGCCGGGTGTGGTGGCGCCAGCCTGCAGTCCCAGCTACTCGGGAGGCTGGGGTGAAAGGGTCCCTTGAGCCAGGGAAGTCGAGGCTGCAGTGAGCCATGGAGGGCCGCTTAACTCCAGCCTGGGAGACAGAACAAGACCATCACAAGAAAGAAACAATGCAGTGGCCCACGCCTGTAATCTCAGCCCTTTGGGAGGCGGAGGCAAGCGGACCACTTGAGGGTGGGAGTTCGAGACCAGTCTCACCAACATGGCGAAACCTCGTCTCTACTAACAATACAAAAATTAAGCCCAGGCACGGTGGCTCACACCTGTAATCCCAGCACTTTGGGAGGTTGAGGAGGGCAGATCACCTGAGGTCGGGAGTTTGAGGGGAGCCTGACCAACATGAAGAAACCCCGTCTCTACTAAAAATACAAAATTAGCTGGGTGTGGTGGCGCAGGCCTGTAATCTCAGCTACTGAGGAGGCTGAGGCAGGATAATTGCTTGAAACTGGGAGGCGGGGGTTGCGGTGAACCGAGATAGCGCCATTGCACTCCAGCCTGGGCAACAAGAGCAAAAATCCGTCTTAAAAAAAAAAAGAAAAGTCCGGGCGCGGTGGCTCAAGCCTGTAATCCCAGCACTTTGGGAGGCCGAGACAGGTGGATCACGAGGTCAGGAGATCGAGACCATCCTGGCTAAAACGGTGAAACCCCGTCTCTACTAAAAAAGTACAAAAAAAACTAGCCGGGCGATGTGGCGGGCACCTGTAGTCCCATTGGCCGAGGCAGGAGAATGGCGTAAACCCGGGAGGCGGAGCTTGCAGTGAGCTGAGATCTGGCCACTGAAATCCAGCCCCGGGCGAC
>NW_016803605.1:1029146-1031686 GCF_001698545.2 Rhinopithecus bieti
GGAGGCCGAGACAGGTGGATCACGAGGTCAGGAGATCGAGACCATCCTGGCTAAAACGGTGAAACCCCGTCTCTACTAAAAAAGTACAAAAAAAACTAGCCGGGCGATGTGGCGGGCACCTGTAGTCCCATTGGCCGAGGCAGGAGAATGGCGTAAACCCGGGAGGCGGAGCTTGCAGTGAGCTGAGATCTGGCCACTGCACTCCAGCCCCGGGCTACAAAGCGAGACTCCGTCTCAAAAAAAAAAAAAAAAAAAAAAAAAGAAAAGAAAAATTAGCTGAGCATGGTGGCACACCAGTAATCCCAGCTACTTGGGAGACTGAGGCAGGAGAATCTCTTGAACCCAGGAGGTGGAGGTCTGGAGGTTGCAGTGAGCCGAGATCACGAGATCAAGCCACTGCACTCTAGCCTGAAGGACAGAATGAGACTCTGTCTCAAAAAAAAAAAAAAGCCATTTTCACTGCTACATAGTATTCTGTTGGATAAACATAGTATCCTTATTCATTTTCTCATTGATGGATATTTAGGATAGATATGTATTTTTATTTTATGTTTAGAGACGGGGTTTTACTTTGTCTCCCAGGCTGGAGTGCAGTGGTTCAATCACAGCTCCCTGCAGCCTCTAACTCCTGGGTTTAAGGGATCCTCCCATCTCAGCCTCCCAAGTAGCTGGGACCACAGGCAGGTCCACCATGCCTGGCTAATTTTTATTTTATTTATTTTTTTATAGAGATCAGGTATTTCTGCGTTACCGAGGCTGGTCTCAAACTCCTGGCCTCAAGTGATCTCCTGCCTCGGACTCCCAAAGTGCTGGAATTATGGGCCTGAGCTACCTCACTCAGCCTATTTTTAAATATATTTCAGATTTTATTTATTGGCTTTTTTTTTTTTTTTTTTTTTTTTTTTTTTTTTTTTTTTTTAAGACAGAGCTTCGCTCTTGTTGCCCAGGATGGAGTGCAATGGCACGATCTTGGCCCATGGAAACCTCCACCTCCCGGGTTCAAGCGATTCTCCTGCCTCAGCCTCCCAAGTAGCTGAGGTTACAGACGCCCTCCACCATGCCTGGCTAATTTTTGTATTTTTAGTAGAGACAGGGTTTCACTGTGTTGACCAGGCTGATCTTGAACTCCCAACCTCAGGTGATCCACCCACCTTGGCCTCACAAAGTGCTGGGATTACAGGTGTGAGCCACTGTGCCCGGCCATTATTTATGGCCTTTTTTCCTCTCCTACACATGCATATTTCCAGGTGTGCTCTTGTGTTTCTAGAGTAGGTACCTGGGTGGTCTGCCCACCATCCACCTTACTAGGTGATTGCTAGCTTGCTCACCAGGTGGCACCCACAGCAGTTTGACAGTGGTGGGTTTTATAACTTATGCCAATCAGATGTGCCCCCTTTGCCACCATATCCTGGCCCCAAGAGTTGCTAGGGAGTGTTGAGGAGACTGGTCTGGTACCAGGCAACTCACTGCCAGGTAACATGAGGAAGATGAGGATCATTTAACCTTCTGTAAAGTGAGTTTCTCCTTCCCCAGCACCTGAAGGGGAGGAGGTTAGGTGGTCCCCACTTAGCACAGAGCCTGCCTGTGGAGCTACAGGGAGTGGCAGAGGACTGCAGCTCTCTGTACGCTTTTTTGTTTTGTTTTTTGAGACAGAGCCTTGCTCTGTCGCCCAGGCTGGAGTGCAGTGGTGCAATCTCAGCTCACTGCAACCTCCGCCTCCCGGATTCAAGCAATTCTCCTGCCTTGGCCTCCCAAGTAACTAGGACTACAGGTGCGTGCCACCATACCCGGCTAGTTTTTGTTGTTTTAGTAGAGATGGGGTTTCCCCATGTTGGCCGGGCTGGTCTTGAACTCCTGACCTCAGGTGATCCACCTGCCTTGGCCTTCCAAAGTGCTGGGATTACAGACATGAGCCACCTTGCCCAGCCATTTTTTTTTTTTTGAGACGTAGTCTTGCTCTGTCGCCCAGGCTGGAGTGCAGTGGCGTGCTCTCGGCTCACTGCAAGCTCCGCCTCCTGGGTTCACGCCATTCTCCTGCCTCAGTCTCCCGAGTAGCTGGGACTACAGGCGCTCGCCACCATGCCTGGCTATTTTTTTTGTATTTTTAGTAGAGACGGGGTTTCACTGTGTTAACCAGGATGGTCTCAATCTCCTGACCTCGTGATCTACCTGCCTCAGCCTCCCAAAGTGCTGCAATTGCAGGCATGAGCCACCACACCCAGCCTGTATTTTTAATAGAGACAGGGTTCCACCATGTTGGCCATGCTGGTCTCAAACTCCTGACCTTAGGTGATCTCCCACCTTGGCCTCTCAAAGTGCTGGGATTACAGGTATAAGACACCGCGCTGGGCCTCCGTACACTTTTTAGTATTGCCTTTAATTTTTACCAGTCGGGAGCCTTTCCTAGGACTTAGCCTCCTGCCTTCCCACTTCCTAGCATGTTGGAGCTGAGAGGGTCCTAGAGACCACCTTGTTTTCACCCTGCCACTGGAGAGAGGGCAGGGGTTTCACTCAGCATTGCTTAGAGGTGCTTCTTTTTT
>NW_016803605.1:1032288-1036674 GCF_001698545.2 Rhinopithecus bieti
CACCGTGTTAGCCAGGATGGTCTCGATCTCCTGACTCGTGATCCGCCCGTCTCGGCCTCCCAAAGTGCTGGGATTACAGGCTTGAGCCACCGCGCCCGGCCTTTTGTATTTTTAGTAGAGACGGGGTTTCACTGTGTTAGCCAGGATGGTCTTGATCTCCTGACCTCGTGATCCGCCCGTGTCGGCCTCCCAAAGTGCTGGTATTACAGGCGTGAGCCACCGCGCCCGGCCTGAGGTGCTTCTTTTGAAGCCTTTGCAATGGGGGGTGAACTCTTCCCAGTTCTCCTCCTTCCACAGATTGTTCTAGAACTGCCAAGACTGTGGGCACCCTGCTCCTTTCTCCTCATGTTGCCGGCCCTGCAGGGAGGGGCAGGATGGGCTGCAGTCCGTCCTTCAGCCCCTTGTGGGATGTTTCTCCTAAATGTACAACAGGGCTGGGGCGGTCACAGCTCACATGTGCCACACACTCGCTTGGTGCCCAGCTCTCTGCTGAAGACATTCCGTGTTTGTCCTCTGCCTCCTGGTCTCAGGTCCTGGATGAGGATGTGACCTCCAAGACATGGACATTAGCCCAGGTGCGGGGAGGAGCTGGAATAGGGTGGGCGAGACTGTCGCCTCACTGCTGGAGCTGACCATCCCCTGTCCCATCACCATACTCAGTCCCCTGCTAACTGCCCGGTCTCTCTCTTTTCCCCAGAGACAAGAGGAGCAGCAGCGACACCGCCCCTCGCCCTGGAGGGTCCTGTACAATCTCATTATGGGACTCCTGCCCTTACCCAGGGGCCACAGAGCCCCCGAAATGGAGCCCAATTAGGTGCCTGCACCCGCCCGGTGGACGTCAGGGACTCGGGGGGCAGGCCCCTCCCACCTCCTGACACCCTGGCCAGCGCGGGGGACTTTCTCTGCACCATGTAGCATACTGGACTCCCAGCCCTGCCTATCCCGGGGGCGGGCCGGGGCAGCCACTCCAGCCCCAGCCCAGCCTGGGGTGCACTGACAGAGATGCGGACTCCTGGGTCCCTGGCCAAGAAGCCAGGGGAGGGAGGGCTGATGGACTCAGCATCGGAAGGCGGCGGTGACCAAGGGGGTGGGGACTGAGCCGCCCGCCTCTGCCGCCCACCACCATCTCAGGAAAGGCTGTTGTACTGGTGCCCGTTCCAGCTGCAGGGGTGACACTGAGGGGGGCTCTCCTCTCGGTGCTCCTTCACTCTGGGCCTGGCCTCAGGCCCCTGGTGCTTCCCCCCCTCCTCCTGGGAGGGGGCCCGTGAAGAGCAAATGAGCCAAACGTGACCACTAGCCTCCTGGAGCCAGAGAGTGGGGCGCGTCTGCCGGTTGCTCCAGCCAGGTGCCCAGCCATCTTCCCTGAGCCAGCCGGCGGGTGGTGGGCGTGCCTGCCTCACCTTCATGCGGGGGTGGCCAGGAGGGGCCCAGACTGTGAATCCTGTGCTCTGCCCACAACCGCCCCCTGCCCCATCAATCCCATTGCATAGGTTTAGAGAGAGCACGTGTGACCACTGGCATTCATTTGGGGGGTGGGAGATTTTGGCTGAAGCTGCCCCAGCCTTAGTCCCCAGGGCCAAGCGCTGGGGGGAAGATGGGGAGTCAGGGAGGGGGGGAAATCTCAGAAGAGGGAGGAGTCTGGGAGTGGGGAGGGATGGCCCAGCCTGTAAGATACTGTATATGCGCTGCTGTAGATACCGGAATGAATTTTCTGTACATGTTTGGTTAATTTTTTTTGTACATGATTTTTGTATGTTTCCTTTTCAATAAAATCAGATTGGAACAGTGGATACTCTTTCTGCTTGCCTTCCCTGCAGCGTGGCCTTGGCGAGGTCTTCTAGTCGGAGGCTCTGTGAGCCCTGCTTGTGAGTGGGTGGGAGAGGCGGGCCCCGGCAGTTGTGGCTCGATCAGAAGAAAGGCTAAGGGGCCTGGGCTCTGCCAGACTGGGACACTCCCAGCCTTCATCATCCCCATTCCTGGTAAAAGTGAAGCTCGGCCTGGTGCCATGGGCCATGCCTGTAATCCCAGCACCTTGAGAGGCTGAGATGGGTGGATCTCTTGAACCCAGGAGTTCAAGACCAGCCTGGGCAACACAGTGAAACCCTGTCTCGACAAAAAGAAAACAATTAGCCAGGCATAGTGGTGTGCGTCTGTAGTCCCAGCTACTCAGGAGACTGAGGCAGGAGGATCACTTGAGCCCAGGAGTTGGAGGCTGCAGTGAGCTATGATCAAGCCACTGCACTCAAGCTTGGGTGACAGGGTGAGATCCTGTCTCAAAAACAAACAGTGAAGTCCCCAAAAGGGTAGGGGTTCTTTGTTGCTTTATCCTCACTTTGTCCCCAGTGGATAAAGTATGTTGTAAGGGCACTTGATATGTAATGGATGAGTGAATGACCCGTAACATATTCAGAGGCACCACTGTGACAAGTGCTGGGGATAGAGTCATGAGACAGACATCATCTCTGCCCTCACAGAGACAGAAAGGGACATCTGGCCTTGCACTGTGATCAGCCGTAGGCTGCCTCTCCAGCTGGAGGAGCACTTGGAGCTAAGATCACAGTGAGTCCCCGCACACTGCCCTGAGGCCTAACCAGGCTGGGCATAAGCAGCTGTGTTGAGTAAATGTAGAAAGGGTCGCTCCTACTGCCATCTTCTGCAAATGGCCACGGCCACACACTGTCCTTGAGCCCTTTCCCTGTACTAATAACTGAGTGACAGAGACCTCAATGAGAAACAGGGAGGTGGGCAGATCACCTGAGGTCAGGAGATCGAGACAAAAATCAGCTGAGCGTGGGGGTGAGTGTCTGTAATCCCAGCTACTCAAGAGACTGAAGCAGGAGAATTGCTTGAACCCCGGAGGTGGAGGTTGCAGCGAGCCAAGATGGTGCCATTGCATTCCAGCCTAGGTGACAGAGCAAGACCCTGTCTGGAAGGAAGGAAGGAAGGAAGGAAGGAAGGAAGGAAGGAAGGAAGGAAGGAAGGAGGGAAGGAGAGAGGGAGGGGAGGGTCATAATCCCAACACTTTGGGAGGCCAAGGTGGGCAAAGATCAGGAGTTCTAGACCAGCCTGGCCAACATGGTGAAACCCTGTCTCTACTAAAAATGCAAAAATTAGGCCGGGCGCGGTGGCTCAAGCCTGTAATCTCAGCACTTTGGGAGGCCGAGACGGGCGGATCACGAGGTCAGGAGATCGAGACCATCCTGGCTAACACGGTGAAACCCCGTCTCTACTAAAAAAAAAAATACAAAAAACTAGTGGGGCGAGGTGGCGGGCGCCTGTAGTCCCAGCTACTCGGGAGGCTGAGGCAGGAGAATGGCGGGAACCCGGGAGGCGGAGCTTGCAGTGAGCTGAGATCCAGCCACTGCACCCCAGCCTGGGCGACAGGGCGAGACTCCGTCTCAAAAAAAAAAAAAAAGGCAAAAATTAGCCAGGCGTGGCGATGCACGCCTGTAATCCCAGCTACTCAAGAGGCTGAGACAGCAGAATCCCTTGAACTCAGGAAGTGGAGGTTGCAAGTGAGCCGAGATGATGCCACCGTACTCCAGCCTGGGTGACAGAGGGAGACTCTGTCTCCAGAAAAAAAGAAAGAAGAAAAGAGAGAAGCAAGGTATAGGCCAGGTGTGGTGGCTCACACCTGTAATCCCAGCACTTTGGGAGGCTGAGGTGGGAGGATCACTTGCAGAGTTCAAGAACAGCCTGGAAACATAGCAAGACTTCATCTCCACACACAAATACTTTAATTCGCTAGGCATAGTGGCACATGCCTATAGTACCCACTACTCAGGGGGCTGAGGCAGGAGGATCATAGCTTGAGCCCAGGAGTTGGAGGCTACAGTGAGCTATGATCATACCACTGCATTCCAGGGCAACAAAGGGGTCTCTGAAGCAGGGTATATAATTATATAATATTTACAGACACAGGTTCAATCCCAGATCCACCCCTTCCCAACTATCCTTGCTGCTAAAGGGACGCTAGGGGAAATGGCCCATCTGGATGGCCAGGGTGTGGTAACCGGGAACAATCACTTTGGAGAGGTATTTGATAAAACCGTGTGCTGTGATATGAATGAGTTCCCTAAAGTTCTTGGGTTGTAAATTTAATCCGCAGTGCTACAGATTTTAGAAGTGAGACATTCAAGAGGTAATTAGGTCACCAGGGCTCTGCTCTCAGAAATGCACTAATGCCATGACCACGGAAGTGAGTTTTCACAGGAATGGGTTCCCTATTAAAGAATGAGTTCACCCCTCTGTCTCTCAGATGAGATGCCTCCCTCCATGTTACAACGAAGTCGGAAGGCCCTCACCAAATACCGGCCCCACCATCTGGGACTTCTCAACCTTCAGATTTGTGAGCCAATAGATTCTTTTTTTTTTTTTTTTTTTTTT
>NW_016803605.1:1040594-1054927 GCF_001698545.2 Rhinopithecus bieti
GTCTCTACTAAAAATACAAAAAAAATTAGCCAGGCGTGGTGGCAGGCGCCTGTAGTCCCAGCTACTCGGGAGGCTGAGGCAGAAGAATGGTGTGAACCTAGGAGGTGGAGCTTGCAGTGAGCTGAGATGCGCCACTGCACTCCAGCCTGGGTGACACAGTGAGACTCCATCTCAAAAAAAAAAAAAAAAAAAAAAAGAGTGAAACTCTGTCTCAAAATAAATAAATAAAAAGTAAAAAAATTGTAAAATTTAGGCTGGGCGCGGTGGCTCAAGCCTGTAATCCCAGCACTTTGGGAGGCCGAGACAGGTGGATCACGAGGTCAGATTGAGACCATCCTGGCTAACACAGTGAAACCCCGTCTCTACTAAAAAATACAAAAAACTAGCCGGGTGTGGTGGTGGGCGCCTGTAGTCCCAGCTGCTTGGGAGGCTGAGGCAGGAGAATGGCGTGAACCCAGGAGGTGGAGCTTGCAGTGAGCCGAGATCCAGCCACTGCACTCCAGCCTGGGCGACAGAGCGAGACTCCGTCTCAAAAAAAAAAAAAAAAAAGGAAAGAAAAGTACCAGCCAGATGCAGCAGCTCACATCTGTAATCACAGTACTTTAGGAGGCTGAGCTAAGAGGGTCACTTGAGGCCAGAGGTTAAGCCTGGGCAACACAGTGAGATCTCATGGCTACTAAAAATATGTATATAACTTCTTTGAGATGGAGTTTCACTCTTGTTGCCTAGGCTAGAGTGCAATTGCACTATCTCGGCTCACTGTAACCTCCACCTCCAGGGTTCAAGCGATTTTCCTGCCTCAGCCTCCAGAGTAGCTGGGATTACAGGCATGTGGACCACACCTAGCTAATTTTTGTATTTTCAGCAGAGATGAGGTTTCACCGTGTTGGTCAGGCTGGTCTGGTGACTGCTGACCTTCGACCTCAGGTGATCCAGCCACCTTGACCTCCCAAAGTGTTGGGATTACAGGTGTCAACCACTGCACCCAGCCAATAATTTTTAAAAAATTAGCCAGGGGGAAAAAATTAGCCAGGTATGGTGGTGCCTGCTTGTGGTCCCAGTTACTCAAGAGACTGAGGTGGGAGACTCACTTTGAGCCCTGAAGATCAAGATTTCAGTGAGCCATGATTGGACACCCCTGCACTCCAGCCTGGGCAACCAAGTAAGACCCTGTCACTAAAACAAAACAAAACAAAACAGGCCAGGCACGGTGTTTCACACCTGTAATCCCAGCACTTTGGGAGGCTGAGGAGGGTGGATCATGAGGTTGGGAGTTCGAGACCAGACTGGCCAATATGGTGAAACCCCGTCTCTACTAAAAATACAAAAATTATCCAGGCATGGTGGTGGATGCCTGTAGTCCCAGCTGCTCAGGAGGCTGAGGGAGAGGAGTTGCTTTAACCTGGGAGGTGGCGGTTTCGGTGAGCCGAGATCACGCCACTGCACTCCAGCCTGCGCAACAGAGCGAGACTCTATCTCAAAAAACAAAACAAAACAAAAACCAACGAAAACCAACTTCTAAAATGCATTTATATACTCGCTAACCCTGGAACTTGGCTTCGGGAAGTCTTTCCTAAGTGTGCACAAAGAAAACAAGCTCAATGTCACTCAGCAGCAGACTGATTCAATAGTTAATGGTTTACCCGTTTTGGTTTTGGAATTTGATGCATGAGATACAAGGATCTCTGAGACATATTGAGAAAAAAGTACATTGGAGAAAAATAGTTATTTATGAATACGTAAAATAGCAGCTAACATTGAGCAATTTCGACTCAAAGAATGAATTTATTTTTTAATCCTCACATATCTGAGGAATGTACCATTATTCTACTCATTTTAGAGATGGGGCAACAGAAAGTAGTGTGGCGAGGGTCACATGGCTAAGTGGTAGAATCTAGGTTTGAACATGGTAGTCTGGAAGGATTCACTCTCAACAGTTACCAGGGGTGACCTCCAGGGAGTGGATATGAAAGTGGATATAGCCAGCCGGGCGCGGTGACTCACGCCTGTAATCCCAGCACTTTGGGAGGCCGAGACGGGCGGATCATGAGTTCAGGAGATCGAGACCATCCTGGCTAATACGGTGAAGCCCCATCTCTACCAAAAATACAAAAAAAAAAAAAAAAAAAAAAATTAGCCGGGCGTGGTGGCGGGTGCCTGTAACCCCAGCTACTCGGGAGGCTGAGGCAGGACAATCGTTTGGACCTGGGAGGCAGAGGTTGCAGTGATTGTGCCACTGCACTCCAGCCTGGGTGACAGAGTGAGACTCCATCTCAAAAAAAAAAAAAAAAAAAAAAGTGGATGCAGTACAGCTAGGCTGGGCATGGTGGCTCATACCTATAATCCCAGCATTTTGGGTGTTAAGGCAGGTGGATTACTTTAGGTCAGGAGTTCAAGACCAGTCAGGGCAACATGGTGAAACCCTGTCTACTAAAAGTATAAAAATTAGCTGGGCATGTTGGTGGGGGCCTGTAATTCCAGGTACTTGGGAGGCTGAGATAGGAGAATCGCTTGAACCCAGGAGGCGGGGGTTGCAGTGAGCCAAGATCGTACCACTGCACTCTAGCCTGGGTGACAGAGCAAGACTTGTCTCAAAAAAAAAAAAAAAAAAAAAAGTGGATACAGCTAACATGTCCAAAAAGCATCTCATATTTCTCTCCAAAATACAGTTTAGCTGTGAAGTCAGCTGCTACTATTATGTGGCCAACATTGTGCTGACAGGCTGTGCCCTGCAGCAGAGAGGAATCTTCTCTTTATACTTGTATATTGCTTGAATATTTTACAAGCTTAGAAACCAAATCCACCCACCCTTCTGGACCTAGTTGAAGGCCCTCTTTCATGAAGGCCGACATGATGCTTTCCAGTGACTACTGGGTCTCAGGGACTTGTGAAAGCAAAGTCCAAAATCTTATTCCCACCGAGCGAACAAGCCGTGCCACTACATGAATCTCTCCTGAGTACCCCGCCATCATGGCCTTCCCAATCAACGCCATTTCCATCTACCCCTTGCTTGTGACGTGAGGCTGTTTCCTTATCTCCAGCACAGGCGGGAGAACAGCATCTACCCCCATGGGGTTGCTGTGGGGATTCCAACTCAAAGAACAAGGACTCTGAAAAGTACCAGGCAGGTTGCATGGGTATAATGACCGTTAACTGTTATCATTAAACTTGCCACCTGCAACCTAAGCCATCTCTTCCACACCTGTAACGAGCTAATAGAACATATGTCAAGATAACTTTTTTTTTTTTGAGATGGAGTCTCGCTCTGTTGCCCAGGCTGGAGTGCAGTGGTGGTCTCAGCTCATTGCAACCTCCACCTCCCACCGGGCTCAAGCAATTCTCCTGCCTCAGCCTCCTGAGTAGCTGGATTACAGCCGCACACCACCATGCCTAGCTAATTTTTGTCTTTTTTTTTGGTAGAGATGGGGTATCACTGTGTTGGTGAGGCTGGTGTTCAACTCCTGACCTCGTGATCCGCCTGCCTTGGCCTCCCAAAGTGCTGAGATTATTTTTTTTTTGAGACAGTATCTCACTTTGTCACCTAGGTAGGCTTCAGTGCAGTGGCGAAATGCAGGTCATTTCAGCCTCAAACTCTTGGGCTCAAGTAATCCTCCTGCCCCAGTCTCCCAAGCAGCTGTGAGCACAGGCACAAGCCGCCATACTCAGCTATTTCTTTTTTTATGGAGATGCAGTCTTGCATTGTTTCCCACGTTGGTCTTGAACTCTTGGGCTGAAATGATTCTCCCACCTCAGCCTCCTACCACGCCTGACCAACTGAAGATTTTTTTTTTTTGAGATGGAGTAATGCACTGTCACCCGGGCTGGAGTGCAGTGATGTGATCTCGGCTCATTGTAACCTCCGCCTCCTGGGTTCAAGTGATTTTCCTGTCTCAGCCTCAGCCTCCCCAGTAGCTGAGATTACAGGCACCCGCCACCATGCCTGGTTAATTTTTTTGTATTTTTAGTAGAGATGGGGTTTCACTATGTTGGCCAGGCTGGTCTCGAACTTCTGACCTCATGATCTGCCCATCTCAGCCTCCCAAAATGCTGGGATTACGGGTGTGAGCCACCACGCCTGGCCTTTTTTTTTTTTTTTACATTTTTATGATTAATACAAACATCATGTGGGAGTTTATGAAATTTGTAGAAACTAGGTATTTCTTGCCTGGGGCTGGCAGCTTTCCCCTTGATTCCTGAGGGGTCCTCTGGGTGACTTAATCTCTGCCATTAGAGGTACAGGGTGGAAAAGTTGGAAGCTTCCGGGGATTCTACAATTTTGTTTTTATCAATCCAAACCCACCTGCTCCCCCTTGTGACCCAGGCTGCACATTACAGTCAAGAATGTAATTAGCTCAAAATTTAAAGACCATGTGAAATTCATGCAGCAATGTAACTGCTGACCGACACCATGATTGCACTAAAGGTGGCCAGACATGGATCCTTTCCGAAATGCAGCCCGTCTCACCTCTGGTGGGAGCACGTGATGCAGGGTTGAGGAACGGAGGCCCTCCTGTAGTAGAGACCAGTTTTCTCCCCAACTGACTGCTGTGGGATTGGAATAGGAGAGACTGATTTATTGAAACATCACACAATTTACATAAAGAAGCAACAGGAGCAAGAGTGGGGTGAACTGGAACGTGCTTTGGCTGCATCAAGGCAAACCTGGTCTTCCAATAAAAGCTCTGACCCGTAGCGGCTGTGGGACTTGGGGCATATTAAGCATCACTTTTGACTTCCTTTTATTATTATAATTCTTGTCACTGAAAATAGCCACTATTTAGCTGAATTACCCATTAGACAACTGGAGCCAGAAGCTTCTACACACTCTAGAATGTAAACAATTTAACTCTTGCTGCATCACCCAGAAAAAATGGTGGCAGGAATGGTGAGAGAGAGGAGGAATCTCTGAGTTAAGAGTCTCAAAGGAGGAGATTTCTTCAGGTCTGAAAAGGCAACTGGTAGGATCATCCCATTCTCTCTCAGAAGCTTCTGAAGTGGAAGAAAAACAAGCAAATCCTAAAGCAAGTAACTTTATTATCATTCCTTTAAAAAGAACCAAGGAAAATTCACAACATATGTGAAACACAGCTGTGGTTTAGGAGGTAAACAAAGGACCAACACAACCCTGAAATGCAACAGCCTCTGAGTGGCTTGGGATGCATGTGACTGGGGTTCTGTTAAAAGGGCAGGCTCCTCCCTCCCAGCCCTGAAGCCCCAGGAACCTGCATTGAAAGACAAGCTCTCCTACTAATACTCAAATTGCAGGGTCTCGCCCTAACATCCAAGACTTGGTAACATCTCCTTTCTCCCAACACCCAGCTGGAACTCAACTAATCCTAAATGAAAACTCAAGAACAGCACACCAGATGCCACCTGTTGTTTGTCAGGGTCTCAAACTCCAGAGGAAATGCATTTGCCTGTCATGGTTTTCCTCTCTAAGGGCACCTGTCTGAACTTGGAGCTGTGCTTCCACTGGTGCCTCACCGGGCCTGGGCCTACTCTCAACCTGAAGTCACACTTTTCTCTGTAAGACATCAGGTGGGGAGAAAGTCCAAGAAGGTGGCAAGAGGCTCCCAAGCAACAGAGCATGCTCGTTCCTGGCAGGCATCTCCCACAACGCCCCAGAGGGCTGGCGAGGCTATGACAGCATAAGGACAGACAAAGGGCAGAGGGGTGCTTGGAAGTGCTCATCACTCAGGGGAGCTGGCAGGCCCGGGATGACAGGCAGCCTGAACAGTGCTGGAACAAAGACAGCCACCCTGCCCCTTGTCGAGCAGCTGCTTGTGATGGGAAGCAGCATGTCGGCACCACCTCCTTCGTCGCAGGAAATGTTTCGTACTGGGCCAATGACTTCAGTTTTCCTTGCCTGGAGATGCCTTCATGAAGAAAGGGGACAGGGAATACAGGCGGGCATGCTGCAATTGGCATCTCCGGAGCTGCCAAGTCTTGAGTTCACTTGGGGCCAAGGCACTCCACAATCCCATTCCCCTTCATGCCATCGAAGAAGAAGAAGTTGTTGTGAGGAGGGTCCCGCTGAGATAGGGCCTAGGGAGAAAAATGAAAAGAGGGTTTATCTCAAGGTGCTTTAAGAGGAAGAGAGGGAAAAAAAATTCTAAAAGCAGTCTAGGGCAGTGGTTCTTAACTGGGGTTGATTTAGATCCCAAAGGGCTATTTGGCAATGTCTGGAGACAATTTTGATTGTCCTATCTCTGCTCTATCCCTTACAAGCTGTGTCCATGAGGAGATTATTTAACCTCCAAACATTACCTTCTCTACCTAACATGAGAATAAGAAATGTATTAACTTGGGTTAAACTATGTATCTCAAAAATTTAAAGCAGGCCAGGGCCAGGCACACTCACACCTGTAATCCCGGCACTTTGGAAGGCCGAGGTGGGAGAATCACTTGAGCCCAGGAATTCAAGACCACCCTGCGCAACATGGTGAGACCCCGTCTACATGAAAACTGAAATAGGTTGGGCGCGATGGCTCACGCCTGTAATCCCAGCACTCTGGGAGGCTGAAGTGGGCAGATCACCTGAGGCTGGGAGTTCAAGGCCACCCTTTCACCCAAGTAGTGAAACTTGTCTCTACTAAAAATGCAAAAATCAGCTGGGTGTGGTGGCACACTACTTGGGAGGCTAAGGTAGGAGAATCGCTCGAACCCGGGAGGCAGAGGTTGCAGTAAACTGAGATTGCGCCACTGCACTCAGCCAGGGCAACAGAGTAAGACTCTGTCTCAAAAAGAAAAGAAAAAGGAAAAGGAAAAGAAAACTGAAATAAATTAGCCAGGTATGATGATGCGTGCCCAAGGTGCCAGCTACTCGGGAGACTGAGGTGGGAGGATCGCTTGAGCCTGGGAGATTGAGGCTGCAGTGGGCTGTAATAGAGCCACTATACTCCAGCCTAGGTAACAGAGTGAGACCCTGTCTCCAAAAAAAAAAAAAAACAAAAAACAAAACAAAAAAAAACACCTTAAGACTAAAGCAATGCCTAACACTGTGTTGTACCACCACTGGGCAACAGCAGAAATAATTATTCATGACTATTCAACTCAGAAAGGTGGCAGTTCTTAGGCTGTGGCCTTGATCATCTAAGGGGACACATTTAATCAAGGAGCACACTGATCCAGAAAGAGGATCTTCCATGAGGACATAAAATCGCTAGGCTTCCACAGGGGGTCAGGGCTGGGATCCAGAGGGCCTGGACAATGCTATTGAGCAATGGCAATGGTGATTATCTTGTGGGGTTACCAGACAGAGCACTTTAAAAGACAAGAACAGGGCTGGGCTTAATGGCTCACACCTGTAATCCCAGCACTTTGGGAGGCTGAGGCAGGAGAATCACTTGAGCCCAGGAGTTCAAGACCAGCCTGGGCAACATGGCAAAACCCCTTATCTACAAAAGACCTGTCTTTTGAGGTAGGGTCAGCCCCTGAAACAACATACTGACTCTTATGAGAAACGGTTTACAATTGTCCACAAATTTTCAAACAGGTGCTTAACCTAGAAAGGATTGAAATTTTACCACAAGCCACCATTTAAAGAGAAGGACATCACCTAGGCAAGCTGCCAGGGCAGGGTTTAACGGTTCCCAGGAGCACCGTACCATCATTCATGAGGAAGGTGGCGCTACACATCCTGAACTGCTCCTCCTCAAACTCAGCACCAAACCCTTTTCATTTCCTCATCCATAAAACGGGGACAATCACATCTACTATATACAAATAGTGTTATCCAGCCATTTTTCCAGGGAAATTTTATTTATTTAAAATGTTTTTAATTTTAATTTTTTGAGACAGGATCTTGTTCTGCTGCCCAGGTGGGAGGCACATTCTCGGCTTACTGCAACCTCCGTCTCCCCAGCTCCCACAGAGACCCTCCCACTGCCTCCCAAGTAGCTGGGACTTTTGTAGACATGAGGTCTCCCCATGTTGCCCAAGCTGGTCTTGAACTCCTAGGTTCAAGTAATCCTCCCAAAGTGCTGAAATTACAGGCTTGAGCTACTGCACCCAGTCAAGGGAAAATTTATTCAGCATCTACTTTATGCCAGGTATTTGGCTAGACATTAAGATTCTGAGAAGGTCTCTGTCCACATGGAGCTTGGATCAGAAAGAAGTTTGTTTCTCTGGGCTCATGTATAAAATAGGCAAATAAAAAGCACCTGCTTGCTAGAGATTTTGGTGAGAATGAAATGTGACCAGGCTTGTAAAGTGCCTAGCACATAGTAAATTCTCAGTAAGCAGGAGCTGCTATTAATAGGGGCCAGGAGTCCTTTACCAATACTGGGGATGCCACCAACCCAGCCAGGTGGAAGGGTCCAACAGTCCACAGCCGGAACTCTTAGACCCTCAAACCCAAGTTACAGGAAATGGTACGTGTTTTACCAGGAGCCTGGGATGGCTGCTGCTTTCACTATCACCTCTTTTTTTTTTTTTTGAGACAGAGTCTCGCTCTGTCGCCCAGGCTGGAGTGCAGTGGCCGGATCTCAGCTCACTGCAAGCTCCGCCTCCCGGGTTCACGCCATTCTCCTGCCTCAGCCTCCTGAGTAGCTGGGACTACAGGCGCCCGCCACCTCGCCCAGCTAGTTTTTTGTATTTTAGTAGAGACGGGGTTTCACAGTGTTCGCCAGGATGGTCTCGATCTCCTGACCTCGTGATCCACCCGTCTTGGCCTCCCAAAGTGCTGGGATTACAGGCTTGAGCCACTGCGCCCGGTCTACTATCACCTCTCTTACCATAGACAGGGAGACCTGCCGTGGACGGTGGGGATGGAGAGAAAGGAAAACTGCTATAAAGTTAAGGAAGTAGACATGGATATAAAATAGGGTATCTAAAAGGATATAAGAAAGGAAAGACGCAAAAGATGATTCCAAGGGAGTATACTTGCGCTTGCCCCCATCTCCTAGTGTAAGCTTTCTATAGGTGCTTAGACAGTGCCTCAGGAGAGAAAGGCGAGTCTGAGGCCCTTAGACTGTAGGCCCCGCCTGCCAGCTGGCCGAAGGCTGACCTGTGATAAGTATGAAGGAGTACTGGGGATGAGGGCAGGGTATGGGGTGAACATGGGGCAAAAGGTAAAGTGCTTCCCAAGCAAGATGGGGTAGGAGGAGATTCCAAACACACCCAGCAACCAAGAATGCAGAGTACTCTGGCTATCTGGGATAAACAGAAACAAGATGCTGGGCACCAGCTGTCTCCAGCAGGCAGGAAGGAGGGGGCTGTGTGAGGATGGGGATGTGAGAAGCTACCACCAACAATGGGGTCAAGGCTACCTGCCCCAACCTCCAGTCTCCATCCCACATGAAAAATTTAGGGGGAGCCCCTCAATGGGATGTACAGAAGTGAGGCTGATGGTGCAACGGCAGCTGCCCAGGGGTCCATGCAGTCTCTACGTGACGGTGCCATTGAAGGCAACACCTGACACATGACTGCCACATGGTGAAGAGGACAGGCTCAGAAACCAGAGTGCCTGGGCCCAAATCCTGGCATCACACTCACTAGCCTGGGCAAGCAACTTCCTTCCTGCACCTTAGTTCCTCTTTTATAAACCAGGGATCACAGGAGTTCCTAACTCATAGGGCCGGTGGGAGATGAAATGAGTATCCATGTAAAAAACACTGTCTTTGTGTGGCAGACAGTGGGCTTTCAGTAAGTCTTGTCTATTATTATTGGTGGTGTCATCATTTTAGGCTACAAAAATATGTACATTCCCATTCACCACTTAGAACGTTCCCATTGCTGCACTCTTTCCCGCAGTTTGTCTACAGGGAGCCTCAGAATACTGCTCAAATAGTCCTCTGGGTGGTCATTACCCTCTTCTCAGATTGGGCATATAAACTGTAATTTTCTTTTTTTTTTTTTTTTTTTTTTTTTTTTTGAGACGGAGTCTCGCTCTGTCGCCCAGGCTGGAGTGCAGTGGCCGGATCTCAGCTCACTGCAAGCTCCGCCTCCCGGGTTTAAGCCATTCTCCTGCCTCAGCCTCCCGAGTAGCTGGGGCTACAGGCGCCCGCCACCTCGCCCGGCTAGTTTTTTGTATTTTTTAGTAGAGACGGGGTTTCACCGTGTTAGCCAGGAGGGTCTCGATCTCCTGACCTCGTGATCCGCCCGTCTCGGCCTCCCAAAGTGCTGGGATTACAGGCTTGAGCCACCACGCCCGGCCTAAACTGTAATTTTCACATCACTCTGGGTTACGTATAAAATTGAGCAAGGAAAGAGGTATGGCCATTGCACACTTTTCTTCCCCCTTCAAACATCTCCTCAGTGCCCATCACATAGAAGAAAGTTAGATTTGATCAAAGGAAGGAAGAATTTAGACCAGAAAGAAGGATCAGAAAAGAATAGACCAAAAAAAAAAAAAAAAAAAGGTAGCCTTAGGAAAATGGTGTAACTAACAAATTGAGCCAAATGTCTCCAGAATTTACAGACCCCAAGACAAAGTGTTAAGGGCTGGGTCTCCAAATTGTCCTCCTAAGTTCAAACTTGACGTGTACATGGACATGGTCAATTATTTAACCAGGCATGACTCTGCTCCACAAGAAAGAGGGAAAAAGCCTCACCAGAGTCCACTAAGGCAGCCAAGAACTTGCAAAAGGCAAACTTAACATCTTTGGGCAACTAGGAAAGTCCGCAAAGAATGTACAGTATGTTTGGGGGTATGGGATAGTTTTAGCACCCAAATGTTCCAGAAGACCCTCAAAAGGCTGTGCTAGTTACTGGTTATGTGACCCCGTATGAAATGCTTCCCTTCTGAGAGAGACACTAACACCTACCTAACAGGGTCACGGGTCATCCTGTACAGAGCCTTGAGGGGCTCCTGGTGTGTTCATGCGGACACAGACATCAATTTCTCTGCAAATACCTACAGTGTGTGGGTTAAAAAGAGGGAGGCTTGGCCGGGTGTTGTGGCTCACACCTGTATTCCCAGCACTTTGGGAGGCCAAGGTGGGCGGATCACGAGGTCAGGAGATCGAGACCAACCTGGCTAACACGGTGAAAACCCATCTCTACTAAAAATACAAAAATGAGCTGGGCGTGGTGACGGGCACCTGTAGTCCCAGTTACTCAGGAGGCTAAGGCAGGAGAATGGCATGAACCTGGGAAACAGAGCTTGCAGTGAGCTGAGATCGTGCCACTTCACTCCAGCCTGGGTGACAGAGTGAGACTGCGTCCCCCCCCCAAAAAAAAAAAAAGAGGGAGGGCTTTGATGCCATGGTGATGAATGGAGATAAACTGTACAGAGGTTAAGAGCACAGGTTCGACCGGGGGCGGTGGCTCAAGCCTGTAATCCCAGTACTTTGGGAGGCTGAGGCAGGCGGATCACGAGGTCAGGAGATCGAGACCATCCTGGCTAATACGGTGAAACCCCGTCTCTACTAAAAAAATACAAAAAACTAGCTGGGTGTGGTGGCGGGCGCCTGTAGTCCCAGCTACTCGGGAAGCTGAGGAGGCAGGAAAATGGCATAAACCCGGGAGGCAGAGCTTGCAGTGAGCTGAGATCCGGCCACTGTACTCCAGCCTGGGCGACAGAGCCAGACTCCGTCTCAAAAAAAAAAAAAAAAAAAAAAAAAAGCACAGGTTCTGGAGCCCCTTTCATGGGCCCCAGTGTCTTCCTCTTAAGTGGGGATCATGATAGTACTCACTATAAGAGCCATGAGAAGCAGAATCCCTGACTAAAACAACAGGCACTGGATAACTAACACAGTTAGGGGAGAACAGATCACACCTTCGAAGCACTATGGCCAACTGTGCGCTGAGCACAGAGCAGGCACTCCAAGGTCATTTGCTGAATGGCCACCTGGATGGGCCAGAGAAAATGGGATGAGGTGGAAATGGGTAGGGCATGAAACAAAGATGAATGGGGTAAGAGAAAGCAGGCAGTTGTCTAAGACAGTTTCCATTCTCTCTGTCAGCACATATACAAAGTCATGGTTAACTATTTTCTGCTCCACAGTGATGTTTTACCTTCACAATTTCCTGTGCCAAAATCCCTCCAACCACCGCACACACTGGGGCCATCTCGGAGAAGCAGTAACTAAAAGAGAAGGAAGACAAAGAAAATGGAGCACTGGGAACAGAACTGTGACCATGACATCTGGAGAAATTCAGTAGTAGACTCTCCTGCATAAAAACAACTTCTAGCAGGAGGGCCCAATTCAGACAGCAGTGTTAATACCGGCATCTAGGCATGAAAACGAAATCTGAGCCAGGGGTTCATAAGTGGTTGGAAAAGACCTTTGAACTTTGGCAACCAGAAATTCTTTCACAATACTTTTATTTTTACCTTTATAAGTTAAAGGAAAGACTATATCTGTGCTTCCTATATCTGTCCTAGAGATATCAGATGTTTCAGCGCCCTGGTCACATTCTCGCAATTCTCTTCTTACCCATAATGGGCAGTGGGTTCTATATGCTATTCCCAGACAAATGTCAGCGAGCAGGCCTGTGTTAACATGTAGGAGGCAAGGGAAATTTGAGGTCTGAAATTAAACTATGAGGGCAGAAAAAGTCTTCACAACCCACATAGAAACCAGCCCTTCTGGGACAGGATGGGGCATCCAGAGGACAAATTTTAGATGACACAGTCACCTGCCCCTCCAAGTCACCCATCCTAGTGAGCAAATCACTTTATTCCACCACTTCCCCAAAGGAAGTGTGCTCTGCCAGCTGAACACAATGGTGTGTGCTCACCAAGCACACTGGAACACAGACAAGTGAAAGGGAAAGCCTCCCTACAGAATACTACCTCCAGTCTCCCCAGTTTGGTGCACATCCTTCTAGACATTTTTTTTTTTGGAGACGGAGTCTTGCTCTGTCGACCAGACTGGAGTGCAGTGGTGTGATCTCGGCTCACTGCAAGCACTGCCTCCCAGGTTCACGCCACTCTCCAGACTCAGCCTCCCAAGTAGCTGGGACTACAGGCGCCTGCCATCACACCCAGCTAATTTTTGTATTTTTAGTAGAGACAGGGTTTCACCATGTTGGCCAGGCTGGTCTCGATCTCTTGACCTCATGATCCGCCCGCCTCGGCCTCCCAAAGTGCTGGGATGACAGGTGTGAGCCACCGCACCCGGCCCCTTCTAGACGTTTTAAAAAGTGCACAATCTAAGTGGGTATAATTAGGCCAGGCTTGGTGGCTGATGCCTGTAATCCCAGCACTTCAGGAGGTCGAGGCAGGTGGATCACAAGGTCAAGAGATCGAGACCATCCTGGCCCACATGGTGAAACTCCGTCTCTATTAAAAATACAAAAATTAGCTTGACGTGGTTGGGGTGCGCCTGTAGTCCCAGCTACTCAGGAGGTTGAGGCAGGGGAATCGCTTGAACCTGGGAGGCATAGGTTGCAGTGAGCTGAGACTGCACAACTACACTCCAGACTGGTGACAGAGCAAGACTGTCTCAAAAAATAAATAAATAAATAGGTGTAATTTTAAACCCAAATATTATCAACTATTACTTGTTCTGTTCTATAACCTATTGAGGGACATTTAAGCTGTTCAACACTGTAATCATATGTCTTGACAAAGACACAGGTGTTGAAATAATTCCTTAAGGCAAATTTCTAAATATAGCAATGTTAGGTTTTCATATGTATTGCCAAAATGCCCTCCCAAAAGGTTGCATCCATTCCAACCCCCAAGAGCTGTGTCCGAAGGCACCTCCGGCTCCTCATGCCCTGGCCAGGACCAGCACATTCCCATTTTGTTCATCCAGAGGTAACGTCTTCCTGTTTATCAAGGTCCACTATAGAGCTCTAAAATATATGGAGAACTAGGGCTGGGCATGGTGGCTCACACCTGTAATCCCAGTACTTTGGGAGGCTGAGGCGGGTGGATCACTTGAGGTCGGGAATTCAAGACCAGATTGACCTACATAGTGAAACCCTGTCTCTACTAAAATACAAAAATTAGTCGGGCGTGGTGGCAGGCGGCTGTAATGCCAGATACTCGGGAGGCTGAGGCAGGATAATTGCTTGAACCCAGGAAGCAGAGGTTGCAGTGACCGAGACGGCGCCACTGCACTCCAGCCTGGGCAACAGAGAGACCAGAAAAAAAAAAAAAACACCTCCCATTCCTGGTATAATCTCATTTTGGTCATGTTGGAGGAATAGTTCAGCCTGGCCAATATGGTAAAACCCCGTCTCTACTAAAAATACAAAAATTAGCTGGACGTGGTAGTACGTGACCATAGTTCCAGGTACTCGAGAGGCTGAGGCAGAAGAATCACTTAAAGCTGGGAGGCAGAGGTTGCAACAAGCCGAGATCACGTCACTGCACTCCAGCCTGGGTGATACAGCGAGATTCCAGCTCAAAAAAAAAAAAAAAAAAAAAAAAAAAAAAA
>NW_016803605.1:1054937-1073217 GCF_001698545.2 Rhinopithecus bieti
AAAAAAAAAAAAAAAAAAAAAAAAAAGAACCTTGGCCCGGCACAGTGGCTCAAGCCTGTAATCCCAGCACTTTAGGAGGCCGAGACGGGCGGATCACGAGGTCAGAAGATCGAGACTATCCTGGCTAATACGGTGAAACCCTGTCTCTACTAAAAAATACAAAAAACTGGCCAGGCAAGGTGGCGGGCGCCTGTAGTCCCAGCTACTCGGGAGGCTGAGGCAGAAGAATGGCGTAAACCCAGGAGGCGGAGCTTGCAGTGAGCTGAGATCGCGCCACTGCACCCCAGCCTGGGGACAGAGCGAGACTCCGTCTCAAAAAAAAAAAAAGAACCAAATAGGCCGGGGCAGTGGCTCACGCCTGTAATCCCAGCACTTTGGGAGGCCAAACCAGGTGGATCAGAAGGTCAGGAGATTGAGACTAGTCTGGCCAATATGGTGAAACCCCATCTCTACTAAAAATACAAAAATTAGCCGGGCGTGGTGGCACAAGCCTATAGTCCTAGGTACTCAGGAGGCTAAGGCAGGAGAATTGCTTGA
This sequence comes from Rhinopithecus bieti, assembly GCF_001698545.2. Taxonomy (NCBI): domain Eukaryota; kingdom Metazoa; phylum Chordata; class Mammalia; order Primates; family Cercopithecidae; genus Rhinopithecus; species Rhinopithecus bieti. The sequence continues at coordinate 1,055,475 of NW_016803605.1, forward strand.
ACCCGGGAAGCAGAGGTTGCAGTGAGCCAAGATAGTGCCACTGCACTCCAGCCTGGGTGACAGAGTGAGACTCTGTCTCAAAAACAAACAAACAAAAGAACCAGATAATAAAATATTCTCAGCTTTATGGGACATATGGTCTTTGTTATAACTATTTAACTCTGCTGTGGCACAAAAGCTGTCACAGATAATATATAAATGAGTAAGTGTGCCAATAAAACTTTATTTACAAAAAGAGGTGGCAAGCCAGTTTGCCAAGGACGATTCCAAATTAAAAGAGATACAAGTGGCTCACACCTGTCTATCCCAGAAGTTTTGGGAAGCCAAGGCAGGAGGATGGCTTGAATCCAGGAGTCTGAGAACAGCCTGGGCAAGAGTGAGACCCCTGTCTCTACAACAAAAATAAATACATATTAATTATCATTTAACTCAGGCAGATGTGTTTTGTGTACTCTCTTGTTTGTATTATGCAGTACATAACTTTAAAAAAAACAGGAAACATAGCCTGGTGAACATAGCGGGACCCTGTCAATTAAAAAAAAAAGAAAAAGAAAAAAAAATTTAGCCAGGCTTGGTGGTACACGCCTATAGTCCCAGCTATGCAAGAGGCTGAGGTGAGAGTATCACCTGAGCCCAGGAGGCTGATGCTGGAGTGAGCTATGATGTGCCACTGCACTCCTCTAGCCTAGGCAACAGAGAGAGACCCTATGAAGAAGGGAAGAAAAAAAAAAAAAAAAAAAGGCCGAGAACGCTGGCTCATGCTTTTAATCTCAGCACTTTGGGAGGCTTAGGCGGGCGGATCATGAGGTCAGGAGATTTAGACCATCCTGGCTAACATGGTGAAACCACGTCTCTACTAAAAAATAAAAAAAAAATTAGCCGGGCGTGGTGGCAGGTGCCTGTAGTCCCAGCTACTCAGGAGGCTGAGGCAGGAGAATGGTGTCAACCTGGGAGGTGGAACTTGCAGTGAGCCGAGATTGCACCACTGCACTCCAGCCTGGGCGACAGAGCGAGACCCTGTCTTGAAAAAAAAAAAAAAAAAAAAAAAGCCATCATTTAAAAATAGGCAGCAGTTTACAAGGTGCTTTTGTAACACTGGCACCGTGAGGTCAGGGGCTGATGACACTGGGCAGACTTGGATCTCATGGTAACTCATCAGGGCATTCATCTCTTGGTGGAGGAACGACAAGTTTGTGAGAAGCAAGTGTTTCCTCTGCTGTGCTTCACAGCAGGAAGAAGGACTGGGTCACGCAGGGCTTCAGTTCCAACAACCCCAGCCAGTCAGCCAATGGAAAGCAGCAGCTGCTAAGCATACCTGGGGCTGGGTGCTGGGCCGTGAGTGTGCAGCCAAGTGACTAATTTGGGCATTCAAAGTGATGAACGGTCCAGCTCTGCATCACCGGCCAGTAGAGTTGAAGGCCCTGCTTCCCAGAAGAGGAAAGTCACAGCCTAACGAGCTGCTGGCTAGTCTTCTCTCCAAAGTGGTTCCTTCCCTGCCCACCCGCTTTGGGAAAACTGCATTCCCATGTCTCAGTTTCCTGTGCTCAGGCACTGCCACTCTATTGCTGCCTTTTTTTCCTTCTTTTTTTTTTTTGAGACGGAGTCCCGCTCTGTCACCCAGGCTGGAGTGCAGTGGCCGGATCTCAGCTCACTGCAAGCTCCGCCTCCCGGGTTCCCGCCATTTTCCTGCCTCAGCCTCCCGAGTAGCTGGGACTACAAGCGCCCGCCACCTCGCCCGGCTAGTTTTTTTTGTATTTTTTAGTAGAGACGGGGTTTCACAGTGTTCGCCAGGATGGTCTCGATCTCCTGACCTCGTGACCCGCCCGTCTCGGCCTCCCAAAGTGCTGGGATTACAGGCTTGAGCCACCGCGCCCGGCCTGCTGCCTTTTTTTTCTTATTTTGAGACGGAGTCTCGCTCTTGCTCTGTTGCCCAGGTTGGAGTGCAGTGGCGCGATCTCGGCTCACTGCAGCCTCTGCCTCCCGGGTTCATGCCATTCTCCTGCCTCAGCCTCCTGAGTAGCTGGGACTCCAGGCGCCCACCACTACACCCGGCTAATTTCTTGTATTTTTAGTAGAGACGGGGTCTCACCATGTTAGCCAGGATGGTCTAACTCTCCTGACCTCATGATCCGCCCGCCTCAGCCTCCCAAAGTGCTGGCATTATAGGCGTGAGCAACCGCGCCCGGTCTCTATTGCTTGCTTTTTAAGTAAGAGGTGTCTGGTGGCCTCTTGAAGTCTTTCTGTAGACAGGCTGCAAGATGGCCTGACACGGGTTAGGGATGCCGGCAAGAAAACAAGCTGTTGTCTTGCAGCTGAGCTGTCTTTCTAGATTGCCTACTACCTCTGGGGAGTGGGGTGTGCTCACTTGAGCAGGAAGAGTTGTGTACAAGTTTCTGTTTCCCTCATCTGTCTGTGTTCTGCCTGCAGTGTCCTTCAGTTTGTGTTCTTGATTCTCTTTTCAGAGAACTTTGTTGTTTTTCTGATTGCAAAACTAACAGATGTCCATTGCCAAAAAGTGTAAAATGGAAGAACAGAATCCCTGGTAATCCCAGCCACTAACATTTTGGGGTCTAGCCTCACAAACTTTTCTCTGTATATTTACATCTTTTTCTTGTTTCAAATATCAAAATGGGCCAGGTGTGGTGGCTCACACTTGTAATCCCAGCACTTTGGGAGGCTGAGGTGGGTGGATTACCTGAGGTCAAGAGTTCAAAACCAGGCTAGCCAACATGGCGAAACCCTGTCTCTGCTAAAAATACAAAAATGAGTCGGGTGTTGTGGCAGGCACCTGTAGTTCCAGCAACTTTGGAGGCTGAGGCAGGAGAATCACTTGAACCTGGGAGGCGTAGGTTGCAGTGAGCCGAGATCGTGCCATTGTACTCCAGCCTGGGCAACAGAGCAACACTCCATCTCAAATTAATTAATTAATTAATTGATTAATTCAGGATGGGAATATACTATCCGTACTGTTTGACAGCCTTTTCCCAGCATATTATGGACCTGTTTGTGTCAATAAATATACAGATACATATTACTTACATTCCACAATTTTTTGTTATCTAGGTAATATGGTAGTTTAACCAATACTTTATTGGTGGATATTTAAATTGTTTATAGCTTTTTACTTATATAAATACTTTATTATATATATGATATATATACACACATATATATGATATATATATATTTATCCAGGCATGGTGGCACACACCTGTAGTCTCAGATATGCAAGAGGTGGCATGGTGGCACATGCCTGTAGTCCCAGCTATGCCATATATATATGTGTGTGTATATGTGTGTGTGTGTGTGTGTGTGTGTGTGTATATATATATATATATATATAGACTACAAGCACCAGTCATCAATTCCCAGTTAATTTTTCTTTTTTTTTTTGAGGCGGAGTCTCGCCCTGTCGCCCAGGCTGGAGTGCAGTGGCCGGATCTCAGCTCGCTGCAAGCTCCGCCTCCCGGGTTCATGCCATTCTCCTGCCTCAGCCTCCGGAGTAGCTGGGAATACAGGCGCCCGCCACATCGCCCGGCTAGTTTTTTGTATTTTTTTTTTAGTAGAGACGGGGCTTCACCGTGTTAGCCAGGATGGTCTCGATCTCCTGACCTCGTGATCCGCCCGTCTCGGCCTCCCAGTTAATTTTTCTATTTTTTGTAGAGACAGGGTTTCACCACATTGTCAAGGTTGGCCTCAAACTCTTAAGCTCAAAGCAATCTGCCGGCCCTTAGCCTCTCAAAATGCTGGGATTATAGGTTTGAGCCACTGCACCAGGACAATCATGGCTTATTGGGTCAGGGCACCGCAGGTGCTTCAAAGACCACTGCTGGCCCTAAATGGAGTGGGGTTTGCTGTTGCCTACCTGAAGTTCCCAGCAGAAAGGGAAGAAAGGAGGGACTAGGGACTCTGGCAGACCTTACTGTTGATAAGAAACCAAGGTAGCATGCTGTTGCTAGAGCAAGCACTGTGATGATACCTGGGGTGGGATCTGGGTTGGCTACTTAACTGCCTGATGCCTAGTACATAATAGCTGCTCAGTAAACTATAGCCATTATTACTGCTACAAGCTGGAGGCACTGCAAAGCTGAGTTTAGGAAGCCCCTCAAGACATGGAAAGGGGATGAGGGTGAGTATATGATCCCAGAGCTACTTGAAGGAGATTATGGATGGAGCGTGTGGTGGCGTGATAATCTCAGCACTTTGGGACGCCAAGGTGGGCGGATCATCTGAGGTGAGGAGTTCGAGACCTGCATGGCCAACATGGAAAACCCCATCTCTACTAAAAATACAAAAAAAATTAGCTGGGCATGGTGGCGGGCACCTGTAATCCCAGCTACTCAAAAGGTTGAGTCAGGAAAATTGCTTGGACCTGAGAGGCAGAGGTTGCAGTGAGCCAAGATTGTGTCATTGCACTCCAGCCTGGGTAACAAGAGCGAAACTGTCTCGAAAAAAATAAAAGGAGATTGTGACCTAGTCACCATCTGGTCTTCTCCAATCAAATCCTAAGCCTGTTTATGAGACAAAGAGGCGGTCACGTAAGGTGAAAGCATGTAATGTCCAAGTGAGAGGATGCTGGGAACATGGGTGGCTGTGCTGCTGGGGGTATAAATTGATAGGATACCAATGGGGGCAAAGTGGCAATGCCGACCAAATGATAAATTACATCCTTCTGACCCATCAACTCCCTTCCTCCTAATTATCCTGCAGTTATACCTGCACATGTACAACACAAGGTCACACACTACAGTGTTACACAGTTAGAAAAGCCTATAATCTTTGCCACGGGCCAGGCGTGGTGGCTCACGCCTGTAATCCCAGCACTTTGGGAGGCCGAGGCGGGCAGATCACAAGGTCAGGAGATCGAGACCATCCTGGCTAACATGGTGAAACCCTGTCTCTACTAAAAAATACAAAATATTAGCCGGGCGAGGTGGCAGGCTCCTGTAGTCCCAGCTACTCGGGAGGCTGAGGCAGGAGAATGGTGTGAACCCGGGAGGCAGAGCTTGCAGTGAACAGAGATCGCGCTACTGTACTCCAGCCTGGGCGACAGAGCGAGACTCTGTCTCAAAACAAAACAAAACAAAACAAAACAAAACAAAACAAAACAGAAAAGCCTGAACACAACGTGAGTGAGCAGGCAACTGGTTCAATAAACTCCATCGCTTCACACACTGGAATACTGAGGAGCTGTGGAAAAGAGGGAGCAAACTATGTACTGATCTGGAGATGTCGTCAATAAATAACAAGATCACGTAAAGTGAAAAAAGGTAGAGAATAGTGTTTACACAAGGCAATCTTATATTGCCTTGAATTTTGAACGTGAATATAAGATACTTATTGTAAAAATCAGAATCTGCCCCCCCTCTTTATTTTTTATATATTGCTATTCTAGTGGAGAGGCAGAAGTCTAGTGGAGAGGCAGAAGAGTGAGTAGAATGTGTCAGGGGGCTCTCTGCAGGGCTTTGGGTCTAATAAAAGAGCTCCTCAAATTAAGGCAAATCCTGAAAACAAACTTCATCTGTCCAGACTAAACAGTGATAAATACTGAGACCAACCTGACAAAGTCCTCAGGAAGCAGGTCAGGACTAATACCCAGTGAGTCAAGCACATCATTTCGTATCTGGAGTAACAACTCGGAATCTTCCTCATATGTATCAGAACTGGGATCTCTTCCTTTATCTGTACGGAACTTTAGGAGCACTGGGAAAAGAAAAGAAGGCAGGTTATAAAGTTACCCTTTTTTTTTTTTTTTTTTTGAGATGGAGGCTCACACTATCGCCCAGGCTGAAGTGCAAGAGCACGATCTTGGCTCACCGCAACCTCTGCCTCCCGGGTTCAAATGATTCTTCTGCCTCAGCCTCCTGAGTAGCTGGGACTATAGGCACGTACCACCATGCCCTGCTAATCATATTTTTAGCCAGAGATGGGTTTCACCATGTTGTGTCAGCTGTCTCAAAACCTCCTGACCTCGGATCGTCCACCGCAGCCCCCAAATGCTCTGGGATACATGTGACCACCGCACCTCGCCATCCTTTTTTAAAATATTTTTTTTATTTTTGTCTTTGAGACGAGCTCTGCTCTGTCGCCCAGGCTTGGAGTGCAGGCCGCGACTCAGCTCACGCAAGCTCCGCCCTCCCAGCTCACACCATTCTCCGGCTCGCCTCCCGAGTAGCTGGGACTACAGCGCCCGCCACGTCCGCCCGGCTAGCTTTTGTATTTTTAGTAGAGACGCGGTTCACCGTGTGTCGCCAGCGATGCCGTCTCGGATCTCCTGACCTCGTGATCCACCCGTCTGCCTCCCAAAGTGCTGGATACAGGCTTGAGCCATCCGCGCCCAGCCCGGCACCTTTTTCTTTATCAACAAACATAGTCAGAGAGCGATCCAACAATTATAAAAGCCAATTACCCTTACTGCGAAACATGCTTCGTGATAGTTATAATAGGCGGTTAGCTACACCCGTCTGAGGGCTTCGGTATCAGCGCAAGGCTTCCCTGAGAACAACAATCATACAATGTGATGAGTTGAAAGGTAGAAAGCCAGCTGAAGCTCCAGATAGAGGAAAAGGCTCTATTAACACTAGAAAGCCAGGCAGTGGCTCAACAGCTGTATCCCAGCACTCTGGGAGGCTGAGGCCCAAAGGTGGACACTGATGGCGTACAGGAGTTCGAGACCAGCCTGCGCTCAACATAGCTGAAACCCCATCTCTACTAAATAATACAAAAATCTATCCAGCCGCGGGTGGCACCACCTTACTCCAGACTACTCTTGCAGACTGCGAGCAAGAGAACATTTGAACCAGTGGGACGGCAGACTTGCTGCTGGAACCAAGCATGCTGCACTCACTCCAGCAGGGTGAGAGTGAGACTCTGTCTCAAAAAAGTAAAATAAAAAAAAAAAAAGCTGGCCAGTGGCTCACGCCGTAATCCCAGCACTTTGGCTTATGGCCCGAATGTGCGAGGATTTACCTAGATCAGGGCGAGTTCTTAAGACCATCCTACGCTCACATGGTGCCAACCCTTCTCTACAAAAACACAAAATTTGCCAGCACCTGTAATCCCAGCTACTTGCGGAGGCTGAGGCAGCACGAGAATCGCTTGAACCCCAGCGAGCCCAGAGCGTTCAGTGAGCCGAATCTGGCCACTTGCACTCCAGCCTGAGCAAGGAGGTTGGACTTCATCTCAAACAAAAAAGCCCAGCCCTGGGCGCCGGTGGCTCAAGCCGTAATCCCAGCACTTGGGGAGCCGAGGACGGGGGATCACGAGGTCAGGAGATTGAGACCATCCTGGCATAACACAGGTGACCCGTCTTACTTAAAAAAAATACAAAAAATTAGGCTGGGCGAATCGGATGAGCGGCGCTTATCCCAGCAACCCAGGAGGCTGAGGCATTGCCGAGAAGGCTAAACCCGGAGCGGAGCTTGCAGTGAGCTGAGATCCAGCCACTGCACCCAGCCCGGGCGACGGAGCCAGACTCCGTCCAAAAAAAAAAAAAAAAAAAAAAAAAAAAACCAGAAGAGCCGGAGTGTGGTGGCACACATCGCAACCCAACACTTTGAGGGCCGGGGCATGAGGATCCCTTGAGCCCAGGAGTTGAGACCATCCTGGTGCAACATAGAGAAACCTCACTCGCTACTGAAAAAAAAAAAAAAAAAAAAAAAAAAAAAAAAAAAAAGTATCTGTGTGCCGTAGTCCCAGTAGTGATACCAGGAGGCCAGGCAGAAGATCACTTGAGCCCAGAAGCCAAGGCGCATGACAGAGGATCCATCACTGCACTCCAGCCTGGGTGACAGAATGAGACACTATCAAAAAAAAAAAAAAAAAAGAAAGAAAAAGAAAAGAAAAGAAAAAGGGAAGGGAGAAGGGAAGGGAAGAAGGGAAGGGAAAGAGGAAAGGAAAAGGAAAAGGAAAGGAAAGGGAAGAGAAGGGAAGGGAAGGAAAGAAAAGGAAAAGAAAAGGGAAGGGGAAGGGAGAAGGGGAAGGGGAAGGGACCCAGAAGAGAGATGATAAGGAGTGGAAGGTACGCATTCTAGGCAGGACCAGTTCAAAGGCTGCTTTAGCCAGAAAGGCCAAATACTTAGACCCATCAACCAGGCAAGTCATTACAAACAAAACCTCCTTTACTACGAAAACTATCTCAATCCCCATAAACGGATGTTTAATTTTGGTTGTGAACCAGAGGAAAGGTTCAGATGATGGCTGTGAGTCAGAACTATTGTGTAAGAAGACCCCAATAAGGCTAGAACTTTTATCCCAAACAAAGACAAAGAGGAGCAAAAGACTGATTAGGCTGGGTGCAGTGGCTCATGCCTGTAATTCAAGCATTTTGGGAGGCCGAGGCGGGTGGATCATCTGAGGTCAAGTGTTTGAGACCAGCCTGGTCAACATGGTGAAACCGTCTCTACTAAAAATACAACAAATTAGCCAGGTGTGGTGGCAGGCACCTGTAATCTCAGCTACTCAGGAGGCTGAGGCAGGAGAATCGCTTGAACCCAGGAGGCAGAGGTTGTAGTGAGCCGAGATCGCGCCACTGCACACACACTCCAGCCTGAGCGACAGAGCGAGATCTCATCTCAAAAAAAAAAAAAAACAAAAAACAAAAAAAAACCACTGGAACACTGGCCAGGTATGGCGGCTCATGTCTGCAATCTCAGCATTTTTGGAGGCTGAGGCAGGCAGATCATGAGGTCAGAGGTTTGAGACCAGCCTGGCCAACATGGTGAAATCCTGTCTCTACTAAAAAAACACATAAATTAGCCGGGCATGGTGGCACACACCTATAGTTCCAGGTACTTGGGAGGCTGAGGCAGTAAAATCACTTGAACCTGGGAGGAGGTTGCAATGAGCCGAGATCGCGCCACTGCACTCTGCCTGTGTGATAGAGCAAAACTCCATCTCAAAAAAAAAAAAAAAGACTGATTAACATACCAACACCTTCTAACTGCCCACTACACCTTCTCCACAGGTAACGTGCCTGTGGGTGGGCAGGCATTCTTTCTCCCTACATGCTGCTCAAGGAAAGGGCACAGTCTCAAGCCTTGTCTCTAAGGACAATACTCCTTCTCCCACATCACACAAGGTATTTCAGAACAGACACAGAGACATGGATCAGCTTCTAGGCCCAAGCCCTGAGTGCGCTGGGACCGTATTTCATACCTGGAGAGGGGGCTTTACAGTTTGCCAGTTCTTTCATTGATGTCTCTTCCGTATATGTTGATTGAAAAAGTAGACTTATTCAGCAAATTATACTCTCTACCAGGACAAGGGGTTCCTACATAAAAGTTAAGGTAAATTGAAAACTACCAGGAGTTGCTGTGAGGCTCTTTAAAAATGCAAGTATTTGGGCCGGGCGCAGTGGCTCACACCTGTAATCCCAGCACTTTGGGAGGCCGAGACAGGCGGATCATGAGGTCAGGAGATTGAGACCATCCTGGCTAACATGGTGAAACCCCGTCTCTACTGAAAACACAAAAAAATTAGCCAGGCGTGGTGGCAGGCGCCTGTGGTCCCAGCTACTTGGGAGGCTGAGGCAGGAGAATGGCATGAACCCGGAAGGCGGAGCTTGCAGTGAGCGGAGATCAACTGGGTGACAGAGCGAGACGCTGTCTCAAAAAAAATAAAAATAAAAAATAAAAAAAAAGCAAGTATTTGGTACCCACCCCAGACTCAAGCATCAGAGTCACACTTTTTAAAGACCAAATAGTTTTGGTAATGAGCAGCCTATGCTGAGGACCATTCTCTAAGTAGAAGTCACTCCACCAGCCTGGCCGAACACTTACTTTGTGCCAGACAGACCTGGGTGCTAAAGGTCCAATGTCGAGTGAGTGAATCTTGGTCTCTGCATCTGTGAAGGCAATGGGTGGGAGAACAACTGAGGAGAACAGAGTTTTAGAAGCTACAACAGGTGGCTCCACTGAAGCCTGGGAGAAGTTCAGAAATGGGTTATAAAGTGTTCCAAGAAGACCTCAAATCACAGATGCCCAGGTTAAAAAAAAAAGACACACCCTGTTTCTGCGCTATGCTTTTCTCAGTGCCAATGTCAAAGGCCCCTGGCCTGTATTTCTCTGGTAACCTTCAGGTGTCCAATATAGATGGGGCTCTGCACATCAGAGCAGAAGTAATTTCTTTTTTTCTTTTTCTTTCTTTTTTTTTTTTTTGAGACAGTCTCATTGTCTGTTGCACTACAGTCTGTTGCCCAGACTGGAGTGCAATGGCATGATCTCAGCTCACTGCAACCTCTGCCTCCCAAGTTCAAGCCATTCTCCTGCCTCAACCTCCCGAGTAGCTGGGATTACAGATGCCTGCAGCCACACCCAGCTAATTTTTTGTATTTTTGGTAGAGACGGGGTTTCACTAAAAATACAAATTCCTGGTCTCAAACTCCTGACCTCAGGTGATCCTCCTGCCTTGGCCTCCCAAAGTGCTGGAATTACAGGCATGAGCCACTGCACCTGGCTGGAAATTTCTTTAAAAAAAAGGAAAGCCAGGTGCGGTGGCTCACGCTTGTAATCCCAGCACTTTGGGAGGCTGAGGCGGGTGCACAAGGTCAGGAGATCGAGACTATCCTGGATCACATGGTGAAATGCTGTCTCTACTAAAAATACAAAAAAAAAAATTAGCCGGGTGTGGTGGTGGATGCCTATAGTCCCAGCTACTCAAGAGGCTGAGGCAGGAGAATGGCGTGAACCCAGGAGGCGGAGCTTGCAGTGAGCCAAGATCGTGCCACTGCACTTCATCCTGGGAAAGAAAAGAAAAAAGCTCCAGAAAACCCATGGACTCTGAATACTGTTTGCTTTCTGAGAATGTTACTCTTCTCTTTTTCAAGAACACAGCTTCTGCAACCCTCAATGCTACCTCAACACTTGGTAGCCAACTGAAAGCTATGACAATTGGCCAGGCACAGTGGCTCATGCCTGTAATCCCAGCACTTTGGGAGGCTGAGGCAGGTGGATCACCTGAGGTCAGGAGTTCAAGACCAGCCTGGCCAACATGGTGAAACCCCATCTCTACTAAAAATACCAAAACAATTAGCTGGGGATGGTGGCGGGTGCCTGTAATCTATTACTCAGGAGGCTGAGGCAGGAGAATCTCTTGAACCCAGGAGGTGGAGGTTGCAGTGAGCTGATATTGTGCCACTGCCTGAGCCACAAGAGCAAAACTCTGTCTCAAAAAAAGAAAAAAAAAAGCTGTAAGGCTGTGACCATCTGGATGCCAGAGAGCACTGATCTGCTACCACCCAAGACTTCTAATTTTGTAGATGTGCTGCTGGTACTCCGATTGTAGTAAATAAATAAATGCAACTAAGTAACCATTTGGGGGCAGGGTGGAGAAATGACTGCAGAAGTGGAAAGTACTGCCTGTTTGGACCAAGCCTCTTTTCCTAAAATGTCCCATAAAATAAAGGAGGCCAGGTGCAGTGGCTCACGCCTGTAATCCCAGCATTTTGGGAGGCCAAGGCGGGTGGATCACAAGGTCAAGAGTTCAAAAGCAGCCTAGCCAAGATGGTAAAACCCCATCTCTACTAAAACTATAAAAATTAGCTGGGTGTGGTAGCAGGCGCTTGTAATCCCAGCTACTGGGGAGGCTGAGGCAAGAGAATCGCTTGAACCTAGGTGGCAGAGGTTATGGTGAGCTGATATCGTGCCACTGCACTCCAACCTGGGCGATGGAGTGAGACTCTGTCTCAAAAAAAAAAAACAAAACAAAAAAGAACAAACAAAAAAAACCAAATCAAGTAAATAAATGAATAAAAATAAGGAATCCAGCCATCTGTTAGTATAGCCAAAGCAGAGGATATTACATCAAACGTCAAACGCTAGTCCTGTCAATCACTCCTGAGAGAACAGGGCAATAAGACCCAGAATGGGTACCAACACTGCCTGAGCAGATGGAGGCAATGCTGAGCAAGGGCTGCTCACAGGGCATAGTCTGAGGCCCTGCAGCAGTCACGTGGAAACTGAGGCTGCCTGCTTTCCAGGTGCAAGGTGGTGGACAGTGGCAGGAGTCCTGTGCTAGATGGCTCTTCTTATTTCTGTGTCACTAGGACAGAAGCACCAACTGTCACATGGGACCAACAAGAGGTGATTTTTTTTTCAGCTGTTACCACAAAACTTTTCATCTTTTGGTTTGAAAACATAGCTGTGGGAGCACCAAAGCCCAAAGCGTTATAGTGCCTACTATGTGCCAGACACCATACTAAACATTTCACATGCATTAGCACTCACGTGATCTTCACAATAACCTGGGGGTAATTATTATCACCCTTCCTACTGGTTTTTATTGTTGTTGTTTTGAGACAGAGTCTCGCTCTGTCACCTAGGCTAGATTGCACTGGCACCATCTCAGCTCACTGCAACCTCTGTCTCCTGGGTTCGAGTGACTCTCCTGCCTCGGGCTCCTGAGTAGCTGGGACGATAGGCGCCCACAGCCACACCCAGATAACTTCTGTATTTTTAGTAGTGACAGGGCTTCACTACGTTAAACTTCTGACCTTAAGTGATCCTTCTGCCTCAGTCTCCCAAAGTGCTAGGATTATAGGCATGACCCACTACGCCCGGCCTACCCTTCCTACTTTACAGATCAGGAAACTGAAGTTCAGAAACATTAAATGACTTGGTCACTGTAACTCCCAAGTACTGGAGCAGAAATGTAAACTCAAATCTAGCTTCAGAAATTGTGCTTCTTAACCCTAATGGAATCCAAAAGAAACCGCAGGTCCATACAGGGACATAGCACCTAGGATTCCAAGTGGTCTGGTTCTTTGCTACCCACCTCAGGGGATCCCCCAGTTGATCATGTTTTTGTCAAATGCATTTTTCCAGATGGGCCTTGCCTCTGTTAATTTCAAGCTGTAAGTTCAGTGGGTGAGAAGTGGGGATGGAGGTCATACAAAACCTTGCCCATCAATCTTGAGAGAGTAAGACCAGGAATAAATAGGATGGCATTAAGAGCAGGAGCAAAGGCAGCGGCAGCTGGCCCTGCTGTTTCTCTGGGCCCCTTGCCTGTTCCTGGTGCAGTTCGGCTGGACGAGGACCGGCAGGCTGGCACCGTCCACATACCTCGCTGACCACATCTGAAGTCCTTGCAGGGCCTCTGGGAAGGGGGCCAATCAGTCCAGCCACTTATTTGCAGCAAAACAAACAGAAGCTGTCTTTTTTCACTCTTTCTCGAAGGTCAGACTCCAGTTGGCAGCAGTGGAGGGGGGCAGGAAAAAACCCATGTTTTTGACAGGCAGCGGCCTCAGAACTGACCCTAGACCCTGACAAGTTCTTGCTTATTAAATTCTCCTCTTTGTTCTGCTTTGCGCCCCACCCGAAGAGCCAGCGCACACACATACCACTGTTGACTCTGCATTTCTGAAGAGCACCTCCCACCAGTTTACACATTATAAAACTGTTCCGTTAAGATCAAACACTGTCAGGGATAGAGAGCTGCTCTACCAAAAGATGACTCATCAAATTGTATCAAAACACTGCACAAAATTAGAGTTCCAAACTTGATTAACTTCATCTGAACCTTTTAATTAACTCAGGTTGCTGAAGTCCGGGGGGATGACATTCATTGCTGGAGATGATGGGCTAGTGTCTCGGTTTAGGTTCAGGACTTGCCCATGTAATGGAAAAGGCCAACTTTGGAAAAGAGAAACCAAGCACAGTTTCACATATTTAAAAGAAAAACTGTTGATATGTGGATATACTACCACCTTTACAAAATAATGTAAGCACTCAAATTCAAATTTAATCTCAGTTCATAACATCAGGTTAGAGCTGTAACAGGAATCTGGACAGCAACATTAGTAATCACTGTTTGTTGGCCGGGCGCGGTGGCTCAAGCCTGTAGTCCCAGTACTTTGGGAGGCCGAGACGGGTGGATCACGAGGTCAGGAGATCGAGACCATCCTGGCTAACACGGTGAAACCCCGTCTCTACTAAAAAATACAAAAAACTAGCCGGGCAAGGTGGCGGGCGCCTGTAGTCCCAGCTACTCGGAGGCTGAGGCAGGAGAATGGCGTAAACCCGGGAGGCAGAGCTTGCAGTGAGCTGAGATCCGGCCACTGCACTCCAGCCTGGGCCACAGAGCGAGACTCCGTCACACACACAAAAAATAATAATAATAAAAAAATCACTGTTACATAAACTTTTATTACATTTAACTATTATGCCTAAATTTATTCACCAAGGCTACTGACTAAACCACTATTTTAATAGGAAGAAAATAAAGTCATTGTCACAAATTAGCCCCTAATTGCTGGACCCCAAAACTTTTCAATTGTGGGGGGTAGGGGAGCTGAATCTATATCAAAACTTCATTTACCTGAGAAAGGTCTAAAGTTTTTCGGTGCCAGACACCTCGGCCCCAATTCTCTGGCTCCCTGCGGCTGAACACAGCCTCCTCCTCAAGGTTGGTTTTTTTTTTTTTTTTTTTTTTAGAGAGAGTCTCTTTCTCTGTCACCCAGGCTGGAGTGCAGTGGCGCAATCTTTGCTCACTGCAACCTCTGCCTCCCAGGTCCAAGCGATTCTACTGCCTCAGCCTCCTGAGTAGCTGGGATTACAGGCACGCACCACCACGCCCGGCTAATTTTTTAATTTTTTTTCTTTTACTAGAGATGGGGTTTCACCATGTTGGTCAGGCTGGTCTCAAACTCCTGACCTCGTGATCTACCTGCCTCAGCCTCCCAAAGTGCTGGGATTACAGGCGTGAGCCACCGCACCCGGCTCCAGGGTTGGCTCACTTTATGGAGAGTCGGTATCTCTGGAAACAGCCTGGTAATCTGCTCCACTCCCAGGTGACATAAATTTCCAGAAAAAAATGCAAAGTATGGTAGTCCTCTTATCCAACAGCCTATTTCCTAAGGCAAAGCCCTGGGCCTGACATTCAGTCAATTGTTCATTCAATAAATATACACTGAGCAATGACTGTGCCAGGTGCTGGCCTGGGCAGGCGAGGGCAGAATGATCTGTCCTCTCATAGCATTTCAGAGGGCAATCAACAAAAACAACACAGGAGGTAACAAAATGTCCTAACTGGAAAAGGGGCTTTGAGAGAGCCTCAGGGGGGCTGCAAAGAGGTGCCTTGTCAAGTGACCAGGCCCTCCACAGTTGGCAGGACCACTTCGGTCCTCATAGTCCCTGGATATCTGTCTGTCCCGTCCTCTGCACCTTCTCTCTGCCAAGCCTGTCCCTGGCCTGGAGAGCTTTCCAACTGGAGGGCGGCAGGAAGAGCACAGCCCTAGACTCCCTATTCTTTCATTTACTGTGACCTTGGGCAAGTGACAAAGACCCTGAGCCTCCTCTGCAAAATGGGAATCCCAAGGGCACTTGTGGGGTTTGAAGATTAAATGAACCAATACATGTAAAGCACCCAAGAGTGCCTGGGGCAGTATCTTCCAGGTCTGTCACTGCTCTTAAGCAAAGTGCAGGAACCCAGCTCACACTTGCCCTAGAAAAGCTGACACTTGTTGTGGTGACCTGTGCCACACAGTAGCTCATTTAGCTGCATTACCATTAATTCAGCTGTGAGCTCTGGACACAACACTGCCTCAGACCTCCCTGTCTCCTGACATTCACTCCCAGCACCCTGTTTTTCTCTCAGACACTCTTACGCACAGTTTGTGATTTTTTTTCTTTTTTTTTTGAGACACGGCTTCAGTCTGTCACCCAGGCTGGAGTGAGCGGCACAATCTCAGCTAATTGCAGCCTGGACCTCCTGAACTCAAGTGATCCTCCTGCCTCAGCCTCCCAAATAGCTGGGACTACAGGCATGCACCACCACACCTGACTCGTTTTTTTATTTTTTGTAGAGACGGGGTCTCACCATATTGCCCAGGCTGGTCTCAAACTCCTGAGCTCAAGTTGTCTACCTGCCTTAGTCTCTGAAAGTGCTGGGATTACAAGCATGAGCCACCACACCCAGCCCAGTTTGTGGTTTTATATTCACCTGTGGAAATGAATTAGTATAAGGATTGGCTTGTCTCCTCCATTAGATTTTTATGCTCTGTGGGGCAGAGGCCATGTCTGTTTGTTCACTACTACTATATACTTAACACCTGGCACAGGGCTTGCCCCATAGCTGGCACTGATAAAATATGTCACACAGGAAGCCTGTTAGAAGAATAAAGGATAACTAGGGGAGAAGGGCTCATGACAAAGTGACACAGGTCGGGCAATCCAGAGGCCGGGCGCGGTGGCTCACGCCTGTAATCCCAGCACTTTGAGAGGCCAAGGCAAGCAGATCAATTGAGGTCAGGAGTTTGAGACCAACCTGGACAACATGGTGAAACCCTGTCTCTGCTAAAAACACAAAAATGAGCCGGGTGTTGTGGCAGGCACCTGTAGTCCCAGCTACTTGGGAGGCTGAGGTACAAGAACTGTTTGAACCCTGGAGGCAGAGGCTGCGGTGAGCCGAGATTGCGCCACTGCACTCCAGCTGGGTGACAAAGCGAGACCCTGGCTCAGAAAAAAAATAAAGTGACACGAGCTCCTGGAAATCCAAAGCAGACCTGGTCTGTTACTGACTGAATTGAAAAGTGTTCGAGCTATCTGGATGGTTCTGTTTCTTAGCAAGTGTTACAAACATGCTACACACGGAATACTCAGCAAGAAAAAAAGGAAACAGCAGCAGCAGATACACAGGGCACCATGCCTGCCCTTAACAGGGAAACACAATAGGAGTCCTACTTTCACCACTGCATCTGAGGGCTAGGGTGCAGAACAGTCCATAGGTGTGAAGCTCAGAGGAGGGACACAGCTGGGCTGGGGGAGGAGGTAGGGACACTTCATAGAAGCCACCCTGATTCTGGATCTCCTGGCCTCTTACCATTCACGGCATCTTGCCATCTGCTCAGTTTACCTCTACATTACTTTCCTTTGTTTATCTCATTCTGTTTTCCTCTTTAACCCAGAAACTTAAAAGTATGTATGTGCATGTATTCATTCATCCATTCTTCAAAAATCACTTCCTGAGCACCTGCTCTCCACCGCTACTCTATGCTAGCTGTGCTGGGGACCCAGAAACGACCCAGACAGCCCCAGGCCTTGCCCTCACACGTGGAGCTCACAATCTCCAGAGGGCTGGCTCATAAGCCTCTGTCTGTCGCCACAGCCACATGGTGCTTTCATCTCTTTCTCTAGAAAACTTCACCTCCGGAGCAGCCGCCCCTGAAGACTCACTCTGAAATGCCCCCTTTTTGTGCTCCAAGTCCTGCCCACGCTTTCGTCTTTGCAGTGAAACCCAGTCTATGGCCTCACCAGGCATCAGCTCAGAAAAGGGAAAGAAGCTGTGCCTCGTTATTTGCATCTCACTCTACTGAAGAAATTCCGAGGTGCCGCATGAAAGTTGTTGATGGGGAAAAGGAGCGTGCACTTTCTCAGAAACGAGCTCAAAAACAAGATGCCATTTTTTGCCTACCAAATTAAGGACCAAGATGACTCAACCCAAGCAAGGCTGAGGGACCTTCAGCGGAGGGGAGCACGAACGCTCAGTGAACCATGTAAAAATGTGGTATTAAGGATCCCTATAAAAGGTCCTGACCTTTACCCACTGAATGAATTACCTATAAATGTTCACTGCAGTGTTGTTTATACAGGATGAGTCCCCCTTATCCAAAATGACAGGGAGCAGAAGTGTTTGAATTTTGGGTATTTTCAGACTTTGAAATATTTACCATGTGCTTACTGATAGAGCACCCCAAATCTAAGAATCCAAAAACCAAAATGCTCCGATGAGGTTTTTTTTTTTTTTTTTT
>NW_016803605.1:1074454-1083622 GCF_001698545.2 Rhinopithecus bieti
AGGGAGGCTGAGGCAGGAGAATGGCGCAAACCTGGGAGGCGGAGCTTGCAGTGAGCCGAGATCGCGCCACTGCACTCCAGCCTGGGCGACAGAGCTAGACTCCGTCTCCAAAAAAAAAAAAAAAAAAGTCAGGCAATTCCGCGGGGCGTGTAATCCTGTAATCCCAGCACTTTGGGAGGCTGAGACGGGCGGATCATGAGGTCAGGAGATGGAGACCATCCTGGCTAACACAGTGAAACCCCGTCTCTACTAAAATACAAAAAAAATTAGCCGGGCGTGGTGGCGGGCGCCTATAGTCCCAGCTACTCGGGAGGCAGAGGCAGGAAAATGGCATGAACCTGGGAGGCGGAGCTTGCAGTGACCTGAGATTGTACCACTGCACTCCAGCCTGGGTGACAGAGTGAGATTCCATCTCAAAAAAAAAAGGTCAGGTGATTCCAGAGCTTGACTCTCACCTTTAAACTGAAACATTCTAACTAGTATGAAAAAACTAGTTTACAAAAAGAAAAAGGAAAAAAAAATCTAAAAGTCACAGGGAAATAATGTGGAAACCAAGTATAAACTTCCATGGGCCCCTAATGCATTGCTTTGCCAACCACACCCTCTGGTCACAGAACTGTTCTGACAGAGCCCTCCACATTCAGAGCCACCCTGCCTGGTCACAAGCAGCAGGGAGAGAGGGTCTTGTCTCCAGCCCAGCACTTGAGCAGCACATGACCTTGACTCTAGGCATCTGCTGCTCTCTGCCAATCCCTCTTGCCGAGGGAACATGGCACAGGACATTCCCGTGACTGTTGTCTGACAGTCAGAGAAAAGATGTGAGGCTTTAAACAAGAATTGCAGCTGGGCCTTGGGGCCTGTGAGCAGCTCAAACATAGGCTACTGCCAAGGGGTGGGGAGTGGGGAGATGTAGGCCTGCAAAGAAAAACAGCAAGGCAGGTTGCTGACAATGTTGCCCATTATTGTAATCTGATCTTGGTGGACCTCAGTTTCCCATCTGCAAAAGTGGAATAAGAAAATGTCACGAGGCGCCTGTGAAGTTCAGACAAAATAATCATCGTAATGGTATTATTACTAATGCTAATAATTAAAGTCTGACTGAGCACTTTGTCAGGCGATGCTTAAACACAAGGCCCTAGGGATGACAGTGTGACAGCTCTGGCTCAAGTCTAGACTCTAATACTTATACGGAGTGTGATGACCCTGGACAAATGACTTAGCCCTTCCAAGATTCAATTTCCTCATGTCAAAACAGGACAAGACCTGATCTAGTAAGGATGTAATGAAGATTTAATATGATCACAATGCATGTAAAGTACATGAACCGGCCAGGCACAGTGGCTCACGCCTGTAATCCCAGCACTTTGGGAGGCCAAGGTTGGTGGATCACCTGAGGTCAAGAGTTCGAGACCAGCCTGGCCAGCATGGTGAAACCCCATCTTTACTAAAATACAAAAATTAGCCAGACATGGTGGTGGGCACCTGTAATCCCAGCTACTCGGGAGGCTGAGGCAGGAGAATTGCTTGAACCTGGGAGGCGGAGGTTACAGTGAGCCAAGATTGTACCACTGCACTCCAGCCTGGGTGACAGAAGACAGAATGAGACTGCTCCCCCCCCCCCAAAAAAAAGAAAAAAAGAGAGAGAGACAGGGTATTGCTGTGTTACCCATGTTGGTCGTGGACTACTGGCCTCAAGCAATCCTCCCACTTTGGCCTCCCAAAGGGCTGGGATTATAAGCACAAGCCACGGCACCCCACCTGTAACCAAGAGCTATTAATTTACAATGTGTGCCAGGCCTTCATCTAATCCTTCCAGTACTGTGTGGCACAGACTTGGTGCTGAACCTCTCTCGCAGACGAAGGAGCAGAGTCAGTGACTAACCAGTTCTGTTCTCTCATGAGCTCTCTGCTGCAAGGCACGGAGTCGCATTTGTGGGTCACCTCTGCCCTTCCCCTCACCTCTCCTGTTTGCAGGGTGATGCCTTCTTCCTTTCTGAATGACTGTGGTCTGCATTCTCTACCACTGATAAGGCAGTGGTGTGCACACGCGCACACACCACACACACACACACACACACAACTATGCTTTTTTTTCCTTTTTCCTTACAAATTATTTTTAAACATCTGTGGTCATGACATCAGCAAATCAACAAGCACTCAGCTGCTGCCCCATTATCGGAACCCATTTCCCTGTGGCTGTCTCCTTCTCAGCAGTTTTTGTCATTACTGGACACCAAAAACCCACTGGGGAACGTCATACCCAAATAGTGATGGCTGCCTATGGCCTGCTTTGCAAAGGTTACAAGTTCTAAAATAAGAAGTTTCTTCTGAAGAGAACTAATCACCAAATCAAGCCGGCATCCAAAGACAAAGTCATTTAAAAATCACAAAACAGGAAAGTTGGGAGTGTGAATGAGGGGAAATTGAAGAATGAGGAAATAAAGTTTTCTAAATTATCTAACAGGCTGGGTGCAGTGGCTCACGTCTGTAATCCCAATGCTTTGGGAGGCAGAAGTGAGAGGATCAGTTGAGCCCAGGAGTTCAAGACCAGCCTAGACCACGAAGTGAGGCCTCTTTACAAAAAAAAATTTTTAAATTTGCCTACAACAATCCCAACTACTCAGAAGGGTGATGTGGGAGGATCGCTTGAGTCCAGGAGGTTGACGCTGCAGTGAGCTGTGATCATACCACTACACTATAGCCTTAGAGCAAGACTCTATCTTAAAAAAAAAAAAAAAATTACATAAAATTAAAAAGTGGCCAGGCGCAGTGGCTCACACTTATAATCCCAGCACTTTGGGAAGCTGAGGTGGGAGGATCACCTGAGGCTAGTAGTTTGAGACCAGCTTGCGAAACCCCCTCTCTAGTAAAAATACAAAAATAAGCCAGGCGTGGTGGCGTGCCCCTATAATCCCAGCTACTCAGGAGGCTGAGGGGGGCGAATCGCTAGAACCTGGGACTTAGAGGTTGCAGTGAGCCAAGATCGCGCCACTGCACTCCAGCCTGGGTGCCAGAGCGAGACTGTCTCAAAATAAAATAAAATAAATTAAAAAGGAGAAAATAGAACTATTTCTAAAGCTCTCCTATACATGATCACTGAGAGTAAAAGGTTATCATCATCTCCCATGTTCTTTTTTTGGGACGGTGTCTGGCTCTGTCACCCAGGTGGGAGTGCAGTAGCGTGATCTTGATTCACTACAACTTCTGCCTCCTGGGTTCAACCAATTCTTCCACCTCAGGCTCCAAAGTAGCTGGGATTACAGGCACACGCCACCATGCCCAGATAACTTTTGTATTTTAGTAGAGAGGGGGTTTCACCCTGTTGGCCGGGCCAGTTTGGAACTCCTGGCCTCAGGTAATCTGCCTGCCTCGGCAGTTGTGCGGCTGTGCAATCACAACACACTGCAGCTTCAACCTCCTGGGCTCAATGGATCCTCCCATCTCATCCTCTCGAGTAGCTAGGACTACAGGCATGCACCACCGTATCTGGCTAACTTTTGTATTTTTTGTAGAGATGGGGTCTCGCTTTGTTTTCCAGGCTGGTCTCGAAACTCCTGGGCGCAAGTGATCAATTTGCCTCAGCCTCCCAAAATATTGGCATTTATAGGGGTGCGCCACCAGGCATAGCATAAAAGCATGTGATAAGGAAACATCTCCACTGTTTCACCACAAACTGTTCCCCATTGATTTTAGCATCTTGATTCTTGAAAGAATTGTTACTACTATGGTGATAGTCAAAGATAGATTTTGTTACCTTCATAATTGCTTGTTTATATTAATTGATTATTTTTCTTGTTCTTCTGACATGCCCCTATCATTCTTAGAGCACTTCCTTACTTTCTGGCATAGCAGGATATTCCAAGCTCACCTGTAATTTTCCTACCCCAGCACTGGAATCAGCCATTTCTCCAAGGAACCCTGGTTTCTGTTTAGTGGGGAAAGCTATTAACATCTTGGCATGAGTGCATTCAGTGCTTCTGGGATGTCTCTGGGCATAAACCCTCTCAACAAACAGTTCTAGGAAATAAACACGTTTAAAAGTGGATATGCATACACACATACATATTGCTACATCCACATATAAGAAACCATGAGTTCATCTAGATAACTTCAATTCCAATCCAATACCACATGGTTCCTTCTAGCCTTTCTCACTATCCATATTCATAGGAACACTCCTTTCTGACAATAAGAAAACTTGATTCTCATTATCAACACTACATTTATCTATCTGCTCAATCTTAGAAGAAACAGTAAGTAGTTTCAGAATTGCTAACCCACACCACTGTGAAAAATAAACCTACTAGGCCAGGCAAAGTGGCTCACACGTGTAATCCCAACACTTTGGGCAGGAGGCTCACTTCAGCCCAGGAGACAGAGACTATCCCTGGGCAACACAGTGAGACCCATCTCTACAAATAATACCAAAATCAGCTGGGTGTGGTATTGCATTCCTGTAATCCCTACTACTTGCCTATAATCCCAGCTACTTGGGAGGCTGTGACGTGAGGATCACAGCTGGGAGGGAGAAGCTGCAATGAGTTATGATCATGCCACTGCACTCCAGCCTGGGGTACAGAGCAAGACCTCATCTCAAAACAAAAACCCCACTAAGTAGAGTTCAATATTTATTTAGAGTTTTTCTTTTTTTTTTGAGACACAGTCTTGCTCTTTCCCCCAGGCTGGAGTGCAGTGGTGCAATCTCGGCTCACTGCAAGCTCCCTCTCCCGGGTTCACACCATTCTCCTGCCTCACCCTCCCGAGTAGCTGGGAATACAGGCACTTGCCAACACGCCCGACTAATTTTTTGTATTTTTAGTAGAGATGGGGTTTCACCGTGTTAGCCAGGATAGTCTCGATCCTGACTTTGTATTCCGCCCATCTCCGCCTCCCAAAGTGTTGGGATTACAGGCGTGAGCCACTGCGCCCGGCCTCTTTTTTTTTTTTTTTTAGATTTACTCAGGCCGGATTTGAGAGGCGCGGGTGGCCTCAATGCCTGTAATACCCAGCGCTACTTTGGGAGGTCCCTGAGGACGGCGGATCACGAGGTCAGGAGATCGATGACCATCACTGGCTAACACAACGTTGTAAACCCTGTCTCTATTAAAATACAAAAACTAGCCGGGCGAGGTGGCAGGCGCCTGTAGTCCCAGCTACTCGGGAGGCTGAGGCAGAAGAACGGCGTGAACCCAGGAGGAGGTGCTTGCAGTGAGCCGAGATCGCACCACTGCACTCCAGCCTGGGCAACAGAGCGAGACTCCATCTCAAAAAAAAAAGAAAAAGGAAAAAGAAAACCGCAGCCTGGGCGCGATGGCTCATGCCTACAAACTCAGTACTTTGCAAAGCCGAGGTGCATGGATCACTTGAGGTCAAGAGTTCGAGACCAGCCTGGCCAACATGGTGAAACTCCGTCTCTACTAAAAATACAAAAATTAGCCAGGCATGGTGGTGTGTGCCTGTGATCCCCGCTACTTGGAGGCTGAGGCAGAAGAATCACATTAATCCAAAAGGCGGAGGTTGCAATGAGTTGAGATTGTACCTGCAACTCCAGCCTGGGCAACAAAGCTAGACTCTGTCTCAAACATAAAATACAATAAGGCCGGGCGCAGTGGCCAAGATCGCGCCACTGCACTCCAGCCTGGGCGACAGAGCAAGACTTCGTCTCAAAAAAAAATTAAATAAATAAATAAAAATAAAAATAAAATAAAATAAAATAAACATAAACGAGTAAGCAAAGGCTTTGGCCTGGGAAATGGGTTTCCCTTTCCTATGGTAGTACCTTCCCTTAACTTGGCTGGTTTCTGAGAAACTTGGGTGGTATAGAAAAAATGCAGACATGCAAGTCACTCCTGGTTATCTGGATTCAGTAACGTGAGCTAGAAGCCAGGGACTCTGCATTTTTCAACTGTTTCCTGGGTGATTATGATTTATTGATTGATAGATAGATAGATAGATAGATAGATAGATAGATAGATAGATATTTTTTTTTTTAAAAAAAGAAAAGAAAAAAGAAAAATAAAAAAATAAAAAAATTTTTTTTTTTTTTTTTTTTTTTTTTGGAGACGGAGTCTTGTCCTGTCATCAGGCTGGAGTGCAGTGGCACTACCTCAGCTCACTGCAACCTCTGCCTCCCAGGTTCAAGTGATTCTCCTCCCTTCTCCTGCCGAGTAGCTGGGACTACAGGTGCACACCACCATGACCAGCTAATTTTTGTATTTTTAGTAGAGATGGGGTTTCACTGTGTTGGCCAGGATGGTCTCAATCTCTTGTCCTCATGATCTGCCCGCCTCAGTCTCCCAAAGTGCTGGGATTACAGGCATGAGCCACTGCACCCGGCCAGATTCTGATGTTCTATCAATAGGGAAACTACTGGTCCGCTCTCTCCAAGTTCCAGTCCCTCTGAGGCTCAGCCTCTGTCCTGCTGGCCCTGGGCATGTGTTGCTCTGCAATATTCTTCCCTCTTTCCCACCTGGCAAATACCTGTTCTGCAAAATATAGCTTAGATCTCCCCTCCTCTGTCAAGACTTCACAACTCCCCAGAGACGGACAGACCTTCAGTTTCCTAAGCTCCCATAATAAAATACTTTTGATTATTATGGAATAATGCAAATGTGTTTAAAAACAGAACATGAGCCAGGCATGGTGGTGCTTTCCTATAACCCCTCTTTGGGAAACTGAGGTGAGAGATTTCTTGAGGCCAGGAGTTCAAGATCAGCCTGGGCAACACAGCAAGACCTCCCACGTCCCAATCTGTACAAACAAATTTTTAAAAATAGCTGGGCATGGTGGCACACACCTGTAGTCCCAGCTACTTTGCAGGTCGAGGTGAAAGGATAACCTGAGCCCAGGAGTTCAAGGCTATAGTGAGCTATGACTGTGCCACTGTACTCTGGCCTGGAAAGCAAAGCAAGACCCTGTTTTGGGGGGAAAAACAAACAAAAACCGGTAACAACACATGATAGTTTCTATAGCCCTCTGTTATGGCTGTCCTCACAAGGAGTAGAATTGTTTGTATTTTACATCGGCAAGGAGACTTATTCTATTCCTCTTCCTCTGACGAGTCCCAGCCATGAGATCTGGCACATAGCAGGTGCTCACAAAATGTTTGGTCTAAGAATATTTTCAGCTTCAATTCTGTAGCTCAAAGATGGTCTAAGTACTTTTCCATAACTCATTAGAACAGAGACTGAGCAAGTTAAGATTGCCAAGAATTCTCTGATAAGTATTCTCCTCTTGAGATGAAGTCCATTTCTTCCTGCTCTGGGCTAAACCTCTATGTTATTGTTCATGCTGGTAAGTGAATGCTGTTTCCATACCAGACTTGATATTTTTAGCACTCCTGTTATGATAAACTCACAGTAACCTCAAAAGAACAAATCAAAGTCAACTTTTTGCCACAGGAAACCAGCTCACGCTTATTGTTTTGCAACATGCCATGGGAGAATAATAAAAAGATGAGACCTTTTGCTCATAGATGGCGAGGCCAACTCTCAAGACAGTAGAAAAATGCAGCAGGAAGCATTCAGTCTGGCCACTAACTTATTAAGTAAACTAGAAAAACACCCAATACCTAAACATGGCAAGCACACGCATGCGGACAGCGGGTGGCTGAATTATGAATGGGGCAATAAAAAACATCTACCTGTGAGTAAGAGCCCAGGGCAACATTGGAATCAAAAGCCTAATGGGTGCCACAGAGGCAGGCATGAAGGCAAAATGACCCTGTGGGGACCCCAGCAGGCACACTGCTCTCCCTCTACAATAGGGCAAATGACCAGACAAGCAAAAACCACTCAGCAAAAAATATTTATTTATTGAGCACCTACTACGTGCGCCATTAGGCAATGGTGAAACAAAATCAGGTTTCTTTGTGAGGTATTCCTAGGTATGCATCCCAGCCAAGCACCTTGTCCCCACTAGGAATTCCTAAGGCATCGTCAGTCACATTAGTCATGTTTCTAGAAACAATTTTGGAAACAAATTCCAAGTACTGGGAAAAATGGAAAACATGTATGCCTTTCAAGGTGAGACTGGTCATAGATGATGGTGCATCCAAAGGATACAACATTATGCTGCCAAGAAAGCAAAAGAGGCCACTCTACATATGCTCTTTCCCTATAATTTACACCATCAAGTGTAAACAAGCAAGTTCCCAACCAGTGTTTCACAGTTTGATTGCACAAATACAAACAATAATAATTGTTAACCATTTTTCAACAAGATACTAAAAAACTTAACAGTAGTTCCCCTAGAAATTTAGAAGACAGAAAAATGGGGAGGGTTTAACAAAAAAAACTTTTATGCCTTCAAAAGTTTGAAGACTTTTTACTATGATGCTTATCTAACAGAAATACAATTCAAATGTTTCTTGGGGAAACAGAAGACAATTATCTGGGCCTAAATTCAGATAATCTTTGTGTCTAATACTATCTGCATCAGTTTTTTCTAGTATCGTGGTGATCTTGTTTCCCTAACTCACAGAACTCCAGATTTGAAATTTAATGAGATGTACTTAGTTTAGAGATATTTAATTTATTTTATTTTATTTTGAGATAGAGTCTCGTTCTGTCGCCCAGGGTTGGAGTGCACGATTTCGGCTCACTGCAACCTCGCCTCCTAGGTTCAAGAGATTCTCTCACCTCAGCCTCCCAAGTAGCTAGGACTAGAGGCGTGTGCCACCAAACCCGGCTAATTTTTGTAGAGACGGGATTTCGCCATCTCGGTCAGGCTGCCCTCGAACTCCTGACCTCAAATGATCCGCCCACCTCAGCCTTCCAACATGTTGGGATTACAGGCATGAGCCATCGCACCCAACCTACAGATCTATCTTAAATATGTTGAAAACTAAGTCCACAGGTAAAACAACCTCATGGTCTAAATTCTGACTGTCTATAAAACCATGGATATGATTTTCAGCAGTCACAACCATGCTCAACCTTGGTCTCCTTAAAGGAAAATGAGGTAACAACTATACTTTAAAGACTGTCACAAGACTGTGAGAAAACATATCAACTTAGGTGCTAGGAACATGGAAACAAGAGTAGTGCCTACAAAGTTTACCACTCAACTTGGATATCCCCCAAAGCCACCCCACATTCTGAAGTCAGAATGTTACTGAGACCTGACTTTACAGTAGGCAAAAAAAAAAAAAAAAAAAAAAAAAAAAAA
>NW_016803605.1:1083715-1100315 GCF_001698545.2 Rhinopithecus bieti
AAAAAAAAAAAAAAAAAAAAAAAAAATCAAGGCCACTTTTAAATTATTTCTACTTCTTTTTTTTTTTCTTTTTTGAGACGGAGTCTCGCTCTGTCAAAGGCTGAAAGACAACACACAGGAAGGAACTTTATTACATTCTCACTGACTAGTCAGAATGTAGAAACTTGAGATTGGCTGGCTAACTTAATCTTTTCCTTTTTTTTTTTTTTTTTTGAGACGGAGTCTCACTCTGTCGCCCAGGCTGGAGTGCAGTGGCCAGATCTCAGCTCACTGCAAGCTCCGCCTCCCGGGTTTACGCCATTCTCCTGCCTCAGCCTCCCAAGTAGCTGGGACTACAGGCGCCCGCCACCTCGCCCGGCTAGTTTTTTGTATTTTTTAGTAGAGACAGGGTTTCACCGTGTTAGCCAGGATGGTCTCGAAGAGCCACCGCGCCTGGCCAATCCTATCATTTTATAATTCAGTAAACAAAATCCTAAAGATGCAAGTTGACTTCTTTGCCCCAGGTCATAAAGACACTTAATGGGAAGTATATTTGGCAGAAGGTAACCTCACCTGGGGAAGCTGCCATGCTCTCCTGGAAAAATTCAATGAGGTCAAATTACCGGAGAATCTCATTTATATGAATAACTAAGCAAAATATTGAAAGAAGTATTTCTCAATATGAGGTCAGGGCTGGGCGGTGGTGGCTCATGCCTGTAATCCCAGCACTTTGGGAGGCCGAGGCGGATGGATCACAAGGTCAGGAGATTGAGACCATCTTGGCTAACTGGTGAAACCCCGTCTCTACTAAAAAAAGAAAATACAAAAAATTAGGCGGGTGTGGTGGTGGGAGCCTTTAGTCCCAGCAACTTGGGAGGCTGAGACAGGAGAATGGTGTGAACCCGGGAGGCAGAGCTTGCAGTGAGCCAAAATCACACCACTGCACTCCAGCCTGGGTGACAGAGGGCGACTCCTCTCAAAAAAAATAAAAGAAAAAGGGCCAGGCGCGATGGCTCACGCCTGTAATCCCAGCACTTTGGGAGGCCGAGGCGGGTGGATCACAAGGTCAGGAGATCGAGACCACAGTGAAACCCTGTCTCTACTAAAAATACAAAAGATTAGCCGGGCGCGGTGGCGGGAGCCTGTAGTCCCAGCTACCCGGGAGGCTGAGGCAGGAGAATGGCTTGAACCCAGGAGGCGGAGCTTGCAGTGAGCCGAGATCGCACCACTGCACTCCAGCCTGGTGGACAGAACGAGACTCTGTCTCAAAAAAAAAATAAAATAAAATAAATAAAAATAAAAGAAAAAGAAAAAAGAAAGTAAATCACACCCTTGTGCCCACTGCATTTCGAACACTCCTTATAGTTTCAGGTTCAGCACTCCTGTAGAGACACGACAGCTCAGGAGGACCAAGAGGGAATAAAAACATTTTCAGAAATGTACAATACATACAATACAATAAAAGTTAGGACTTGTCATCTGCTACAAAGAGAAAAGCCGAGGAAAGGTTATATTGGATATGTAAAATATTGGGAAGGGACTGTGTGTGGTGTAAAAGAACTGGACCCTGGAAGAGTTGGGAGACGTGGGTTGAGACAGTACTACCGGACCACAGCTTATGAACATAGAGTCCTTTCCTTTCTAGACCTCATTATTTTTTTTGTTTTTTTTGAGACAGAGTCTTGCTCTGTCACCCAGGCTGGAGTGCAATGACAGGATCTTGGCTCACTGCAGCCTCTACCTCCTGGGTTCAAGAAATTCTCCAGCCTCAGTCTCCTGGGTAGCTGGAACCACAGGAATGCGCCACCATGCCTGGCTAATTTTTTTTCTTTTTTCTTTCTGAGACAGAATCTCACTCTGTGGTACAGGCTGGAGTGCAGTGGTGCAATCTCAGCTCACTGCAAGCTCCGCCTCCCGAGTTCATGCCATTCTCTTGCCTCAGCCTCCTGAGTAGCTGGGACTACAGGCACCCACCACCACGCCTGGCTAATTTTTCTGTATTTTAAGTAGAGATGGGGTTTCATTGCGTTAGCTAGGATGGTCTCCATCTCCCGACCTCGTGATCTGCCCACCTCGGCCTCCCAAAGTACTGGGATTACAGGCGTGAGCCATCACGCCCAGTCTATTTTTTTTTTTTTTTTGAGACGGAGTTTCGCTCTTGTTTCCCAAGCTGGAGTACAATGGTGCTATCTCAGCTCACTGCAACCTCCACCTCCCAGGTTCACGTGATTCTTCTGCCTTAGCCTCCCTAGTAGTGGGAATTACAGGCACCCATCCCCATGCCCAGTTAATTTTTTGTATTTTTAGTAGAGACGGGGTTTTACCACGTTGGCCAGGCTGGTCTCGAACTCCTGACCTCAGGTGACTCACCCGCCCCGGCCTCCCAAAGTGCTGGGATTACAGGTATGAGCCACCTCACCTGGCCTAGGCCTCATTTTTATCATGAAAAGAGAGTTGGACTAAGTAGAATTGAAAAGTGGTTCATTTTGTGTGCCAGGACAGAGAATGACTGCAAGCAGTGCTGTATGAAGAATACTGAAGCTATAGGGAAGGTGGCTTGATGGTTTAGATGTGCTGGTCAACGTGGAGGGCTTCCTTAGCCATGTCTTTCATAGGTGAGGGATGGAGGGAATGGGAAATACGTATTTGCCATTCTTGGCCTAGACGATACTTGGGGTTGCTTCCTTTTAACACCATATGATTGGCTGGGCACGATGGCTCACGCCTGTAATCCCAGCACTTTGGGAGACTGAGGCAGGAGGATCACCTGAGGTCAGGAGTTCGAGAGAGCCAGGCCAACATAGAAAAATCCTGTCTCTACTAAAAATACAAAAATTTGCGGGTGTGGTGGTGCATGCCTGTAATCCCAGCTACTCAGGAGGCTGACACAGGAGAATTGCTTAAACCTGGGAGGTGGAGGTTGTGGTGAACCGAGATCGCGCCATTGCACTCCAGCCTGGTCAACAAGAGCGAAACTCCGTCTTAGAAAAAAATTAAAAAAAAAAAATTGTATGATTATTATTGACCTATACACTTAAGTTATAATGATAAATTTTATGTTATGTGCTTTTAACCACAAAAAAAAAAAAAAAAAAAAAAAGAAAAAAAAAGAAAAGAAATTTCTGACTGTTAACAACTGAACTGAATGTTTTGATCACCATATCCAAAGCCCTGGAACTCAAAACTGAAAAAGACAGATAATGCCATCTGGGAGAGAGCGGTAAACATGATAGGATATATTATCCAGCAAACAGGCTCTCACAAGACTGTTGCCATAATGCCCACTGAGGGATGCAATTAAGGGTAAACAGGCTGGGCGCAGTGGCTCACGTCTGGAATCCCAGCACTTTGGGAGGCCAAGGCGGGTGGATCACCTGAGATCAGGAGTTCAAGAGCAGCCTGGCCAACATGGCCCATCTCTACTAAAAATACAAAAATTAGCCAGATGAGGTGGTGTGCGCCTGTAATCCTGGCTACCCGGGAGGCTGAGGCAGAATCACTTAAACCTAGGAGGCAGAAGTTGCAGTAATCCTAGATTGTGCCAAAGCACTCCAGCCTAGGTGACAGAGCTGAACTCCGTCTCCAAAAAAAAAAAAAAAGGGAAAAACAGAGCCAATCACAAATCATCTACTCCAGAGTTGAAAAGGGTACACGCCAAAAAAAAAAAAAAAAAAAGAGAGAGAGAGAGAAAAGAAAAAAAGCACGTATCTTCACGGATGACAGAGTTCTCTAGGACTTGCTCTATGCCAGGCGGTTTGCATGTGTATCACCTTAATCTCACAAAGGCCCTCAGGCAACTGCTATTAACACCACCAGCTGCAGAGGGGAATCTGAGACTGAGGCTCAGGGAATTTGAAGTTAGTGGCTCAAGATCACCCATCTAAAAGAACATGGTAGTGGCCCACTGGAAGCCAGGTCTGTTTTGATTCCAAAGGTCTTGTTCTGTTTTTTTTCCCCCGAGACAGAGTCTCTGTCACTCAGGCTGGAGTGCAGTGGGGTGATCTTGGCTCACTGCAACCTCCGCCTCCCGGGTTCAAGCGATTCTACAGGCACCCACCACCATGCCTAGGTAATTTTTGTATTCTTAGTAGAGGCAGGTTTCACCATGTTGGCCAGGCTGGTCTCCAACTCTTGACCTCGTGATCTGCCTGCCTCAGCCTCCCAAAGTGCTGGGATTACAGGTGTAAGCCACCGCACCCGGCCCAAAGGCCTTGTCCGGAACAATCATGCGCCACTGCCTGCCACAGAAGTCATAAAGCTACTGTTACTTCCTCAACCACCTGCCCACTCCTCCAGCCCCGTAACTTCTGATGCTGATGGCCAGTAGCACCTGCACTGAATATCCACTTTGCTCCTAGATAACAGTTTTGTCCCCTCAGTTCAATGACCCCTGTGATGTTGAGATGAATGAGAAAATACTCTGGAAACTGCAGAGGGTTAAATCAGGACTTTTTCACCTCAGCACACTACTGACATTCTGTGCTGGATAACTCTCTGTCATGGGGGGCCTGTCCTGTGCACTGTGGGATATTTAGTAACACCCCTATCCTCTGCTCACTAGATGCCAGTAATATCTCCCCATCCAGCTCTGACAACAAAAAATGTTTCCAGACATCACTGCCAAATGTCCCCAGTTGAGAGCCACTGGATTATGGTAAACTCAAAGGCCAGTTGACTCCTTTCAAAAGCAGCAGTTAGAGATGCTCAAGTCAGACCCAAACCTTGGCAAATTAGCAGCCACTGTTCCCTGAGGACTTTCTATGTGTGAGGCAGTCAGCAACATGCTTCTCCCAAAGGACCCAGGCGCTGCTCCCACATGGAACCCCAGACTGGAGAAGACTCTGTTCTGACTGCTGGCACCTCTTCCACACCTGGTCCCACTATCAAGAGGAGGCATTTTCTGAGTGCAGCCCACTCACATGCAAGACTCATTCCTGCTCAACCCATTTAATTATTTCCATACAAATGGATATTTGGGACTTCCAAATAGTTCATCCTGCTGGGCATGGTGGCTCACACCTGTAATCCCAGCACTTTGGGAGGCCGAGGCAGGTGGATCATCTGAGGTTGGGAGTCTGAGACCAGCCTGGTCACCATGGTGAAACCCCATCTCTACTAAAAGTACAAAAATGAGCTGGGTGTGGTGGCGGACACCTGTAATCCCAGCTACTCGGGAGGCTGAGGCGGGGGAACCGTTCGAATCAGGAGGTGGGGGTTGCAGTGAGCCAAGATTGTGCCACTGCACTCCAGCCTGGGCAACAGAGTGAGACTCTGTCTCAAAAAAGTAAATGCATAAATAACAACAACAACAAAAACACTATTTTAAGAATTATCACGCCTGTAATCCCAGCACTTTGGGAGGCTGAGGCGGGCGGATCACCTGAGGTCAGGAGTTCAAGAGCAGCCTGACCAACATACTGAAACTCTGTCTCTACTAAAATACAAAAATTAGCTGCAGCCAGGCGCAGAGGCTCACACCTGTAATACCAACACTTTGGGAGACTGAGGTGGGCAGATCACCTGAGGTCAGGAGTTCGAGACCAGCCCGACCAAGATGGTGAAAATACAAAAAAATACAAAAATACTCAAAATACAAAAAATTAGCATGTGTGGTGGCAGGTGCCTGTGATCCCAACTACTCGGGACGCTGAGGCAGGAGAATCGGTTGAACCCAGGAGGTGGAGGTTGCAGTGAGCCAAGATCACACCACTGCACTCCTGAGCAACAGAGTCAGACTCCATCTCAAAAAAAAAATTAGCTGGGCATGGTGGTGCCCACCTGTAATCCCAGCTACTTGGGAGGCTGAGATAGGAGAATTGCTTGAACCTGGGAGGCAGAGGTTGCAGTGTGCCGAGATAGTGCCACTGCACTCCAGCCTGGGCAATAGAGCTAGACTCCATCTCAAAAAAATTTAAAATAAAATTAAAAGTGCCAGGTTTGCCAGGCGCAGCGGCTCACGCCTGTAATCTCAGCACTTTGGGAGACCAAGGTGGGCGGATCACGAGGTCAAGAGAGCGAGACCAACCTGGCCAACATGGTGAAACCGTCTCTTCTAAAAACACAAAAATTAGCTGGGTGTGGTGACACACACCTGTAGTCCCAGCTACTCAGGAGGCTGAGGCAGGAGAATCACTTGAACCCAGAAGGCAGAGGTTGCAGTGAGCCAAGATCGCACCACTGCACTCCAGCCTGGGGACAGAGCGAGACTCCATCTCAAAAACAAACAAAAAAGTGCCAGGCACAGGAAGAACACTGAAAAGCCAACCAATACTTACTAATAGTCTCCTAAGCACCAGCAAAGATGGACTGATAAGTAGTTCATTAATAGTAAGAGGAAAAACAACCCCACCTTTCACCAGCCTGAGGCTGGTTTTGAGGCAGTGAAAGAATTCTGAAGAGGGGACTAAGCGCTTGGTGGCTTACGCCTTTACGCCTTTACCTCCAGCACTTTGGAAGGCCAAGGCGGGGATTTCACTAGAGTCCAGGAATTCAATACCAGCTTGGGCTACATGGAGAAATTTCGCTTCTACAAAAAATATACAAAAATTAGCTGGGCACAGTGGTGTGTGCCTGTAGTACCAGCTACTCAGGAGGCTGAGGCATGGGGAGCACTTAAGCCCAAGAAGTAGAGGCTATAGTGAGCCATGATCGCACTACTGCATTCCAGCCTGGATGACAGAGCAACACTTTGTCTCAAAAAAAAAAAGCCGGGCGCGGTGGCTCAAGCCTGTAATCCCAGCATTTTGGGAGGCTGAGACGGGCGGATCACGAGGTCAGGAGATCGAGACCATTCTGGCTACCACGGTGAAACCTCGTCTCTACTAAAAATACAAAAAAATTAGCCGGGTGTGGTGGTGGGCGTCTGTAGTCCCAGCTACTCGGGAGGCTGAGGCAGGAGAATGGCATAAACCCAGGAAGCGGAGCGTGTAGTGAGCTGAGATCTGGCCACTGCACTCCAACCTGGGTGACAGAGCGAGACTCCATCTCAAAAAAAAAAAAAGGGTGAAGAGAAATTAGTCGATCAGGCTTGGCATGGTGGCTCATGCCTATAATATAGTACTTCAGGGCCTGGGCATCATGGTGAAACCCCATCTGTACTCAAAATACAAAAATCAGCCGGGCACAGTGGCGCATGCCTGTCATCCTAGCTACTGGGGACACTGAGACACCAGAATCGCTTCAACCCAGGAGGTGGAGGTTGCAGTGAGCTGACATTGCACCCCACTGCACTCCATGCACTCCAGCCTGGGTGACAGAGCAAGAATCTGTTTAAAAAAAAAAAAAAAAAGGTTGAGGCTGCTCAATCTGTGACCTGTAACACTATTACCATAGGGTCAACTTATGGAGGTCATTTCAACAAGTAAGAAAAGCAAAAGTCATCAGAATCAAGAGTTCAATGGTGGACCTCATCCCCTTCACATGCCTTTCTCAAGTGATCACTGAGAACTAGCCAATGAAGAATGTCACCCAAGGCAAACATCACAAAACCATCTGGACCTTGCAACCACATCTGCAGAAATCTGAGCCAAAAGCCCTCCTTGGGTCAGTTGTGCTTTGAGGCCTCACCTTGAAGGAGAAAGTAGTCGGAGGTTGTGCGCTTCAGAGCAGCCTTTGCTTTCTCACTGCTCCAGTCCACCTCCAGGGCTTCTTTAACAGGGCAGAAGACCACCTTCTGTGGAAAAAAGGCAGAACTGCTTAGGAATAACATACGCTGACTTTCAATCACAAGGCAGTCGCTCTTCTCTATGGTAGAAAAATCTCATTATTTAGTTTACTGAACATTAAAAGAGGCAGGGGCCATTTGATCTAAGAAATGCTTATTGAATACTCACTATGTGCTTACCTAGAGGCTGGGGATGGACAACACAAACTCCCTGCACTGAAGGAAGACAGAGCCAAGCTCCCAAAGACCTGCTTCCATTCTGGCTCTTTAACTCTGGCTGGGCCAGGCGCGGTGGGTCACACCTGTAATCCCAACACTCTGGGAGACCGAGGCAGGTGGATCACATGAGGTCAGAAGTTGGAGACCAGCCTGGCCAACATGGTGAAACCCCTGTCTCAACAAAAATACAAAAATTAGCTAGCCGTGGTGGCAGCTGCCTGTACTCTCAGATACTTGGGAGGCTGAGGCAGGAGAATCACTTGAACCCAGGAGGTGGAGTTTGCAGTGAGCTGAGATCGCATCACTGCACTCCAGGCCTGATGAAGGAGTGAGACTCCTCAAAAAAACCAAAACAAAACAAAAAACCTCTGGCTGTAT
Source organism: Rhinopithecus bieti (assembly GCF_001698545.2). NCBI lineage: Eukaryota > Metazoa > Chordata > Mammalia > Primates > Cercopithecidae > Rhinopithecus > Rhinopithecus bieti. The sequence goes on from NW_016803605.1 coordinate 1,091,955, forward strand.
TGATACTACAGGAATACTTCCACGATGAGAGGCAAGAATATAAGTCTAACAATATTCTATAAAACGTTTTTATAATAGTAAACAAAACAAAAATTAAATGTTTCCTGGCAGAGGAATGGTTTAATGATGATACATGACAATAATAAATAACAGCAAGATAAACAATAAAGGGGATGGGACAAAGCTCCAGGTTGTGGAAACAGGAACAGCATTTGCAAAACCCCAGTGGTAGGCAGAAGGATGGCTAGGACCTATAAAGCTCAAATTATCTTGATAAATGCAATGACATATATTTTACTTTGAAATACCATTTACAAGGCCAGGCACGGTGGCTCACGCCTGTAATCTCAGCACTTTGGGAGGCTGAAGTGGGTGGACCCGCCTGAGGTCAGGAGTTCAAGACCAGCCTGACCAACATAGTGAAACCCCGTCTCTACTAAAAATACAAAAATCAGTCGGACGTGGTGGCGGGCACCTGTAATCCCAGCTACTTGGGAGGCTGAGGCAGGAGAATAGCTTGAACCTAGGAGAGGGAGGTTGCAGTGAGCCGAGATCGCACCATTGCACTCCAGCCTGGGCAACAAGAGCAAAACTCTGTCTCAGAAACAACAACCACCACCACCACCACCACACATTTACGGTTGAGTGTGGTGGCTCACTTTTGTAATCTCAGCACTCTGGGAGGCCAAAGTGGCACAATCACCTAAGTCCAGGAGTCAAAGACCAGCCCAGGCAACAAAGTGAGACCCCGATCTCTACAAGTTAGCTGGGTGCAGTGGCATACACCTGTGGTCCCAGCTTCACAGGAGGCTGAGGCAAGAGAATTGTTTTAGCACGGGAGGTAGAGGCAGCAGTGAGCCAGAATGTACCACTGCAATCCAGCCTGAGTGACAGAAAAAAAAAAAAAAATACAGACTGAAATATTTGGAAATGACACATGTGGCATCATGCTGGGACCACTTTCACAAATGGTTCACACATAAACACACATACAAAAAAAGTTTTGGTTTTGTTTATTGTTTTTTTTTCCAGACAGAGTCTCCCCCTCTGTCACCCAGGTTGGAGTGCAGTGCATGATCTCAGCTTGCTGCAACCTCCGCCTCCTGGGTTCAAGTAACTCTTGGGCCTCAGCCTCCCCAGTAGCTGGGATTACAGGTGCATGCCACCACGCCCGACTAATTTTTGTACTTTTAGTAGAGACAGGATTTCACTATATTGCCCAGGCTGGTCTCGAAAGCCTGACCTTAGGTGATCTGCCTGCCTCGGCCTCCCAAAATGTTGGGATTATAGGCATGAGTCACTGTGACTAGCCAGAAAAAAGCAGTTCTTAGAACTAGCTACTCCTCGGAAGTTTAAGATAGCCCAGCTGGGGGAACACTGTTAGATCCCATCTCTAAAAAAAATTATTTTAGGCCACATGTGGTACAGACTCTATCTGTATATTTTATTTTTTATTTTATTTTTATTTTTATTTTTTTGAGATGGAGTCTTGCTCTGTCGCCCGGGCCTGGCGGGAGTGCAGGTGGCCGGCCATCTCAGCCTCACTGAGCTCCGCCTCCCGGTTTACGGCCATTCCCATTGGCCCTCAGGGCCTCCGAGTAGCTGGGGACTACCGGCGCCCGGGCCACCTCGCCCGACATTTTTGTACTTGTTAGTTAGAGACGGGATATTAACCCGCTGGTTAGCCAGGGATGTCTCGATTCTCCTGACCTCAGTGATTCTGCCCGTTCTCGGCCTCCCAAAGTGCTGGATTTACAGGCTTTGCCACCGGCGCCCGGCCTATCTGTTATATTTTAAAGTTGGGTTTTAGGTGGCGGCCAATGGGCATGGTGGGGGGGATGCAAATAATTTTCAAACTTACAGAGGTGTCTTTTCTTCCTCCCTCTTCCATTGCCCTCCCAACCAGATATTTAAAGACCAGAGAGACAAGATTGATAACAGCGTATTTGGGAAGCTAACGTGAACCAAATCTATCAGTTATCCAGCTATAAAGCTTGCAAGGATGGCAACGATTTGACAGATGAAAGTTCAATTGTGGCTGGGGCGCAGGCTCACGTCCTGTAAATCCTGGCACTTTGGAAGCTAGGTGGGTGGATCACGAGGTCAGGCAGATCGAGCGACCATTCCCTGGCTAACATGGTGAAACCCCGTCTCTACCAAACGACCACAAAAAAAATCAGCAGCATGGTGGCGGGCGCCAGTAGTCCCAGCTACTCGGTGAGGCTGAGGGCAGAAGAATGGTGTGAACCTGGGAGGCAGAGCTTGCAGTGAGTGAGTACGCCACCACTGCACTTCCAGCCCGGGCGACAGAGCAAGACTACATCTCAAAAAACATTATATATAAATTTAAAAGTTCAATGTTGATCTGGGCGCAGCAGCTCACACCTGTAATCCAGCATTTTGGGAGTGCCGAGGTGGGGTGGATCACTAGAAGTCAGGAATTCGAGACCAGCCTGGCCCAAATGGTGAATATCCACGTCTCTACTAAAATACAAAAAATTAGCCTGGCGTGGTGGCAGGCTGGCCTGTAATCCCACTGGCTCGGGAAGCTGAAGCAGGGAGAATCACTTGTTACCTGGGAGGTTGGAGGTTGCAGCGAACCAAGGTCTGCCACTGCCTCCAGTCTGGGCAACAGGGCGAGACACCGTCTTAAAAAAAAAAAAAAAGGGCCGGGCTGCGGTGGCTCAAGCCTGTAATCCCAGCACTTTGGGAGGCCGAGACGGGCAGATCACGAGGTCAGGAGATCGAGACCTCCTGGCTATAAAACGGGTGTAACCCCGTCTCTGCTAACAAATACAAAAAACTAGTCCGGCGAGGTGGTGGCGCCTGTATCCCAGTCTACTCGGGAAGCTGAGGCAGGAGAATGGGTAAACCCTGGGAGGCGGAGCTTGCAGTGAGGCGAGATCTGGCCACTTGCACTCCAGTCCGGGCGAGACAGAGCGAGGGACTCCGCCTCAAAAAAAAAAAAAAAAAAAAAGTATTGGGCGGTGCGCGGTGCTCAAGCCTTAATCCAGGCACTTTGGGAGGCCGAGAAGGGGCGGATCACGACGGTCAGGAGATCGAGGCCATCCTGGCTAAACACGGCTGAAACCTGTGTCTACCTAAAAATACAAAAAACTAGCTGGGCGAGGGGTGGGCACCTTGTAGTCCAGCTACACGGGAGGCTGAAGCAGGAAGAATGGTGTAAACCTGGGAGGCGGAAGCTTGCAGTGAGCTGAGATCCGGCCACTGCACTCCAGTCCGGGCGGGACAGAGCTAAGACTCCGTCTCAAAAAAAAAAAAAAAAAGTTCAATTTGCTAGTGAAGATTAAAACAGTCATTTTTTAGGTGGCTTTTCTTTAGGGTAAATCCATTGTTAAAACACAGGGTATACAAGACTGTTTTCACTGCCCTCAAATCTTTTTGTCAAGGTCTGTTGACTTTCAAGAAAGTAAGTCATTGAAGTCAGGCCAGGTGACATTTAATGCCTGCATATAACCACCCAGGCCCTTCTCAACCAAGTTTGGAAATACACACATCATTGCAATATGTCTGGGAATCGCTCATCAGATTGAGAATATTATGTATTACCAGCCAGGTTTTTCAAAATTATCAATTGGTTTATTTTGTAGTCTTCTGTTGTTTGCCTACTATAGCAGGGGATGAACAACTAATATGTTGGTATCTATATGATAAACGGAGTACGGGGGTGGGTTATTGTTTAGGGGAATTTCAGTCCAGGCAGGTCTTGCCTGTGAGCTAACACTTTCAGGCCTGGGGCCAGGGGCAAGAATATGAATGGAACACCAGTATATCTGTTACGTATTTAGTATAAATCACCAACAAGTATTAAGTATATTGTATGGATCCTGTCTTGACAAATACGCCTTCTTCATACCACCTGGAGAGGCCTGGATCAACATTTGGAAATTTTCACATCCTTAGGAGTATCTATGCCAGAATTAAGGCACATCGGAAAGCTGGTCCCATTCCGTTGCCCACTCTCTTCCCATGCCTGGCTCTGTCCCACAATACTGTGTGGGTCTGCACTTGAGTGTGGCTACCCAGCTCATCCTTCTCACCAACCCCCCTGCCTCTGGCCTAAGCATTCGACTTGTGACATGGCCTGCGCCACTGCACAGGCAAAACAGGGAAGCAGCTCACAGAAAAAGTTTGAGAAGCTTGGGGTGTCTGGGCAGGAGGATTCTGGGTCCAGGTATCCAGGACTGTGCTCTACAACTGGGGGGAAAGCCACAGGTGACAGCCAGAAGTGGGACAGGGCCCCAACCAGGCCAATCCGATTTTCTCTCCTGGGAACTGAAAATGTGAAGTTGGAATGCCAGAGGATGCAGATACACATAATGACAATGCTCTAAGGGGGAAAGGCCAAAAATTCCAATGTCTCTGGGACTCCCCAGTGGCCATGGTCTTTATTAATCCTCTCAGATAACAATACTCAGTGCTTCTTGGCAGTTACTTTAACATTCCTTTTGGTTCAAACTAACTCATAATAATTAAAAACAAAACAAAACTTAACCAAGCTGCCCCTAACCTGTAGCAGCAGATGCAAAAGGTGGGGTACCTGCCTCCCACTCCACTGCGCATTACGTTTATGAAAGAAAAAATAAGGCGCAGGAGCGGTGGCTCAAGCCTGTAACTCCCAGCACTTTATTTGGGAGGCCAAGACGGGCGGATCACGAGGTCAGGGATGATCGAGACCATCCTGGCTAACACGGTGAAAACCCCGTTCCTCTACCAAAAAATACAAAAAAACTAGCCGGGCGATGTGGCGGGCGCCTGCAGTCCCCCGCTACTCGGAGGCTGAGGCAGGAGAATGGCCTAAACCCGGGAGGCGGAGCTTGGCAGTGAGCTGGAGATCCCACTGCACTCAGCCCGGGCGACAGAGCAAGACTCCGTCTCAAAAAAAAAAAAAAAAGAAAAAAGAAAAAATATACCCCATAATGCCTTCAGAGAATCAGGAGTCTTTCAGGTGAGGCGCCCACAGTGTCTGCTAGGTAGTGGCATCCACTATCCACTGGAATGAACACTCGAAAACAGGTAACTTACATGCCTCCTCTTCTCCATTTCCTCAGCTCAAGAATGCCTCTGCCTAGAATGCCTGAGCCACTCTCCACCATCCTTCACATACAATTCTGGGCTTAAGGATTTCAATCAACAATCCAGTTAAGACTAATAACAAGGTGGGGTGTGGTGGCTCACACCTATAATCCCAGCACTTTGGGAAGCCCAGGCACATTGGGAAAGCTGTGGATCGCCTGAGGTCAGAAGTTCGAGACCAGCCTGGCCAACATAGTGAAACCCCGTCTCCACTAAAAATATAAAAATTAGCCGGACATGGTGGCACATGCCTGTAGTCCCAGATGCTTGGGAGGCTGAGACAGGAGAATCGCTTGAATCCAGGAGGCAGAGGTTGCAGTGAGCCGAGATCATGATCATGCCACTGTACTCCAGCCTGGGCAACAGAGCAAGACTCCGTCTCATAAATAAATAAATAAATAAATAAATAAGACTAAGCTCATGCTTGTAATCCCAGCACTTTGGGAGGCCGAGGCGAGCGGATCACAAGGTCAGGAGTTCGAGACCAGCCTGGCCAATACGGTGAAACCCCTTCTCTACTAAAAATACAAAAAGTAGCTGGGCACAGTGGCTCACGCCTGTAATCCCAGCACTTTGGGAAGCCGAGGCGGGTGGATCACGAGGTCAGGAGATCAAGACCATCCTGGCTAACACGGTGAAACCCCATCTCTACCAAAAATATAAAAAATTAGCCAGGCGTGGTGGCGGGCACCTGTAATTCTAGCTACTTGGGAGGCTGAGGCAGGAGAATGGCGTGAACCTGGGAGGCAGGGCTTGCAGTGAGCCAAGATCACGCCACTGCACTCCAGCCTGGCTGACAGAGCGAGACTCCGTCTCAAAAAAACCCCACAAAAATTAGCCGGGTGTGGTGGCAGGTGCCCGTAGTACCAGCTACTCAGGTACTACAGATGCAAGAGAATCACTCAAACCCGGGAGGTGGAGGTTGCAGTGAGCCTAGATTGCGCCACTGCACTCCAGTCAGGGCAAGAGATCAAGAATCCATTTCAAAAAAAAAAAAAAAAATACTAATAACAAGCCCTCTTACAGCGTTAACTCACCTCCTCTCTTCAAATGGGGATCAGTTTCCTGAGGCAGGAAAAGGCACAGCACTGAACAGACTAGACTTTCAATAAATACGCATGAGTGGACAGAATCCGACCTGCTTTTCATTTGCTAAAAACCTATGAGTAAATATAAAAGATGAATTCTCGCCTGACGCGGTGGCTCAAGCCTATAATCCCAGCAGTTTGGGAGGCTGAAGCGGGAGGATCACAAGGTCAGGAGATCGAGACCATCCTGGCTAACAAGGTGAAACCCCGCCCCTACTAAAAATACAAAAAATTAGCCAGGCGTGGTGGCGGGCACCTGTAGTCCCAGCTACTTGGGAGGCTGAAGCAGGAGAATCGCTTGAAGCTGGGAGGCAGAGGTTGCAGTGCACTGCACTCCAGCCTGGGCGAAAGAGAAAGACTCTGTCTCGAAAAAAAAAAAAGTTGAGTTCTCCACATAGCCCATCAACCATCAAATTGTTCTTGTTAGGAGCCATTTAGAATAGTAGAAAACGGCAATAACCTCAATAACCTCAATAACAATAGGAGACTGGTAAAATAGATTACGGCTAGGCAAGAAGAGGAAAAATGACATACACATTTAAAATCACACGCTCCAAAGCAGATTTGGGGAGTGCTTACTGAGTGAAAAAAGCAAAAGACAAAACCATATACATATATATATACACATATACAAGCCAGGCGCAATGGCTCACGCCTGTAATCCCAAAACTTTGGCAGGTCGATGTGGGTGGATCACCTGAGGTCAGGAGTTCGAGACCAGCCTGGTGAGCAAGGTGGAACGCCCTCTATTAAAAACACAAAATTTAGCCGGGTGTGGTAGCACAAGCCTGTAATCCCAGCTACTCAGGAGGCTGAGGCCAGAGGATCACTTGAACCTGGGAGGCGGAGGAGATCGTGCCACTGCGCTCTAGCCTGGGCAATAAAGCAAGACTCTGTAAATAAATAAATAAATGGTGTAGTACTTGCATATACTTTATGCACATCCTCCCATATACTTTATTTGCTTATTTATTTATTTTTGAGACAGAGTCTTGCTCTGTTACCCAGGCTGGAGAGCAATGGGGCGATCTTGGCTCACTGCAACCTCTGCCTCCCAAGTTCAAGTGATTCTCTTGCCTCAGCCTCCTGAGTAGCTGGGTTTACAGGTGTGCCCCACCATGCCCGGCTAATTTTGTATTTCTATTAGAGATGCGGTTTCACCATGTTGGCCAGGCTGGTCTCCAACTCCTGACCTCAAGTGATCCACCCACCTCGGCCTCCCAAAGTGCTGGGATTTCAGGAGTGAGGCACTGCGTCCAGCCTCCCATATACTTTAAATCATCTCTAGATTACTTATAATACCTAATGTAATTGCTACATAAACAGTTGTTATATTGTATTGCTTGGAGAATGACAAAAAAATAAAGTCTGTACATGTTTGGAACAGATAGATGCAATGTTTTTTCCCAAATATTTTATTATTAATATGATTTTAATATTTTTGGATGTACTCCAAGCACACCAAATATTTTTGATCCACAGCTGGTTGAATCCATGAATGCAAAACCCATTAATAAGGAGAGCTAACCTTATATATTATATGTATTAAATAGTGCCCAAATGTTGTTGTATATACATAGAAAAATACTGAAAGGAAGGTTAGTTATTTGGTAATAGGATTAACATTTCGTTAACTTGTTCTGTATTTCCCACATTTGGAATTATGAACTTATTTTACTTAAAAAAAAATTTTTTTTTTGAGGCACTGTGTTGCTCTGTCACCCAGGATGTAGTGCAGTGGCACAATCTCAGCTCACTGCTGCCTCCACTTCCCAGGCTCAAGCAATCCTCCTGCTTCAGCTTCTCCAGTAGCTGAGACCACTGGCACGTGCTACCACGCCCAGCTAATTTTTGTATTTTTGGTAGAGACGGGGGTTTCACCATGTTGCCCAGGCTGGTCCCGGAACTCCTGGGCTCAAGTGATCTGCCCACCTTGACCTTTCAAAGTGCTGGGATTACAGGCATGAGCCACTGCACCCAGCCTTATTTTACTTCTTAAATTAGGCTGAACATTAGTAACAGGTAATATAATTCTGCATATAAAGATGAATATAATCCCCAGGTCCTACCCAATCAATCCCGGGGGGGGGGGGGTGGGGGATTAGAGGGGCGGGGAAACCGACCCTTCCGGGGAAAATTGGGAAACCCCCCTTTTAAAAAAAAAAAAAAAAAAAAA
>NW_016803605.1:1101913-1135426 GCF_001698545.2 Rhinopithecus bieti
AAAAAAAAATTAGCCAGGCATGGTGGCGGGCGCCTGTAGACCCAGCTACTCAGGAGGCTGAGGCAGGAGAACGGCATGAACCCAGGAGGTGGAGCTTGCAGTGAGCTGAGATTGTGTCACTACACTCCAGCCTGGGCGACAGAGTGAGACTCCACTTCAAAAAACAAAAACAAAAATACAAAAATTAGCTGGGCATGGTGGCACACACCTGTAGTCCCAGTTACTCAGAAGGCTGAGGCAGGAGAATCGCTTAAACCCGGGAGGCGGAAGTTGCAGTGAGCTGAGATCATGCCACTACACTCCATCCTGATGACAGAGCGAGACTCCATCTCAAAAAGAAAAAAACAAACAAAGAAACAAACAAAAAACAAAAGGCCAGGATTTTGGACCTCTCTGGCCTGAGGGTTCCACTGGATGACTTACTTCTAAATATTTCTGGGCAAGTCTATTGTCTTCTTTGGTATTCTGTTCTCTCAGCTTAGCTCAAATAACCTAAACCATGAGAATTAATATACTAGAAGGTTAATTCATTTCATAGGTAACAAAGAAGGTCACTTCAATTATTCTTTTTTAAAATGGAAATAATCAGGCTGGAAGTTGTGGCTCATGCCTATAACCCCAGTACTTTGGGAGGCCGAGGTGGGCGAATCACTTGAGGTCAGGAGTTTGAGACCAGCCTGGCCAATATGGAGAAATACCGTCTCTACTAAAAACACAAAAATTAGCCAAGTGTGGTGGCGCACACCTGCAGTCTCAGCTACTCCGGAGGCTGAGACAGGAGAATTGCTTGATCCCAGGAGGCACAGGCTGCAGTGAGCCGAGATTGTGTCAGTGCACTCTAGCGTGGGTGACAGAGCAAGACTCCATCTCAGAAATAGTAACAATTTTTAAAAATTAAAAATTAGCCAGGTGTAGTGGATGTCTGTAATTCCAGCTACTTGGGAGGTTGCAGTGAGCAGTGTTTGAACCACTGCACTTCAGCCTGGGTGACAGAGTAGTGAGACCTTGCTTCAAAGAAAAAAAAAGGTAGAAAATAATTTCCTCCAGGGTTGTTGGATTATGCTGCAGTTAACAGCCACCAGTACACTGAACAAATATTCCCTGGATATGACTGTGCTAGACACTGGACTAGGAGTCTAGCAGTGAACAAGACTGCCTTTCTCCTATGGAGCTTAAAATGGAAGGGGGGAGACAGACACAATCAATCTCAAGGGCCATCAGCAGTGGAAACCAAGGTACCACATGAAAGATAAAGAACTCGACTGTTTCTTTAATGACGGGTGTGGGAGAAGATGAGAAGGTTGTCAACAAATTGCTCAGAAAGAGGGAGTCAAAAGAATGAATTACTCCTCAACTGTGTAATTTCTCAACTAATTCACGAAAAGAGTATTAATAGTACTCCAAATTAGTCACCTATTTCAGGAGCAGAAATAAAATTAAATCTGTATTTCTGGTGCAGTCAGGAACAAATCCTACTTTGTCTTTAATTTTTAAAGAGCTATTAGAGAGGCCGGGTGCGGTGGCTCAAGCCTGTAATCCCAGCACTTTGGGAGGCCGAGATGGGCGGATCACGAGGTCAGGAGATCGAGACCATCCTGGCTAACACTGTGAAACCCCGTCTCTACTAAAATACAAAACTAGCTGGGCGAGGTGGCGGGCGCCTGTAGTCCCAGCTACTCGGGAGGCTGAGGCAGCAGAATGGCGTAAACCCGGGAGGCGGAGCTTGCAGTGAGCTGAGATCTGGCCACCGCACTCCAGACCGGGTGACAGAGCGAGACCCCACCTAAAAAAAAAAAAAAAAAGAGCTATTAGAGAGTAACCACTGTCAGGCATCTCATCATCTCTGGCAGCACCTAACACAAATAACTCACAATAAAGAAACGTAAACATGGGAGCATGACAGTGGCCTTTTACCCTAAAGGTTTTCCAGAATGATCCCGATGTTCATACATTTTATCCTACAATCCTCCTAATATGTCACGTTACCCTAGAAACTTCAGGGGGATCCTTCTTTGTAAATCATAGGGTGAGCCTATGCCCGTACCCACTGTCTATGCTCTCGCCTTCTTCCACAGCTGTGTGACTTTGGTCAGGTCACTTAATTTCTGTAGCTTCTTTATCAGCTGTAGGTGTGGACAACAAGACTGGATGTGATTCCCTGCGTTCAACACTGTGCCTTGCACACAGTAGGCATTCTGCAACTTACAGAAAGAGCTGGCTGTGGCAGTGAGGGCAGCCAGAGCAACTCTGCCCCTACATCAGTCTTTCAGTTTATCCTACTTCCTCAGACGGAGCACTGCTCCGGGCTCTGGTGCCTGGAAAGTTTGTCCCTCACGTGCCAACACAAACAACTCTTTCTCTGGGAAACCTTTGTGGCCACTTCCTCACCACCACCTCATTGCTCTCTCCTCTGTCTTCTTCTTTTTTTTTTGAGACGGAGTCTCACTCTGTCCACCAGGCTGGAGTGCAGTGGCGCGATCTTGGCTCACTGCAAGCTCCGCCTCCTGGGTTCACGCCAATCTCCTGCCTCAGCCTCCCTAGTAGCTGGGACTACAGGCGCCCGCCACCGTGTCCAGCTAATTTTTTGTATTTTTTTAGTAGAGATGGGGTTTCACCGTGGTCTCGATCTCCTGACCTTGTGATCCGCCTGCCTCGGCCTCCCAAAGTGCTGGGATTACAGGCGTGAGCCACCGCGCCCGGCCTCCTCTGTCTTCTGAACGTCAGTGTCCACGTGAGGCTTGTGCCCGAGACCTAATTGTGACGAAATCCGTATCAAATATTCTCCTGGGCACCAAAGAAAGCAAACAAACTACTGAGCACCTATTTCTGGAAAAGGCATTTTCTTAAGGCCTTATTTATCAGAATGGCACAGGTGCTAGAAAGGCCCACCAGCTTCCTAGAGGGTGTGAAAACCACAGGCTGTTTTTCCTTTTTGTTTTTTAACGTTACTAATTTAGGAGCACAAAGTGTACCTTGAAGCAAAAGTGGCTTTACAACCTTTGGTTAAACCTAGGGAAAGGGGGAGGGGAAGGGAACCCTAACCAGAAAACCTTTCACAGGAAACAGGAAGTGGCTGCTTCCCCACCCCTACCCTGCACTCTCTGAGCACAACCCAACTAGTTATTCTGTACAATTAGGCAAAACGGCAGCATCAGAATCAAGGAATCTTTGGCGTTGGAAGAGAACCTTGAAATCACAGGGCCATCTGTACCAAAACGGAAGGAGGCATGTTATTGCAAAGTGACAAAGCCATGGCCAAAACCCAGTCCAGCCCAGTCCGTCCGCAGGGCCCTTGGTGAAGCCACACAAAGGCAAGGTTTGGAATCCCGGGGATTATCAACAGGAATGCACTGAATGCCTCGTAACCTTAAGGGCTTGGGGTTGGAATCCGAGCCTGAATTGTTCAAGTGTAACAGCTGACTAACAATGTCAGCTGGGGAATATTTTGATACCTTCCAGCTCAGCTCCACGAAGGAAGAGGCTGCACAAAAACCTCTGTGCCTGTAGGGCCCTCCGTAATGGTAGGCAAAGGCCTGGGCTGCCTACATTCTCCTCATAGCAACATAAAGTGGTTCCCAAAAGGTTTCCAGATCCACCCCAGTGGGCACCATCAGAACTGACTCCAGGGAAACTTCCAGCTGTGAATGGCTAACAAAGCTAGGCACTCTCTCCATTTGAATGTGAAAGACCCGCCTCAATCAGAGAAGGCCCTTAAGCCATAAAACCCTTCACACCAAGGCCAAGTGTCACACTTATAAGAGGGTGTGATTTATAAACTGACAGCACCCACAAAGCAGCTTTTGTACTCCTCCGTTTGTTAACAATTTATCTCCCCCCCACCAAATTCACGGAGCTATTCAGATAAATCTTGACGGGGCCTCAAAAAGAAAGAAAGGCAGAAAGAAAGGGACCCAAGTTTTGGCCAAAACACCAAGGTTCACTCTGGATAATTACGGTTCTGTGAATAGACACTAAAATTAGGGCTTAATTCCTCTGTATCACACTTACAGCACCAAACTACTCCAACACAAACACAAAAAAGAAAGAAAATCTCCAATGCCGCCTTGCTGGAGAGTCTGAGAGTTCCACTTTTGTGGTTTTCTGCAGTCTCTTTTGTGGTTTCTGAACTCTTTAGAATCCCCTCGTTAGTGTAATTTAACTCAACATTCTGACCAACTGTTTTTCTTTCTCAACATTTAAATCTACAAAGCAAAGGGTAAATATGGGCTTGGTCATGTCTTTCCTCTCAGTTCAATGAAACCAATTCTGGCCCCTTCATCTTGCTTTCCCCATCGCATGGTTCCCATCTCAGATTCCAGCACTAGCTACAGAAACCATCATCTTCTGACCCCTTCTTCACTCCTTTCTATAAATGTAATTATTGCACCTGATCCAAATAGAGGCTGAGCACCCTAATATAAACTACATTAACAACTATGAATCTGATAACACCTGTCAACATTGAAAGACTTTTCTTACTAAAGGTTGTTTGATAAAAGGAAAAAACAGGCAAAGAAAACTTTTTTTTTTGAGACAGTCTCGCTCTGTCGCCAGACTGCAGTTCAGTGCTGCTGTCTCGGCTCACTGCAACCTCTGCCTCCCGGGTTCAGGCTATTCTCCTGCCTCAGCCTCCTGAGTAGCTGGGACTACAGGCACGCACCACCTTGCCCGGCTAATTTTTGTATTTTTAGCAGAGAAAATACAAAAAATTTTTTGTTTTGCCTTTTTTTTGTTGTTTTAGACAGGATCTTGCTCTGTTGCCCAGGCTGGGCTGCAGTGGTGTGACCATGGCTCACTGCAGCCTCCACCTCCCAGGCTCAAGCAATCCTCCACGCTCAGCCTCTGAGTAGCTGGGCCTACAGGTGCTCACCACACCAGACACATTTTTACATTTTTTTTTTGTAGACACGGGGTCTTGCTATTGTAACCGGGGCTGGTGTTTTGCCACTTAAAAAAAAAAAAAAACTTCTGGTCGGGCATGGTGGCTCATGCCTGTAATCCCAGCACTTTGATGGGGGCTGAGGCAGGTGGATCACGAGGTCAAGAGATAAAGACCATCCTGGCCAACATGGTGGAATCCCGTCTCTACTGAAAATACAAAAATTAGCTGGGTGTGGTGGCACACGCCTGTAGTCCCAGATACTCGGGAGCCCGAGGCAAGAAAAACTCCTGAACCTGGGAGGCGGAGGTTGCAGTGAGCTGAGATTGCACCACTCCAGCCTGGACACGGCGAGACTTCATCTCAAAAAAAAAAAAAGAAAAGAAAAGAAAAGAAAAAAATTTGGAGCCAGGCACAGTGGCTCACGCCTGCAATCCCAGCACTTTGGGAGGCCAAGGCGTGTGGATCACCTGAGGTCAGGAGTTCAAGACCAGCCTGGCCAACATGGCGAAACCCTGTCTCTACTAAAAAATACAAAAAAAATTAGCCGGGGGTGCTACTTGGGAGGATGAGGCAGGAGAATTGCTTGAACCCAGGAGGTTGAGGCTGTAGTGAGCCGAGATCATGCCACTGCACTCCAGCCTGAGCGACAAGAAAAAAATTCTCTCACGCACTCACACACACACACACACACACACACACACACACAAAGTTTGGGACAGAGCCTACAAAAGTTTGCATTTCTCATTGTCTTGAAAAATCCCATCTGGAATCACTGGGCCCACATTCCCTCACAGCAACAGCTGGCTGACACTAAGCTGTGGCAGTCTCCCTTTAGATGGGACAAGCACTCGCCCCACCCCTTCCAGAAGTGCTTTCCTTTTCAATCATAATTGCCCGTCCCCTCCAAGGCCCTAGGGTTTCTGACCTCTGCCCCCACATTACACATACCTTTTTGACCATCGTTGTCTCAGAAGAATCAAGTTTTGCTCTCTTGGTATCAGGCCCATCTTCTAGTCCTTGGCTAACTTTGGCAACTTTAGTTTTCTCCCTAGAGGGTGACAAGGGGAGGGAATGTAATTTTTACCCTAGGAATCATGCTACTGGAATCAAAAAAAGCCTCTCCAGGTCACAGATTGGGATGGTGGTTAAGGGCAAAAGCTTTGGAGTCAGATCTCGGTTCAAATCCCAGCTCTGCCATTGATAACGTGATGAGTCTGGTACTCACACTGTTGGGCACTCAGGAAATTACCGTGGGAAAAACACAGCAGCATACATTGCTTAGCACACTGCCAGGCACACAGCTGCTCTCAATAAATCAAAGTGATTACTTTGTAAAGACTCTACTTGAATCATGAAATAAATAGCCAAACTTGGCCGGGTGCAGTGGCTCACGCTTGTAATCCCAGCACTTTGGGAGGCCAAGGCAGGCAGATCACTTGAGTTCAAGGGCTTGAGACTGGCCTGGCTAACATGGCGAAACCCCATCTCTATGAACAGTACAAAAAATTAGTCGGGCATGGTGGCGTGCACCTGTAATCCCAGCTACTCGCAAGGCTGAGACAGAAGAATTGCCTGAACCCAGGAGGCGGAGGTTGCAATGAGCTGAGATCACGCCACTATACTCCAGCCTGGGCAACTGAGTGAAACTCCATCTCAGAAAAAAAAAAAAAATTGCCAAACTTAATTCTGCCCCTCTGCTGTGGGCAGCTTATGTTAAAATAATCTGGACTGCTTTCCACTACTATGACTTCTTTATAATATGCCCAAAGAAGCCAGGCACAGTGGCTCACGTTTGTAATCCCAGCACTTTGGGAGGCTGAGGTGGGTGGACCACCTGAGGTCAGGAGTTCGAGACCAGCCTGGCCAACATAGTGAAATCCCGTCTCTACCAGAAATACAAAAATTAGCTGGGCATGGTGGTGGGCGCCTGCAGTCCCAGCTGCTCCGGAGGCTGAAGCAGGATAATAACTTGAATCCGGGAGGTGGAGGTTGCAGTGAGTCAAGATTGTGCCATTGTACTCTAGCCTGGGTGATAAGAGCAAAACTCCATCTCAAAAATAATAGCTGGGTGCGGTGGCTCATGCCTGTAATCCCAGCGCTTAGGGAGGCCGAGGTGGGTGGATCACCTGAGGTCCGGAGTTCGAGACCAGCCTGACCAACATGGAGAAACCCTGTCACTACTAAAAATACAAAATTAGCCGGGCGTGGTGGCGCATGCCTGTAATCCCAGCTACTCCAGAGGCTGAGGCAGGAGAATAGCTTGAACCCAGGAGGCGGAGGTGGTTGTGAGCCAAGATCGCGCCACTGCACTCCAGCCTGGGCAACAAAAGCAAAACTCCGTCTCTAAAAAATAAATAATAATAATATGCCCAAAGAACTAGATTATCCTAAAGCCATAAAACAGTAGAGTTAGGAGATGTCTGGAACATGACTGTCCTTCCCCCGTCTTGACTTTACAGGCAAGAAACTTGGAGACCAGAGAAATTTCAGTGATTTGCCTGAGAGGCTGAACAAGAGAACAGTTCTCAGTCTCCTGGTAGGAAGCTCCTACCTCACAGAGCCTGTCTTTCTTTTTGGAGGGGGTGGTCAGAAACTGCAGCCAAAATACCTAACTCATATAGTTTTACAATAACAGATCATCTGCCATCTTTCACCCAGAGACTAAAAAGTCAAAACACTGCAAGTCCTGTCATGTGAGAATTACCAAGTTCTGCAGCCTCAATGTTCAACATGAGAGGATGAGGTCTGTTTGTTCTACCAGAGGAGTCTCTCTGGATATTGGATACCTTTTCCAAGGTAGACTTTGGCTGAATGTTCCTCCAGAGTCACTCAACTATTTTGTACTTATTTTACTATCTCTCAACTTGAAAACATGTAAGCAGGCCGGGCGCGGTGGCTCATGCCTGTAATCCCAGCACTTTGGGAGGCCGAGGTGGGCGGATCACCTGAGGTCGGGAGTTCGAGACCAGCCTGACCCACATGGAAATACCCCATCTCTACTAAAAATACAAAATTAGCCGGGCTTGGTGGTGCATGCCTATAATTCCAGCTACTTGGGAAGGCTAAGGCAGGAGAATCGCTTGAACCTGGGAGGTGGAGGTTGAGGTGAGCTGAGAGTGTGCCACTGCACTCCAGCCTGGACAACAAGAGCAAAACTCTGTCTCAAAAAAAAAAAAAGGAAAACATGTAAGCCCAAGTTGGGGAACAAATGTTTACAATCAGAGCAAGCCTTCCCTATGCAGAAAATGTGACTTTACCACATGAAGCCCAGACTGATCAAACAAATACCCATGTGGTGTACTTTTATTGCCGTAAAACTCTGCTTGCTTTAGGCTTTAGATTTAGTCTATCATTTTGGAGAGCAGGGGCATACCTCCTAAAATTCTGAACCTACAATCTATTGTATGTGGCAAGTTGTTAATGACTTGGTTTCAGAATGTTCTAAGTATTATAATCAAATTATTTCCTTAGATGGTTGTTTTCTACCAGTAAATAAGACTAAATTTTGAAAAGTGTTATGTTGTCATCTAGGCGCAATGGCTCATGCCTGTAATCCCAGAACTTTGGGAAGCCAAGGTGGGAGGCTCACTTGAGCCCAGGAGTTCAAGACCAGCTTGAACAACATAGCTTAGATCCTGTCTCTACACATAAATAAATAAATACATAATTTTTTTAAAAAAAGTATAAAAAGGAGAAAATGTTACATTCTCCCCGCCTCTCCCAACACTTACTCTACAAACTCATGCTCTCCTAGATTGGTAAATGTGTATCCATGGTAGCCAAAAACATCTCCTGTAAAGAACTTGATGCTATTTTTGTGACAGATCTGGTCAACTTTAACTATGACATCCCTGGAGCAGCAAGTCAGACACACCTGCAGAAAGAAAGAAATTGGCTGGGTGTGAGTTTTGCATACCGTGAATCACTGCCCTGATGTCTAAATAAATCTTAATGAACAGTCTCTCTGGGCATGTTTAAAACACGTTTCAAACTGGTACAACAGGTTCTTTGGGTCCTATGGCTAGAAGACAAAAGAAAAGTTGTAGGTTTCAATGTGTAGAAAATATAAGTTATGAGACTGTCACGTTCTGCAGCCAAAATAAAACGTGTTTAGCTAAAAAGTAAAAGCTATTCAACAAATGTTTTCTGTAATCCATGAACATATACACATCTCATAGTTTTCATGAAAAAAAAATAACTTAGCAAGTTGTTTCTAAACCGTTAAATCTATTAAAATCCAAATAAGCTACAGTGAGAAGTAAAACCAGTTTTTTAAACTGACCCAAAGGTCATGTTTAAATACAAGCACTTTTCTTCCCCCTCCTTTTGATTGATATGTTAAGATAAAGAAGATAAACAAGTCCTGTTGAGATCATTTTTCCACAGATTGCGGTGTGAAACTTTATCTGAATTTAAGGACAAAAGAAAAGGTTATAGACCAAGTGACCTTCCATTCAGGCTTAGACAATGAACTGGTGATTCACTCAGTGGAATTATCAGTGTTGCTCTGGGGCCTCCAGGTTGTATTCCAGTAAGCTGAGGTATTGGAAATGGCTAAGTTCTACTGCACAAAATACTGTCTTTCTGGGAGAAGCTTTGTGATCATGGTCAAAAGACAACTTCCAAATTGCACATGCTTTCTCCTGAACAAAAGGACATTTTCACTTGATAGACCCTCTTTGCTGTTGTCTAGCAGCCTGAACACCGAAATAACATTCACAGAGAAATGTGTTTCTTTGGTGTTTCAAAGGATGCAGCCACCCAAGGAAAAATCCCATCTAAAAGGTAAGAAATCCACAGGTGAACATGCAACCAATTGATCAAATGGAACCCTGCAGAGTCTAACTATCAAACCTGCAAGGACCAGCCAAACACGGCCTGCAAGGCAGACAACATGGTCCCATGCACACGCATTACACAATCAACTGGCCTCACACTTCAGTTTTAACAAATCCTCTTTCTACTTCTACAAGTTCGAGGGACACCTGGCATAAAATAAATGTGGTTACTACAGAAAAGAAAATGAAGACTTATGTCCAAATGGAAAGTGTCCCAATACCTGAAGTTAAAAAATAGAAGGGACTAGGAAAAAGAAAACAGGACAAATGCACAGATGATCCATCCTTCCAAGCCCATATTTGAACAGATGCACATATGAGATAGAAAAGTGTAAAAACAGGAGGCTGAGGCAGAGAACTGCTTAAACCAGGGAAGTGGAGGTTGCAGTGAGCTGAGATCATGCCACTGCACTCCAGCCTGGGCGACAGAGCGAGACTCCATCTCAAAAAAGAAAGAAAGAAAGAAAAGTGTAAAAAACAGGCCAGGTGCGGTGGCTCACACCTGTAATCCCATCACTTTGGGAGGCCGAGGCAGGTGGATCACCTGAGGTCAGGAGTTCAAGACCAGCCTGACCAACATGGTGAAACCCCAACTCTACTAAAAATACAAAAAATTAGCCAAGCATGGTTGGTCGATGCCTGTAATCCCAGTTACTTGTGAGGCTGAGGCAGGAGAATCACTTGAACCCAGGAGGCGGAGGTTGCAATGAGCCAAGATCGCACAATTGCACTCCAGTCTGGGCAACAAGAGCAAAACTCCATCTCAAAAAAAAAAGTGTTAAAAAACGAACTACCTAACCCAAACTCTAACCTCTCATATAACATACTGGGACCTTTCATTTGAAAAACTAGTAGCTCATCTATGACTATTTCACAGTTCTCAAGATTTGTTAAGCGTTTCCAGAACGCAGGGAACTATGTCTGAAAGGTCGCAGACATTGACAAAGAATTTATCCTTTCACCTCCGCATAGATTTGGCAGTGAAACCAAATGAGGCTGGATATGCCTCATTTGGCTTATGACTACAGTAATTGTTCTCTAGTTATCCATGGCAACATGGTCAACGTGACTGTGAGAAACAGACAGACAGACATAGATAGACCAAGATCAGGTGTGCTTTTTCTTAAGACAAAACACAAGCTGTAGTTTGATATTTCTAACAAAAAAATGCCTCTGCCACAGAAATTAATCACCAACTTGTCAAGTTTTCGGAAGAAAACATTTGCAATAACATGGATTAAAGTTATGTGCAAAGATTCTGGAAGGAAGACAAAACACCAAAGATGAAACCTGGCTGAGGGAACATATGCCCAGAGAAGAAGCCAGCAGACAGCAAGTCACCAACAGCTACAGCAGATCCAACAGACTGGACCTTTCTAGCAACACATTCACACAATATACTAAGCCTAAACAACAGAACAGCTTATACATTTTATTGGGAAAAAGCTCAGAATTTGATATTTGAATGCTCTCAGATTGCTTTGGGATTTGAAAGTATACACAACTAGCACCTTAATTTGTTTACTTTCCACAGCAGATTTTACATTAAGAAACTTACAGCATCAAATTGAGTGAAAAATGACTCTGGTTTCTTCTCTATATCCTCAGTGTCTACCTTCACATCCACCATGGGGTTGAGATTCTGAGCTCGCTCCAAAGAGGCTTCAGCCCTATTTCGGCCAACAGACCCAGTACGAATCAAGAACTGAGCTCCAGGATCTTCAGGAGATACCTAGGAATAATATATGTATTTTTTTAATTATTGAATTTTTAGGGAAAATAAATGTCAAAGACAATCTTTAAATTTTAAAGCATAGTTAAAATACCTACCACTTAAATTTTTTTTTTTCGAGACAGAGTCTTGCTCTGTCGTCAGGCTGGAGTGCAGTGGCGTGATCTCAGCTCACTGCAACCTCTGCCTCCCCAGTTCAAACGATTCTCCTCCTGCCTCGGCCACCCAAGTAGCTGGGACTACAGGCGCGCACCACCACGCCCAGCTAATGTTTGTAATTTTAGTAGAGACGGGGTTTCACCACTTTGCCAGGATAGTCTTGATCTCTTGGCCTGGTGATCCGTCTGCCTCAGCCTCCCAAAGTGCTAAGATTACAGGCATGAAACACAGAGCACGGCCCTAAAATGTATTATTGTTCCTGTAGCAATTTTCCTTATGCAGGCTTCCTTCCAAAGCTTTAAAATGACTTTAAACTTTTTTTAAACTGGTCATTGATGGTTAAAGAGCACCCCCTTGTGTTTACAAAGAAAATTCACTCTCAACAAAAAAATCCATGCTTTCTTCTTCTATGCAAATTTGTAACTGCAAGAATTGACTAAATGCTTAGCATGTGCCCAACTATAAGCATTTGGGGAAATACACCAATAGTTTACAGGATTAAGTCTCTGTCTTCCAATGGTTTAAAAGTAGACCAGTGTGGGCAGGGCGCAGTGGCTCACACCTGTAATCCCAGCACTTTGGGAGGCCGAGGCAGGTGGATACCTGAGGTCAGGAGTCGAGACCAACCTGGCCAACATGGTGAAATGCCGTCTGTACTAAAAATTCAAAAATAAGCCAGGTGTGGTGGTGTGTGCCTGTAATCCCAGCTACTTGGGAGGCTGAAGCAGGAGAATCACTTGAACCTGGGAGGTGGAAGTTGCAGTGAGCTGAGATCGTACCACTGCACTCCAGCCTGGGCAACAGAGCAAGACTCCGTCTCAAAGAAAAAAAAGTAGACCAGTGTGGAGTGTGGCCTGGCACAGTAGCTCACATCTGTAATCCCAGCAATTTGGGATGCCAAAGCAGGAGGATCACTGCTTGAGGTCAGGAGCTCAAAACTAGCCTGAACAACACAGAGAGGCCCTCTCTCAAAAAATAACAAAAAACTGCAACCTCATGAGAAAACTTAAAAAAAAAAAAAAAAAGAAAAAGAAAAAAAATCAAACCAGTTCAAAAATCAGACAAAATTAACAATGCTTGAAATGAACTTTTAAAAAATATAGACAGACTATGGCCAGGCGCGGTGGCTCACGCTTGTAATCCCAGCACTTTGGGAGGCCGAGGCAGGCGGATCATCTGAGGTTCAGAGTTCAAGACCAGTTTGACAAACATGGTGAAACCCCATATGTTTCACCAACATGGTGAAAAATTAGCCAGGCATGGTGGCGCATGCCTGTAATCCCAGCTACTCCAGAGGCTGAGGCAGGAGAATCACTTGAACCCGGGAGCCAGAGGTTGCAATAAGCTGAGATTGTGCCATTTGCACTCCAGCCTGAGCAACAAGAGCAAAACTCTGTCTTAAAATAATAATAATAATGAATATATATATACAGACAGGCTATGTCATCCAGGCTAGAGTGCAGTGGCTATTCGCAGGCACGATCATAGCACACTGCAGCCTCAAACTCCTGGGCACAAGTGATCTTCCCACCTCAGCTTCCCAATTAGCTGGGCTGCCAGGTGTGAGCCACCACATCCAGTTTCTTCCTTGAGACAGGAGTCGCTCTGTCTCCCAGGCTGGAGTGCAGTGGTGCGATCTCGGCTCACTGCAAGCTCTGCCTCCTGGGTTCACGCCATCCTCTTGCCTCAGCCTCCCGAGTAGCTGGGACTACAGGCGCCCGCCACCACACCCGGCTAATGTTTTTGTTTTTTTTTTAAGTAGAGACGGGGTTTTACCGTTTTAGTCAGTATGTTCTCGATCTCCTCGTGATCCGTCCGCCTCTGCCTCCCAAAGTGCTGGGATTACAGACATGAGACACCGCGCCCAGCCTTGTTTATTTATTTATTTATTTATTTTTGAGGTGGAGTCTTGGTGTCTCCCAGGCTGGAGTACAATCGCACAATCTTGGCTCACTACAAGCTCCGCCTCCAGACTTCACACTATTCCCCTGCCTCAGCCTTATGAGTAGCTGGGACTACAGGCGCCCACCACCACCCTCGGCGCCTTTTTGTATTTGTAGTAGAGACAGGGTTTCACCGTGTTAGCCAGGATGGTCTCCAATCCCCTGACTTCGTGATCCACCCACCTCAGCCTCCCAAAGTGCTGGGATTACAGGAGTGAGCCACCACGCCCGGCCTCACATCCAGTTTCTTAATGAACTCTTAAATTCAATTAAAACTCAGAGGGGGGCCGGGCGCGGTGGCTCAAGCCTGTAATCCCAGCACTTTGGGAGGCCGAGACGGGCGGATCACGAGGTCAGGAGATCGAGACCATACTGGCTAACACGGTGAAACCCCATCTCTACTTAAAATACAAAAAATTAGCCGGGCATGGTGGCGGGCGCCTGTAGTCCCAGCTATTCAGGAGGCTTAGGCAGGAGAATGGCGTAAACCCAGGAGGCAGAGCTTGCAGTGAGCTGAGATCTGGCCACTGCACTCCAGCCTGGGCAACAGAGCCAGACTCCGTCTCCAAAAAAAAAAAAAAAAAACTCAGAGAGGAAGAGAGATGTGGGAACTGAAACATGGGAATTATTTCACTCCTAAGGCTGAACATCAGCAGAGCAGAGCCTCAAAGACAGGATAATATAATCCCCTAACAGCCACCAGTAAGATTACAGATTCCATACTGCTCTCAAAGGATTTCTTCACACATCAGACAACTAATTGAACCATTATTCTCTGCAAATAACCTTGCCACCTTCACCAAGACTAGATTCAACAGAAGTTATCTCCCCTCATCGCCTCCTACCAACCATCCACAGCACACTCTCTATCTTACTACCTTTTCCTCCAAGAAAATGAGCTGGCCCACTTCCCATTCCAGGCTAACCCTGTATCCTTGACCCATCCCATTCTGCTTCTTCAGGGATCTCATTATGTGCTGAGAAGCTGCACCACACAATGGTTAACAGTAAGGCTCTGAAATAATTCAGGCTGAATTCGATCTTTGATTCAAATCCCTGGCTCAACAACTGTGTGACCTTGAGCAAGAATGTGGGAATCCCATATAAAACGAGGACACAGATAAAAACACACAGTTGAGGTCGGGCACAGTGGCTCATGCCTGTAATCACTGCAGTGTGGGAGGCTGAGGTGGGAGGATCACTTGAGGTCAGAAGTTCGAGACCAGCCTGGCCAACATGGTGAAACCGCATCTCTACTAAAAATACAAAAATTAGCCAGGTGTGGTGGCACACACCTGTAATACTAGCTACTTGTGAGGCTGAGGCAGGAGAATCACTTGAACCCAGGAGGCGGAGGTTGCAGTGAGCCAAGATCTTGCCACTGCACTCTAGCCTGGGTGACAAGTGAGACTCCGCCTCAAAAAGACAGACAACAACAAAAATAGGGCTGAGCCCAGAAAGTTCAAGACCAGCCTGAGCAACATCACGAAACCCAGTGTCTATAAAAAATACGAAAAATGGCCGGGCGCGGTGGCTCAAGCCTGTAATCCCAGCACTTTGGGAGGCCGAGACGGGCAGATCACGAGGTCAGCAGATCGAGACCATCCTGGCTAACACGGTGAAACCCCGTCTCTACTAAAAAATACAAAAAACTAGCCGGGCGAGATGGCAGACGCCTGTAGTCCCAGCTACTCGGGAGGCTGAGGCAGGAGAATGGTGGGAACCCGGGAGGCGGAGCTTGCAGTGAGCCGAGATCGCGCCACTGCACTCCAGCCTGGGCTACAGAGCGAGACTCCGTCTCAAAAAAAAAAAAAAACGAAAATTAGTCAGGTGTGGTAGTGTGCACCTGTAGTCCCAGCTACTGGGAGGCTTAAGTGGGAGAATACCCTGAGCCCAGGAAGTTAAGGCTACAGTGAGCCATGATCATGCCCACTGCATTCCAGTAAGGGTGACAGTGAGACTGTCTCAAAAAAGAAAAAAAAAATACACATACAATTATCACTTCATCACTATCAGTCCACAGATCACACCTTCCTTGCCATGTTCTCCTCCCCTGCTACACATTCTAGTCTCAATTTGGGCCCTCTTAGGTGTGGTTGTCCCCAAGATTCCATCTCAGAACTACTCATCTTTTCACTCTGTATAGCTCCATAAATCAACTCAATGCCTCTTTAGTTTCTACCAAAATCTGCTGTTATTTTTCAAATCCCTCTTTCTGGTGAAGATTTCTTCCTGATCTACCTGAGTCTTCTCTACTGTACTGCCCATCAGTCATTTCCTCTCAGACATCTATAGACCCTACGTGTCTGTCTGCTTCTGTGTGCCGTCTCCAGAGTCCACCAACCACCCACCCAGTCACTCAAGCCAGAAGCCTGGTCTTCATATATCCTTGCTATTTCCACGAGAGTTGTCCATAGTGAGGTGGCTGAGAACATGGGCTCTGGAGTCAGATGCCTGGGTCTCGGCCATACCACGGGGGCCTTGGATGGGCCAGTACTTTTCTTCCTTTTTCTCTGTTTTCCTATCTGTAAAACAGGGATGATAATAGGTCCTTGATCTCAAGATGTGTCATGAGAACTCTATGAGATAATACAACTGCAGCTCTAAGAACAGTGTCTAGCCCCTTTAGTGTCAGCTGCTCTGGTTATTCCTGGCTTTCTTTAAGCTCCCATACACAGACCTCCCGATTCTACCACCTAAATCTATTTCTCACATCTGTGTGCTTCCTGCCATCCCTATCAGAAAGGCCACTTTCGCCTCTCACTTAAACTACTAAAAACTGCCTTCTAAGTGGTCTTCTGCCCTGTATTTTGTGCCAACCATAGTTAATACAGTAATTAGCGATCTACACATAAAGCCCAAAGCTAACCATGTCACTCTTCCTGTCATGTGAAACTCTTCAGTGAATCTGCACCACCCGGAGGATTAAGTAAAAGCTTACAGTGGGGCTTCCTAGGAGCCCCTACTGACTTGGACTTTACCAGCAACCTGTCCCTACCCACCACTTTGGGTCTCACACTCTAAAAACACCAAACTACTTTTATCTTCCATTTCTACCACACTGTTGGGTGCCTTTGTGACACTGCTATGTCCCCTGCCTAAACACAGGCCCTTATCTTGACAAATCCTCCTTGTACTTTAAGACTTAGATCAGGACTCCAGGAAATCTTTCATGTCTCGCAACCTGAGTCAGGTAGCCTGCTCTGGTTTCTGGGGGGAAAAAAAAACAAACTTGAGAATGGGAACCAAACCGTGAGCATCTTTCTATCACCAGCACCTAGCAGAATTCAGGGCACCCAGTAGGTACTATCAGATGCTTTTCGAACGTAAACTAAATAATATGCTCTAAGATGGGTGCAATGGCTCACACCTGTGGTGTCAGAATCACTGTTCTGTGATTGGCCTCCAATGTTGGAATCTTGCAACCAGATGAAGTAGTTAAGTAATCCTAGCTACTAGGGAGGTTGAGGCACGAGAAGTGTTTGAACCCGGGAGGCAGAGGTTGCAGTGAGCTGAGGTTGCATCACTGTACTCCAGTCTGGGCAACAGAGTAAGACTCTGTCTCAAAATAAATAAATAAAATAAATAAAATGTCACTGAGGCATGGAAATGTAGAGAGAGAAGCATTTATATTCACCTTGAAGATGAGCCTGGTCAGAGAAAGCTACACTGGAGTTGGGCTCTACCATCATATTAATCAAGCAGCATTATGTCAGCAGGGCGTGGTAGCTCACACCTGTAATTCCAGCACTTCAGGAGGCTGAGGCCAGTGGATCACTTGAGGTCAGGAGTTTGAGACCAGCCTGGCCAACATAGTGAAACCCTGTTTCTACCAAAAATACAAAAATTAGCCAGGCATGGCCGGGCGCGGTGGCTCACTCCTATAATCCCAGCACTTTGGGAGACCAAGGCGGGCAGATCACCTGAGGTTGGGAAGTTCAAGACCAGCTTGACCAACATGGAGAAACCTCATCTCTACTAAAAATGCTAAACTAGGAGGGCATGGTGTTGCATGCCTGTAATCCCAGCTACTCTGGAGGCTGAGGCAGGAGAATTGCTTGAACCTGGGAGGCTGAGGTTGCAGTGAGCCAAGATCATGCCATTGCACTCCAGCCTGGGCAACAAGAGCTAAACTCCATCTCAAAAAAAAAAAAAAAAATTAGCCAGGCATGGTGGCGCATGCCTGTAATCCCAGCTACTTGGGAGGCTGAGGCAGGAGAATTGCTTGAGTCTGGGAAGTGGAGGTTGCAGTGTGCCAAGATTGCGCCACTGCACTCCAGTCTGGGCATCACAGCGAGACTCCGTCTCACAAAAACAAACAAACAAACAAACAAACAGCATGTCAGATCATTATTCCTAATTGCTGGATACTTGTTAGGTTCAAGCACTATACTAAGCAGTCTGCACACATTCTCTCTGATCCAGTGTTTTTTAAAGTGATGACTGTGGACCACCTAAATCACAATCTCCTGAAACACCTTTTATTTATTTTTTTAAGGCAGAGTCTTGCTCTGTTGCCCAGGCTGGAGTGCAGTGGTGCCATCTGAACTCACTGCAAACTCCACCTCCCAACTTCAAGCAATTTTTGTGCCTCAGCCTCCCGAGTAGCTGGGATTACAGGTGCACACCAACATGCCTGGCTAATTTTTGTATATTTAGTAGAGACAGGGTTTCACCATGTTGGCCAGGCTAGTCTCAAACTACTGACCCCATATGATCTGCCTGCCTCAGCCTCCCAAAGTGTTGAGATTACAGGCATGAGCCACTGCGTCCGGCCCTAAAATACCTTTTAAATGCACATACTCCTGAGCTCATCTCAGACCTAAATGAGAATCACTAGGGGTGAAAGCTAGGGCACCACAAAGCCTCCAGGCCACTCTGCATTTTCAGTCACTCAGGTCATTTTCAGGCACAAATTGGAAAGACACTTCTCTATGCCTCACAAGCAACCACCAAGGGAGATATTATTAACCCCATTTTACAGATAGGCAAGCTCAATGAGGGGATGTGAGTCTCCACTCCTCATCCAGCTAGATGTGGTGGAGCTGGAATTCAAACCCAATAATAGCACCTTCAGTCTCCAGAGGCAATGGTTCATTAATGTTAGCCCTCCTTTCACAGCCCTTAAGGCACAAGTGGGAACTCACAAAACCTGCAGGTCTTCATACTGGAAAGGGGAGCCAGAGCAGGGGAGGAATGAGCTGACAACAGCGCACCTGTTCGTGATCCAGCATGGTCAGTCCTTTCACTCCTGCCAAGATGAGATTCTTGGCAGTTTCAGCCCCAAGTCCTTTCATGCCGACAAGAAGCACCCGGGAGGCCCGCAGTCTGTAAGACAAACATTGTTAACCTGATAATACAGAACAGTAAGCTTGCAGAATCACAGAACAAAAAATACACAAATCATTTTGGTTTGCCAGGCACGGTGGCTCACACCTGTAATCCCAGTACTTTGTGAGGCTGAGATGGGAGGATCACCTGAGGTCAGGAGTTTGAGACCAGCCTGACCAATGTGGTGAAACCCCATCTCTACTAAAATACAAAACTTAGCCGGGTGTAGTGGCAGACGCCTCTAATCTCAGCTACTTGGGAGTCTGAGGCAGGAGAATCACTTGAAACCATGAAGCGAAGGTTGCAGTAAGCCGAGATCACGCCACTGCTCTCCAGCCTGGGCAACAAGATTGAGACAGTCTCAAAAAAAAAAAGAAATCATTTTGGTTCTAACTGCATTGAGGCATCATGCCTCAAATCTAGGAAAGAGACAGGCTCCAATCCATACTGCACATAATAATTCATTCCACAAATATTTATTGAGTACCTACTATGCCAGGTATCCTTCTACGGTATGGAAATAAGGCAGTCAATCAGAAAGACACAGTCCCTGCCCTCATGAAAAAGTAGGAGACAGAAAAACAAATAGATACATATTATGTGAAAAAGTGATGAAAATCAAATGTGACAAGAATCAAGAATGATGAAGAACACTATTTGAGACAGAGAAATCATATAAGCCTTTCTGAGGAGATGCCATATAAGCAAAAATCAAAATGAAATAAAGGACAAACACACAGATATTTGGGAGCAGAACATTCCAGATAGAGAAAACAGCAAATGCAAAAGCCCTGAAGCAGGAGTGCTTGGCATGTTCTAGGGACAGGAATGACAGACAGGCTGAAAAGCTGGAACCAGGGGCCACATCATGAAGGCTCTTACATGCAATGGAAGGATTCTGGATTTTCTTCTAAGCATGATGGAAAGCCACGGGGGTAGGAAGATGTCACTGTTAAGGTAAGGGAGGATGATGGTGGCTCAAACTAGTATGACAGCAGAAGAGGTCCTGAGAAGAGGCACTAGTTAAGTATAACACACAAGCAAAACACATAGTGGCATGAAAAGCGGATGTACATAGGAATTGTTTTTACCCTTTTGGTTTTTTGTTTGTTTGTTTGTTTGTTTTTTTGAGGCGGAGTCTCGCTCAGGCTGGAGTGCAGTGGCCGGGTCTCAGCTCACTGCAAGCTCCGCCTCCCGGGTTCCCGCCATTCTCCTGCCTCGGCCTCCCAAGTAGCTGGGACTACAGGCGCCGCCACCTCGCCCGGCTAGTTTTTTTGTATTTTAGTAGAGACGGGGTTTCACTGTGTTCGCCAGGATGGTCTCGATCTCCTGACCTTGTGATCCGCCCGTCTCGGCCTCCCAAAGTGCTGGGATTACAGGCTTGAGCCACCGCGCCCGGCTCCCCTTTTGTTTTTTTAAAGACGGAGTTTCGCTCTGTTGCCCAGGCTGGAGTACAGTGGCTGATCTCAGCTCACTGCAACTTCCACCTCCCAGGTTCAAGCAATTCTCCTGCCTCAGCCTCCCGAATAGCTGGGATTACAGGTACCTGCCATCACGCCCAGCTAGTTTTTGTATTTTTGGTTGAGACAGGGTTTCACCATGTTGTTCAGGCTGGTCTCGAACTCCTGACCTCAAGTAATCCACCCACTTCAGCCTCCCAAAGTGCTGGGATTACAAGCATGAGCCACCACGCCCGGCCTTGTTTTTAGCTTTTTAAATCTGTGAAGTGACAGAAGATGAGGCTGAAAAAAGGCAATCAGAGGTCAGGCCATCCCAATGCTTGTCTGAGGTCAATAAGAAGCAGAACAGATCCACTATATCTTATCTGAAATCTCTTGAACCAGAAGTATTTCAGAATCACAATTTTTCAGATTTCAAAAAGGAAATACAGACTTTACATCATATATTATGAAACAACTCATCAAGATCTTGGGCTGCATCATGTAACCAAACTCATTAACAATTCTGCAGCAAACGTATTATTCATACTGAAAAGGATTTAGTAATAACTAAGAATAGTTTCNGCTGGGATTACAGGCTTGAGCCACCGCGCCCGGCTCCCCTTTTGTTTTTTTAAAGAAGGAGTTTCGCTCTGTTGCCCAGGCTGGAGTACAGTGGCTGATCTCAGCTCACTGCAACTTCCACCTCCCAGGTTCAAGCAATTCTCCTGCCTCAGCCTCCCGAATAGCTGGGATTACAGGTACCTGCCATCACGCCCAGCTAGTTTTGTATTTTGGTTGAGACAGGGTTTCACCATGTTGTTCAGGCTGGTCTCGAACTCCTGACCTCAAGTAATCCACCCACTTCAGCCTCCCAAAGTGCTGGGATTACAAGCATGAGCCACCACGCCCGGCCTTGTTTTAGCTTTTAAATCTGTGAAGTGACAGAAGATGAGGCTGAAAAAAGGCAATCAGAGGTCAGGCCATCCCAATGCTTGTCTGAGGTCAATAAGAAGCAGAACAGATCCACTATATCTTATCTGAAATCTCTTGAACCAGAAGTATTTCAGAATCACAATTTTCAGATTTCAAAAGGAAATACAGACTTTACATCATATATTATGAAACAACTCATCAAGATCTTGGGCTGCATCATGTAACCAAACTCATTAACAATTCTGCAGCAAACGTATTATTCATACTGAAAAGGATTTAGTAATAACTAAGAATAGTTTCACACAATTCAAGTTCTGCTGGCTAATAAGTTTGCTATTAATTTAATTAAAAATTAAATAAAATTTAATCACAACATTCCACCCTCGCAAAATGCACCATTTCTTCCTCTCAATGCCTAGCTAAGCCATTCCTCTTCAAAACCCAACTCCAATGCCATTTCCTCAAAAAAGCCTTTTTTATCATGGCTGAGTCGACACTAGCAAGCACTCCCCCTCCCCGAACTCTTCCAGCAACAGCTACATATAAAAAGTCCCTGACAATACATCTCCTCCACGACCTACATTTCTACATAGCTCTACAGACTCTGTTCTGCAGTTTTTTAAAATTCATTACTCAGCTGGGCCCAGTGACTCACGCCTGTAATCCCAGCATTTTGGGAGGCTGAGATGAGTGGATTACCTGAGGTCAGGAATTTGAGACCAGCCTGTCCAACCCCCTCTCTACTAAAAATACAAAAAAAATTATGGCCAGGTGCGGTGATTCACACCTGTAATCCAAGCACTTTGGGAGGTCAAGATGGGCAGATAAGGCCGGGCACGGTGGCTCAAGCCTGTAATCCCAGCACTTTGGGAGGCTGAGATGGGCGGATCACGAGGTCAGGAGATCGAGACCATCCTGGCTAACATGGTGAAACCCCGTCTCTACTAAAAAATACAAAAAAACTAGCCGGGCGAGGTGGTGGGCGCCTGTACTCCCAGTTACTCGGGAGGCTGAGGCAGGAGAATGGCGGAAACCCAGGAGGCGGAGCTTGCAGTGAGCTGAGATCCGGCCACTGCACTCCAGCCTGGGCGGTAGAGCCAGACTCCGTCTCAAAAAAAAAAAATGAGCCTCTGTTTTAAAAAAAAAAAAAGTTAGCTGGGCGTGTTAATGGCAGGCACCTGTAATCCCAGCTATCTGGGAGGCTGAGGCAGAAGAATCACTTGAACCCAGGAGGCAGAGGTGTCAATGAGCCAGGACTGCACCACTGCACTCCATCCTGGGTGACAGACTCTATCTGAAAAAAATACAATAAAATAAAATTCATTACTCAACTGCCATCAACACCAAATATCATGTTTACGTTTTGTTTTGTTTTATTGAAACAGGGTCTCATTCTGTGAAACCAGACTGAAGGGCAGTGGCAAGAGGGGTTCACTGCAGCCTCAACCTCCTAGGTTCAAGTGATCATGCCACCTCAGTCTACTGAGTCCTGGGACTACAGGTACACACCACTTCACCTGGCTAATTTATGGATTTGGTTTTTTTCTTGTAGACACAGGGTCTCACTATGTTGCCCAGGCTGATCTCTAACTCCTGGGCTCAAGCAATCTTCCTGCCTCTGCCTCCCGCAAAGTGCTGGGTTTACAAATCCCATCACTTTGGGAGGTCGAGGTGGGTAGATCACCTGCGGTCAGGAGTTAGAGACCAGCCTGGCCAACATGGTGAAACCCATCTCTACTACAATTAAAAAATTAGTCGGGCGTGGGCTGGGCACGGTGGCTCACACCTGTAATCCCAGTACTTTAGGAGGCCGAGGCGGGCAGATCACGAGGTCAAGAGATTGAGGCCATCCTGGCTAACACGGTGAAACCCTGTCTCTACTAAAAATACAAAAAATTAGCCTGGCACGCTGGCGGGTGCCTGTGGTCCCAGCCACTCAGGAGGCTGACGCAGGAGAATGGCGTGAACCTGGAAGGCGGAGCTTGCAGTGAGCCAAAATGGCGCCACTGCACTCCACCCTGGGCCACAGAGCGAGGCTCCGTCGCAAAAAAAAAAAAAAAAAATTAGCCGGGCGTGGTGGTAGGCACCTGTAATCGCAGCTACTTGGGAGGCTGAAACAGGAGAATCGCTTGAACCCAGGAGGCAGAGGTTGCAGTGAGCCGAGACCGCACCACTGCACTTCAGCCTGGGCGAAAGAGCAAGACTTCTTCTCAAAAAAAAAAAAACCCAAATGGGCACAAAAATGATACACACTCGGCCGGCCGCAGTGGCTCACACCTGTAATCTCAGCACTTTGGGAGGCCGAGGCAGGCGGATCACAGGTCAGGAGACGGAGACCCTCCTAGCTAACATGGTAAAAACCCCATCTCTACTAAAAATACAAAAAAAAAAAAAAAAAATTAGCCGGGAGTGGTGGCGGGCGCCTGTAGTCCCAGGTACTCGGGAGGCTGAGGCAGGAGAATGGCGTAAACTCGGGAGGCGGAGCTTGCAGTGAGCAGAGATCGCGCCACTGCACTCCAGCCTGGACGACAGAGCGAGACTCCGTCTGGAAAAAAAAAAAGAAAATATACACATTCACGGTAGCATCATCCATCTACCTCCCTTGACTTCCACATCCACCACTCTAGTTTGAGCCACCATCATTTCTCTCCTACAAAACTACAGCAGGCTGGAGGCAGTGGGTCACACCTGTAATCCCAGCACTTTGGGAAGGCAAGGCATGAGGATCACTTGAGCCCATCAGTTCGAAACCAGCCTGGGCAATAAAGTAAGACTCCATCTGTACAAAAAAAAAAAAAAAAAAATTAGCTGGGTGTGCCAGGCGCAGCGACTTACGCCTGTAATCCCAGCACTTTGGGAGGCAAAGGCAGGAGGATCACGAGGTCAGGGGATGGAGACCATCCTGGCTAATATGGTGAAACCCCGTCTCTACTAAAAATACACAAAATTAGCTGAGGCGGGCAGATCTCTTGAGGTCAGGAGTTTGAGACCAGCCTGGCCAATATGGGGAAAACCCGTATACAAAATGTACAAAATGTACAAAATATATACAAAAATTAGGCTGGCGTGGTGGCTCACGCCTGTAATCCCAGCACTTTGGGAGGCTGAGGCAGGGAGATCACAAGGTCAGGAGATTGAGACCATCCTGGTTAACATGGTGAAACCCCGTCTCTACTAAAAATACAAAAAACTAGCTGGGCATGGTGGTGGGCGCCTGTAGTCCCAGCTACTCGGGAGGCTGAGGCAGGAGAATGGCGTGAACCCAGGAGGCAGAGCTTGAGGTGAGCCGAGATCGCGCCACTGCACTCCAGCCTGGGCAACAGAGCGAGGCTCTGTCTCAAAAAAAAAAAAAAAAAAAATTTTTGTTGTAATTGTCAAATATCAATAAAAACTCCAGAAACTTGGCCTCAATTTAAGCAACCAAATCTGCTCTGGGAAGCTGCTTCTTTACTCCATTTTAGTTTATTTATTTATTTATTTATTTTTGAGACGGAGTTTCGCTCGTCACCCAGGCTGGAGTGCCATGGCACTACCTCAGCTCACTGCAACCTCCGCCTCCTGGGTTCAAGTGATTCTCCTGCCTCTGCCTCCCAAGTAACTGGGATTACAGGCACCCACCACCACACTCGGCTAATTTTTTTTGTATTTTTAGTAGAGACGGGGTTTCACCATGTTGGCCAGGCTAGTCTCGAACTCCTGACCTCAGGTGATCCACCCACCTCAGCCTTTCAAAGTCCTGGGATTACAGGCTGAGTTACCACGATGGCCTTTACTCTCTTTTAATCTACAACAGTCCCTTCACTTGTTTTTCCCATGAAACTGACTTTTGGAAGAAAACTAGGACAACTGTCTTATACAATGCCCTACAATTTGTACATCTTATCAGTCTGCATATTTTCAGGGCTTCCATTTCATAAAGGAACTCCAGTCTCCAGAGTTCTCCTATCTCACCTAGAGCCCTCTTAGAGGCAAGTCAGTTTGCTCTGTGGAGCCTCCTTCCTCATCTGAACAGAGAAGGAAATCACTGTCCTTCCTACTCCAGAGAGCTGCTGTAAGACTCAGGTGAAGGCTGGGAGCTGTGGCTCAAGCCTGTAATCCCAGAACTTTGGGAGGCCAAGGTGGGTGGATCACCTGAGATCAGGAGTTCACAGCCTGACCAACATGGAGGAATTCCGTCTCTACTAAAATACAAAATTTTACACCGGGCGTGGTGGCACATGCCTGTAATGCCAGCTACTCGGGAGGCTGAAGCAGGAGAATTGCTTGAACTCAGGAGGCAGGGGTTGTGGTGAGCTGAGATTGCACCATTGCACTCCAGCCTGGGCAACAAAAGTGAAACTCCATCTCAAAAAAAGAAAAAGGAAAAGACAAGACTCAGGTGAAAATGCAATCCCACTGCTAGGTATATACCCACATGAAAATCAATCAGGCCTGGTGTGGTGGCTCACGCCTGTAATCCCAACACTTTGGGAGGCCAAGGAGGGCCAATCACTTGAGGCCAGGAGTTTGAGACCAGCCTGGCCAACATAGTAAACCCCATCTCTACTAAAAATACAAAAATTAGCCAGGCGTGGTGGCAGGTGCCTGTAATCCCAGCTATTCGAGAGGCTGAGACAGGAAAATCGCTTGAACCTGGGAGGAGGAGGTTGTACTGGGCGGAGATCATGCTACTGCCCTCTAGCCTGGGCGACAGAGCGAGACTTGGTCTGAAAAAAAAAAAAAGTATCTGCACTCCCATGTTTATTACAGCACTCTTCACAATAGCCAAGATTTGAAAGCAACCCATGTGTCTATCAAAAGACAAATGGATAAATAAATAGTGGTACACTTGGGAGGCCGAGGCGGCGGGATAACGAGGTCAGGAGATCAAGACCACGGGGAAACCCCGTCTCTACTAAAAATACAAAAAATTAGCCGGGCGTGGTGGCTGGCGCCTGTAGTCCCAGCTACTCGGGAGGCTGAGGCCAGAGAATGGCATGAACCCGGGAGGCGGAGCTTGCAGTGAACCGAGCTCTTGCCACTGCACTCCAGCCTGGGGCGACAGAGCGAGACTTCGTCTCAAAAAAAAAAAAAAAAAGGAAGAAAGAAATTGTGGTACATGAGGTCAGGAGATCAAGACCATCCTGGCTAACAAGGTGAAACCCCGTCTTTACTAAAAATACAAAAATTAGCCGGGCGTGGTGGCGGGCGCTTGTAGTCTCAGCTACTCTAAAGCCTGAGGTGGGAGAATGGGGTGAACCCAGGAGGCGGAACTTGCAGTGAGCCGAGACTGCGCCACTGCACTCCAGCCTGGGCGACAGGGGGAGACTCTGTCTCAAAAAAGAAAAAAGGCCAGGCGCAGTGGCTCACGCCTGTAATCCCAATACTTTGGGAGGCCGAGGCAGGCAGATCACGGGGTCAGGAGATGGAGACCATCCTGGTTAACAAGGTGAAACCCCGTCTCTACTATAAAAATACAAAAAATTAGCCGGGTGCGGTGGCGGGTGGCGGGCGCCTGTGTCCCAGCTACTCGGGAGGCTGAGGCAGAAGAATGGCAGGAACCTGGGCGGCGGACTTGCATGAGCGAGATTGCTGCCACTGATGGCCCACTGCACTCCAGCCTGGGCAACAGAGTGTCCTTGTCTGCAAAAAAAAAAAAAAAAAAAAAAAGAGAGCGAGAGGAGAGAGAAGAGGAAGGGAGGAGGAGGGAGGGGAGAAGAGAAGAGAGAGAGAGGAGGGAGGGAGGGAGGGGGGGAGAGAGAGAGAGAGAGAGAGAGAGAGAGAGAGAGAGAGAAAAAGAAAGAAAGAAAGAAAGAAAGAAAGAAAGAAAGAAAGAGAAAGAAATTGTGGTACAAAGGCTGGGCATGGCGGTTCACGCCTCTAATCCCAGCACTTTTAAGGGAGGCAGGAGGATTATTTGAGCCCAGGAGCCCGAGACTAGCCTGGTGAAACCCCACCTCTACTAAAATATTGGCTGGGCTTGTGGCACATTGGTGTAGTCACAACTACTGGGAGGCTGAGGTGGGAGGATCACCTGCGCCCAAGAGGTCAAGGCTGAAGTGAGCTGTGATCACACCACTGCACTCTAGTCTGGACAACAGAAGGAGACCCTGCCTACAAAAAAAAAAAGGAATGAGATCCTGTCATTTACAACAACATGGAAGGAACTGGAGGTTATCATGTTAAGTGAAATAAGTCAGGCATAGAAAGAAAAACTTTGCACGCTCTCACTTATTTGTGGGAACTAAAAAAAAAATTAAAACAATTGAACTTATGCAGATAGTAGACTGATGGTTACCAGAGGCTAGGAAGGATAGTGGGGGCTGGAGGGGAAGGAGGGATGACTAATGGGTACAAAAATATAATTAAATACAATGAATAAGATCTGTTATTTGATAGCATAACAGGGTGACTAGTCAACAATACTTTGTTGTACATTTCAAAGTAACTAAAAGAATATAATTGGATTGTCTGTAACACAAAGGATAAATGCTTAAGGTGGTGAATACCCCATTTACCCTCATGTGATTATTACTCATTGTATGCCTGTATCAAAGTATCTCACATACTCCCAAAATATATACACCTACTATGTACTCACACAAAAAAATATTTAATTTCTTAAAGACTCCCCTGAAAATGGACATAAAAACACTTTAATAAACTCTCTAAGACTGTCTAAAAATAAGAATACAAATTAGAAATAACCTCTTCCCTCCCTCCTACAACCCCCAGCCAGTCCTTTTCAAGTTCTCCACCAAATTCAGTTAGCTCCACTCCCTCAGAATAATTCCCACCTCCCACAAATTCCATGCCCTGACCTTGACTTGTCCCTTAGGTCATCTACCACTCAGAGGCCACCCATGCATTCTTCACTGCTTCTCAGAAAAATCATCCCTATCCCTCTGAAAGTTCCCTAACTACATTCCAGTTTAAATCTCACCAACTTTGCCCCACTTCAAACAAAACTATCTACTGCCACAAACCCCTTCGATTAACCCTTCCAGGACCTTAAAATCCCCTCCCCAACCCTTTAGGACCTCATAACACCCCAAGCTTCCTCAAAGTTTCCTCCAACTCACATAAACCCTCTTTCCACTCCATCCAGAAAATAACAGTCCCTAAAATCAATGCAGCCCACCTATGTCCAGAGGCATATTCTCATCACTTAATTCTCAATCTATTCCAGGTGCCTTCAACCTTCCCACTAATGTTAATGCCTCATGATGACATCCCCCGACCCCATCAAAGACCCCACAGATCTGAAATGAGCCTGAGGTAATTCCCATCCCACCACTGCACACTCTAAAACCTCCTGAAAGCTCCCACCCCCTCAAACTAAATTCTCCTGACGTGTCTGCTTCCCCAACCCCTCTATTAATTCTATACACCGTACTCACACAATGCCCACCATCACCCAAATTTTACCTCTGAACTCAACCCCTCACATATTTCTACTTAGTTGTATAAAAAAAAAATCTGGGCAGGGCACGGTGGCTCATGTCTGTAATTCCAGCACTTTGGGAGATCGAGGCAGGTGGATCACAAGGTCAGGAGATCGAGACCATCCTGGCTAACACAGTGAAACCCTATCTCTACTAAAAATACAAACAAACAAAAAAAAAAGCCGAGCAGGGTGCCTGTAGTCCTGGCTACTCAGAAGGATGAGGCAGAAGAATGGTGTGAACCTGGGAGGCGGAGCTTGCAGTGAGCCGAGATAATGCCACTGCACTCCAGTCCAGGCCAGAAGGAGACTCCGTCTCAAAAAAAAAAAAAAAAAAATCTGAAACCCAAAAGAGAACTGACTTTTCCCTGACCCCACCAAACCTACAGTTCCCCATATCTTTCAAAATGGCAATTCCATCATTCCAGGTGCTCAAGCGAAAAACAGTGGTGTCATACTGGATTTCTGCCCCAAATCCTGTTCCCTCTTCTACCTTCAAAATATATATATCCAGAATATATATATTTGACCTCTTCTCTTGAGTTTCAAGCCACCAATATTTTTTGTCTCAAATGGATTACTGCAATAGTCCAGCCAGAATCTTTACTTCCATTTCTGCCAGGAATGGAAACAAAAACCAGGCCAGGCACAGTGGCTCACGCCTGTAATCCCAGCACTTTAGGAGGCCAAGGCAGGCGGATCACGAGGTCAGGAGATGGAGACCATCCTGGCTAACACAGTGAAACCCTGTCTCTACTAAAAATACACAAGATTAGCCGGGTGTGGTGGCACGCGCCTATAGTCCCAGCTACTCAGGAGGTTGAGGCAGGAGAATCGCTTGAACCTGGCAGGCGGTGGTTGCAGTGAGCCAAGACTGAGCCATTGCACTCCAAGCTGGGCGACAGAGCGAGACTCCATCTCAAAAAAACAAAACAAAACAACCACAGATCATGTTACTCCCATACTCAAAACACTCCAACAGGTTTCCCCACACACTTAGAATAAAAGCTACTCAACTCATTTGGTTCTTGCCACCTTATTTCTCTAATTTGACGATCACGCCTGGGCCTCTGGGCATTTGCACTTGCTGTTCTCTCTGCTAGGAAAGTTCTCCTAGATGATCACAAGGCTTTTTCCCTTCATAAGAGGCTCAATGTTACCTCTTCAGAGCCCTTCCCCAGCCAACCTATCAAAACAACCCTCCCACTTCACCATCCTTTAATGACTGACACATATGTACACATTTGTGGAATTTTTTTTTTTTTTTTTTGAGACAGGGCCTCCTCACTCTGTCGCCCAGGCTGGGGTGTAGTGGCGCGATCACAGCTCACTGCAACCTCCGCCTCCTGGGGGCTCAGGTGATGCTCCCACCTCAACCTCCAGACTAGCTGGGACTATAAACTCACGCTGCCATGCCTGACTAATTTTTGTATTTTTGTAGAGACTGGGTTTGGCAACATTACCCAGGCTGGTCTCAAACTCCTGGACTCAAGAAATCCCTCCCCTCAACTCAGCCTCCCAAAGTGCTGGGATTACAGGTGTGAGCCACTGCATCCCGGTTAAGTAAAAATATTGATCAGTGAGGCCAGGCATGGTGGCTCAGGCCTGTAGTCCCAGCATTTTAGGAGTCTGAGTTGGGGGGAGATCTCTTGAGGCCAAGGATTGCTTGAGCTTGGGAGTTCAAGACCAGTCTGGGCAACGTGGCAAAACCCCATCTTACAAAAAAAAAAAATATACAATAATTAGTCGGATGATGTGGTGGGGCGCACCTGTAGTCCCAGCTACTTGGGAGGCTTAAGAGGAAATATCACTTGAGCCTTGGAGGTCGAGGCTACAGTGAGCTGTGATCCCATCACTGCACTCCAGCCTGGGCGACAGAGAGGGGAAAAAAAAAAAAAAGCCGGGCACAGTGGCTCAAGTCTGTAATCCCAGCACTTTGGGAGGCTGTGGCGGGCAGATCACTTGAGGTCCGGAGTTCCAGAGCAGCCTGGCCAACATGGTGAAAACCTGTCTACTAAAAATACAAACATTAGCCGGGTGTGGTGCCGTGAGCCTGTAATCCCAGCTATGAAGACTGAGGTGAGAGGAAGTCTTGAACCTGGGAGGCCAGAGGCTGCAGTGAGACGAGATCGCCCAACTGCACAAAACAAAAGATGTCTTGGTGCGGTGGCTCACTCCTGTAATCCCAGCACTTCGGGAGGCCGAGGGGGGTGGATCACTTGAGGTCAGCAGTTCGAGACCAGTCCGGTCAACATGGCGAAACCCCGTGTCTACTAAAAATACAAAAATTAGCCGGACGTGGTGGCGGGCCCCTATAATCCCAGCTACTTGGGAGGCTGAGGCAGGAGAATCGCTTGAATCCGTGAGGCGGAGCTTGCAGTGAGCTGAGATCGCGCCACTGCACTCCAGCCTGGGCGACAGGGAGAGACTCCGTCGAAAAGAGAAAAGAAAAGAAAAGAAAACGCCATCCCTAAGCTACTCCACAATGCCCAAACTATGTCTCCTGTCTTACCAAGGCACAGCCCCATACCAGACACAAGCAACCTTTTTGGGAGCCTACTGCCGTCCCCCTCCAGAGTCTCCGAGCCTCTCAAGATTCCTATTTGACATAACTTGCTCCAAAACTCCTCAAAACCCGCATTCTTTCAGACTGGCCCGCCCCTGAGAACCCACAAGAATGTAAGCTCCCGTCGGCCCGGTGGGCCAGTCCAGTCTCCCCCGTATCCAGCACGGAACCGGGTCCCACACCATCGAATGAATGAACTATGTCCCTCACCTCACCCCTTCCACGGACCCCAGCCCGTCTTATTCCCTATCCGCGACCTAAATCCCACAATCACCGCTTTCGGGCCTCGGATTTCCTGAGTTTGAATTCTCCCGCTCTCTCAGGACTTCCCAACGCCCCCTTCAGAGCTCCCATCCTTCGGAACGGCCCTCCCAACCACTTCCTAGACCTTCCAGAAACATCCCCAATCAACTCCTCCAGTTCCCTCAGGAGCGAGACGATCCCGGAGCACATAATTTCCGCCTCCTCCCTTCAAATCACACCTTCCCGCTCCTTCTGGGCCGCAAACGCCTCACCAGACGCCCCCTCCAGACCCTCGGCGCCTCAAGCCGCGCCGGCGCTGACCGTTTCTGGGCCTCCAGTCCCCACAGGCGGATCTGCCGGTCATACTGCGCCGCCTCCTCCTCGCTGATGCCGCCGCCAGCCTCCTCCTTCTCCACCATGGCGCCGGCTCTTCCTGCCTCAGCTCAAGTCCCGCTCACGCCAACCGCCCGCCGACACCGCGCGCCACCAACCTCAGCCTGCAGCACGCCCGGCGTGCTTCTGCGCGTGCGCAGACCCCCACCCCCACGCCTGCGCAGTACCTCTTCCGCGGAGCCTGGGCCCAAAAGTATCTCACGAGACTCAAAGGCGGTCCGGCGACTGCGTGTCACGTGACGGAGGGTCCAACCAATCCTAGCCCCAAAAATGGCGCGGGTTAAGGCGTTGCCCACGTGGTCACTTATGAGGCACTTAAATTCTGCAAATATTTAAGGAGTGCATACTGAGATCCCAGCAATAGGGATGTTGTAAAATAGGGTATTGAGTAAAATCGACAAAGCCCTGTCCTCATGGAGTTTACGATCCAGTGAGAAAAACCCAAAGAGAAATAAATATAAACCCAGGGATGATAAATGCTTTGGAGAAAAATAAAGCAGGACATGGGGCTACAGAGTAACAGGGGTGGTCAGGGATGGCTTATCAGAGGTGACATTGAACTGTCAATTTTTTTTTTTTTTCATACAGATGGGGTCCCGCTGTGTTGCCAAGGCTGGTCTCCAACTCCTGGCCTCAAGCTATCTTACTGCCTCTGCCTCCCAAAGTGCTGGGATTACAGGTATCAGCCACTGTTCCCATCCTTTCATGTCCCTACCATGTGTTGCACTTTGTGCCCAGCCCTGGACATACAATAATAATAAAAATGGACACATCTCTGCTTTAGAGGCAGTCACGGCCCAGTGGGAGAGAGAAGCATTAAGAAAACAGGAATAGGCCAGGCACGGTGACTCACACCTGTAATCTCAGCACTTCGGAGGGCGGAGGCAGGCAGATTACTTGAGATTAGGAGCTCCAGAGCAGCCTAGCTAACATGGTGAAATCCCATCTATACTAAAAATAAAAAAAAAAATAGCAGGGCATGGTGGCTCACACCTGTAGTCCCAGCTACTTGGGAGGCTGAGGCAGGAGAATCGCTTGAACCCAGGAGTTGGAGGTTGTAGTGAGCCAAGATCATGTCTCTGCACTCCAGCCTGAGACA
This sequence comes from Rhinopithecus bieti, assembly GCF_001698545.2. Lineage (NCBI taxonomy): Eukaryota > Metazoa > Chordata > Mammalia > Primates > Cercopithecidae > Rhinopithecus > Rhinopithecus bieti. The sequence continues at coordinate 1,134,898 of NW_016803605.1, forward strand.
GAGCGAGACTCAGTCTCAAAAAAATAAATAAATAAAATAAAAATAACAGAAAAGAAGACAGGGATGGCCCCAGGTGGACAATATAGTGAAACGCCATCTCTATTCAAAATGCAAAAATTAGCTTGGTGTGGGGGCACTGAGCCTATAGTCCCAGCTACATGGGAGGCTGAGGTGGGAGGATTTCTGATGTTAGAATCATAGGCTTTTTAGCAGGGCACAGTGGCTCATGCCTGTAATCCCAGCACTTTCAGAGGCTGAGGAGGGCAGATCACAAGGTCAGGAGTTTGAGACCAGCCTGGCCAAGATGGTGAAACCCCCTCTCTACTAATAATACAAAAATTAGCCGGGTGTGGTGGCGCATGCTTATAGTCTCAGCCAATTGCCAGGCTGAGGCGAGAGAATTGTTTGAACTGGGAGACAGAGGTTGCAGTGAGCCAAGATCCTGCCACTGCACTTCAGTGTGGGCGACAGAGACTCTCTTCTCAAAAAAAAAAAGCCACCACGCTCACCTAATTTTTTTTTTTTTTTT
>NW_016803605.1:1135638-1138183 GCF_001698545.2 Rhinopithecus bieti
TTCACCAGGTTAGCCAGGATGGTCTCGATCTCCTGACCTCGTGATCCACCCGTCTCGGCCTCCCAAAGTGCTGGGATTACAGGCTTGCGGCACCGCGCCTGGCCACGGGCTAATTTTTTAGTAGAGACGGGGTTTCACCATGTTAGCCAGGATGGTCTCGATCTCCTGACCTCATGATCCGCCCGTCTCGACCTCCCAAAGTGCTGGGATTACAGGCTTGAGCCACCGTGCCCGGCCTAATTTTTGTATTTTTAGTAGAGACAGGGTTTCACCATGGTGGCCAGGCTGATCTCGAACTCCTGACATCAAGTGATCCGCCCACCTTGGCCTCCCAAAATGCTGGGATTACAGGCGCGAGCCACCACACCTGGCAGAATCATGTATTTTTATTTAAGAATTGGCAGCTGGCGTGGTGCCTCACGCCTGTAATCCCACCTCAGCACTTTAGGAGACTGAGGTAGGAGAATCACTTGAGACCAGGAGTTCAAGACCAGCCTGGGCAACATGATAAGACCCCCTGTCTCTACAAAAAAAAAAAAATTTTGTTAGCTGGGTGTGGTGGCGCATGCCTGTAGTCCCACCTACTTGGGAGGCTAAGGTGGAAGAATCCTTAGAGCCCGGGCGTTGGAGGCTGCAATGAGATATGATGGCACCACTGCACTCCAGCCTGGACAACAGACCTTGTCTCAAAAAAAAAAAAGTGCCTAAGATGTTTTTCAGATCCTGAATTCCAGCAGAACAGCTGATGCCAACCAGTGTGAAGACCCCAGAGAGGAACCAAATTGACAGGAGAATAGAGTTTCTTCAACTCCCTGTTTCATTACTTCACCCTGCACTCAACCAACCAACGATCTCCACACTTCAACCCACTCCAAAACCCTTAAAAACCCCTGAACTCTCTGGGGAGGTGGATTCGTGGTTTCCTTCCATCTCCTCCCTTGGTTTTCAGTGGCCCTATGATTAAACCTCTTTCTCTGCTGCAACCTGGTGTCTCCCACTATCGACTTGCTGCAAGTATGGGGCAAAGGACCTATAATGGTTGAAAAACTTTCAACAGGCCAGGCACAGTGGCTCATGTCTGTTATCCCAACACTTTGAGAGGATCACTTGAGGCCAGCAGTTTGAGACACAGCCAGACCCCATCTCCACAAAAAAAATACATAAAAATTAGGCCGGGCACGGTGACTCATGCCTGTAATCCCAGCACTTTGTGAGGCAGTGACAGGAGGATCACCTGAGGTCAGGAGTTCGAGACCAGCCTGGCCAACATGGTGAAACCACGTCTCTATTAAAAATACAAAAATTAGCCAGGTTTGGTGGCGTGCGCCTGTAATCCCAGCTACCCAGGAGGCTGAGGGGAGAGAATCACTGGAACCCGGGAGGGTTGGGAGTTCGAGACCATCCTGACCAAAGTGGAGAAACCCTATCTCTACTAAAAATACAAAATTAGGCTGGGCGTGGTGGCTCACGCCTGTAATCCCAGCACTTTGGGAGGTCGAGACGGCCGGATCACGAGGACAGGAGATTGAGACTGTCCTGGCTAACACGTGAAACCTCCTCTCTACTAAAAATAAAAAAAAAAAATTAGCTGGATGTGGTGGCGGGCACTTGTAATCCCAGCTACTCAGGAGGCTGAGGCAGGAGAATGGCGTGAACCCGGGAGGCAGAGTTTGCAGTGAGCCGAGATAGTGCCACTGCACTCCAACCTGGGCGACAGAGCGAGACACTGTCTCAGAAAAAAAAACAAAATTACCCAGGCATGGTGGCACATGCCTGTAATCCCAGCTACTCGGGAGGCTGAGGCAGGAGAATCGTTTGAACCTGGGAGGTGGAGGTTGCAGTGAGCCAAGATTGTACCATTGCATTCCAGCCTGGGCAACAAGAGCAAAACTCTGTCTCAAAATAAAAAAAGAAAGAAAGAAAGTAAGGCATTCGTAATTGGTTAGGGAGTGACCCGGGTTCTTACCCGTGCCTATGCCGTAACTCTTGTAAAATGATCACTTTGTGAAAAAGAGCCCTGGAAATAAAGCTAATTGCTGCGTAAATTATTTTCTCCTGTACTTGTAGACTCATTAAAGGTCTACAAGTATCTCCCTTTCCTCTCCTAACTTCTACTTTTTTATAATTTCTGGGAAAAATTAAATGTGATGGTATAGTCTCATGTTTGGAAACATACATCCTTTTTTAAAAAAACATTTTTATTGGTCAGGTGCAGTGGCTCATGCCCGTAATCCCAGCACTTTGGGAGGCCGAGGCGGGCAGATCACAAGGTCAGGAGATCGAGACCATCCTGGCTAACATGGTGAAACCCTGTCTCCACTAAAAAAAAAAGCAAAAAAATTATTTAGCCGGGCGTGGTGGCACAAATCTGAGGCAGGAGAATGGGTTGAACCTGGTAGGCGGAGGTTGCAGTGAGCTGAGATTGTGCCACTGCACTCCAGCCTGGCTACAGGTCGAGAATCCTTCTCAAGAAAAAAAAAGGTCGGGCGCGGTGGCTCAAGCCTGTAATCCCAGCACTTTGGGAGGCCGAGACGGGCAGATCACG
>NW_016803605.1:1138827-1145500 GCF_001698545.2 Rhinopithecus bieti
AAAAAAAAAAAAAGAGAGAGACATTTTATTGAGGTGAAATTCACATAATATAAAATTAGGCAGCATTTTGAAGTGCACAATTCAGTGGCCTTTAGTATTTTCACCATATTATACAACCACCACCTCAATCTAGTTCCAAAATACTTTCAGCTGGGTGCAGTGGCTCACATCTGTAATCCCAGCACTTTCGGAGGCTAAGGCAGGCGGATCACGAGGTCAGGAGATCAAGACCATCCTGGCTAACACAGTGAAACCCTGTCTCTACTAAAAACGCAAAAAATTAGCTGGGTGTGGTGGCAGGCGCCTGTGGTCCCAGCTACTGGGGAGGCTGAGGCAGGAGAATGGCGTGAACCCGAGAGGCAGAGCTTGCAGTGAGCCAAGATTGCATCACTGCACTCCAACCTGGGCGACAGAGCAAGACTCCGTCTCAAAAAAAAAAATTTTTTTTTCATTATTCCAAGAGTGGTGGCTTAAATCTTTCAAATGGCCAGGAGTCAACTATGACCTTGCTATGTAAACAATTTCAAAAGAACTGTACAGTTCAGTGTTACAGTTTAGCATAATTTAGTATAAACTGTCCTTTCCCCACTTTTTAAGAGCTACCATTAACTTTATTCATTAGTTGATTATTAACTAGGAATGCTATATTGCAGAACATCTTGGCATGTCTGGTCCTTGTCCTCTAGTCCCAGTAACAAACCCCTCACTATTATGATGATGAAAAAAGGTAAGTTTCCAAAACGATCCCAAGGAAGCACCACTGTTCCCTTGAGAACCAGACGACAACCAAAAACAAATCCTTAATTTTCCTTAATAATTTCCAAAATGTCCTCTAGGGGGCAACATTATCCCTTCAGAACCAGGTAGATGAATCACTCCTCTTCTAGCCTGGATCTCAGTACCTCTCGCCTCCTCAAAGACTCTGCGATTGGATTAGCAAGGAAGAAAGGGAAAAAAGCTATAGCTTGCTGGTCAGCAGGCTCCAACACAATAGAATGCCTCTCTTTGGCCAATGGTCTCCTCCTTTGTTCTCCAGGTGTCTCCAGGGGTTGGTGCCAAATGGTAGTACTTCTTCCACACTCTGGAGGAACTTCTGTGAGAATGCCTCCTCATTCACAGTGTGAATAACCCTCCCCAGAGCCATCCCAGGAACTAGAGAAAAAAACAGGTCTTTCATCAGCATAATAATGTACTGGCCGTTTGCAGTGACTCACACCTGTAATCCCACCACTTTGGGAGACCGAGGTAGAAAAATCACTTCAGGTCAGGTGTACAAGACCAGCCTGGGCAACATAGGGAGACCCCCTTCTCTACAAAAAAGAAAAAATTCTGCCGGGCGCGGTGGCTCAAGCCTGTAATCCCAGCACTTTGGGAGGCCGAGACGGGCGGATCACGGGGTCAGGAGATCAAGACCATCCTGGCTAACACGGTGAAACCCCGTCTCTACTAAAAAATACAAAAAACTAGCTGGGCGTGGTGGCGGGCGCCTGTAGTCCCAGCTACTTGGGAGGCTGAGGCAGGAGAATGGCGTAAACCCCGGAGTTGGAGCTTGCAGTGAGCTGCACTGCACTGGATCACTGGAAAGATCCAGTGAGCTGGAGAACAAAGGCCACTGCACTGCAGCCTGGGCGACAGAGCGAGACTCCGTCTCAAAAAAAAAAAAGAAAAAAGAAAAAATTCTGTCCAGGCGTGGAGGCTCACGCCTGTAATCCCAGCACTTTGGGAGCCCAAGGCAGGCGGATCATGAGGTCAAGAGTTTGAGACCAGCCTGGCCAACATGGTGAAACACCATCTCTACTAAAAATACAAAAATTGGCCAGGTGCGGTGGCTCACGCCTGTAATCCCAACACTTTGGGAGGCTGAGGCAGGCGGATCACGAGGTTAGGAAATCGAGACCATCCTGGCTAACATGGTGAAACCCGGTCTCTACTAAAAATACAAAAATTAAAAATTAAAAAAATTAGCCGGACATGGTGGTGGATGCCTGTAGTCCTAGCTACTCGGGAGGTTGACGCAGGAGGATGGCGTGGACCCAGAAGGCGGAGCTTGAAGTGAGCAGAGATCGTGCCACTGCACTCCAGCCTGGGCAACAGAGTGAGACTCCATCTCAAAAAAAAAAAAATTATCAGGCATGGTGGTGTGCACCTGTGGTCTCAGCTTCTCGGGAGGCTAAGACTGGAGGATCACTTGAGCCAAGGAGGTAGAGGCTGCAGTGATCTGTGATTGTGCCACTGTACCTCAGCCTGGATGACAGAGCAAGACCCTGTTTCATAATAATTAAATAATTATAATAATAATAATAATATCGATGTACCAAGAGCAGAAAGAAACAGGTACCATGGAAGTATTAGTTGACTTATGTGCATTTGAGGAAATTCAATAAAAAAAAAACTACAGGGACCTGCCAGCCCAGAGATATTTTGGAGGTCCCAGAGAAGAGTTATGTTAGAATTTTATTTTTCCCTAAATATAGGGCAAGCTGCTGAAACTTTCATCCCCTACCGACCCATCCTTTAATGGAAAAAGGTGATAAGAAAAAGCCCTTTGAAATTTTAGGGCCTGGGCGCGGTGGCTCACGCCTATAATCCCAGCACTCTGGGAGGCCGTGGCGGGCGGATCATGAGGTCAGGAGATTGAGACCATCCTGGCTAACACAGTGAAACCCCGTCTCTACTAAAAAATACAAAAAATTAGCTGGGTGTAGTGGCGGGCACCTGCAGTCCCAGCTACTTGGGAGGCTGAGGCAGCAGAATGACGTCAACCCGGGAGGCAGAGCTTGCAGTGAGCCGAGATCTCGCCACTGCACTCCAGCCTGGGGAGACAGAGCGAGAGTCCATCTCAAAAAAAAAAAAAAAAGAAAGAAATTTTGGGGCAGCTTGTATCATGGCCGGGAGACCTGCTCTCACTCGTCAGCAAAGAGAACTGTAAGGCTGGTGGAGCCCAGTGCAAGGGGAGATTCTCTAGTCTGTCCAGGATGTGGTGCAATCAACTCTACCATTTAGGTTTTATAACCAAGCAGATGCACAAAATATGTGTGTGCAGTAGTGCAGTATAATACACTGTTCTTTTTCTTTCTTCTTTTCTTTTCTTTTTTTTTTTTTTTTAGACAGAGTCTCACTCTGTTACCCAGGCTGGAGTACAGTGGCACAATTTCAGCTCACTGCAATCTCCACCTCCCAGGTTCAAGTGATTTTCACGCCTCAGCCTCCCGAGTGGCTAGGATTACAGGCGTGCGCCATGACGCCCAGGTGAATTTCTTGTATTTTTAGTAGAAATAGAGTTTCGTTATGTTGGTCAGGCTGGTCTCGAACTCCTGACCTCAAGTGATTCGCCCACCTTGGAATCCCAAAGTGCTGGGATTACAGGCATGAGCCACCTCGCCTGGCCTTGTCTTTTCTTCTATTATGGGCATTTAAGAAGTTCCCAGTTAGGGGCATTTTTTGTTTGTTTTTGAGAAGGAATCTTGCTCTGTCACCCAGGCAGGAGTGCAGTGGCATGATCTTGGCTCACTGCAACCTCCGCCTCCTAGATTCAAGCGATTCTCCTGGCTCAGCCTCCCGAGGAGCTGGGGTTATAGGTGCCCACCACCATGTCCAGCTAATTTTTGTATTTTAGTAGAAACAAGGTTTCACATGTAGGTCAAGCTGGTCTTGAACTCCTGAACTCAAATGATCTGTCCTCCTAGGCCTCCCAAAGTGCTGGGATTACAGGCGAGAGCCACGGTGCCTGGCCATTTAGGGACTATTTCTTTTCTTTTCTGTTTTTTGTTTTGTTTTCCGGCTCACTGCAACTTCCGTCTCCTGGACTTAAGTGATCCTCCTCCCTTAACCTCCCAAGTAGCTGTGACTACAGGCATAAGCCACCATGCTTTGTTAATTTTTGTATTTTTTGTAGAGACAGGGACTCTGTTAATCTTTGTTTTTTTTTTTTTTTTTTTTTTTTTTTGAGACGGAGTCTTGCTCTGTCGCCCAGGCTGGAGTGCAGTGGCCGGATCTCAGCTCACTGCAACCTCCGCCTCCTGGGTTCACACCATTCTCCTGTTTCAGCCTCCCAAGTAGCTGGGACTACAGGCGCCCGCCACCTCGCCCGGCTAGTTTTTTGTATTTTTTAGTAGAGACGGGGTTTCACCGTGTTAGCCAGGATGGTCTCGATCTCCTGACCTTGTAATCCACCCACCTCGGCCTCCCAAAGTGCTGGGATTACAGGCTTGAGCCACCGCGCCCGGCCTGTATTTTTTGTAGAGACAGGGACTCACTATGTTGCCCTACTGGTCTCAAAGCTCTAGGCTCAAGCAATCTTTCTTCCTCGGCCTCCCAAAGTGCTGGGGTTACAAGCATGAGCCACTGTACCCAGCCCAAAGTGGTTAGTTGTTTATTTATTTATTTATTAGACAGAGTCTCACTCCGTCGCCCAGGCTGGAGTGCAGTGGCGCCATCTCAGCTCACTGCAAGCTCCGCCTCCTGGGTTCATGCCATTCTCCTTACTCAGCCTCCTGAGTAGCTGGGACTACAGGCACCTGCCGCCACGCCCGGCTAATTTTTTGCATTTTTAGTAGAGACAGGGTTTCACCGTGTTAGCCAGGATGATCTCGATCTCCTGACCTCGTGATCTGCCCGCCTCGGCCTCCCAAAGTGCTGGGATTACAGGCGTGAGCCACCGCGCCCGGCCCCAAAGTGGTTATTTAAAGTCACAGCAGTGTAAGAGCGTTCCAATCATTCCACATAATCGTGTAATACCTGCTTTAGTCACACCGTGGAATACCATCCAGGAATGAGAATGAATGAACTATAACTATATGCTACAAATATAATGTGGAATGAAAGAAGCCAGATATAAAAGAGTACGTATTATACATTCAATTTTTATGAGAAAATTAAGACAAATTAAGAGAATATTTATGTATGTGGCTAGAAGTTAGAATGGTGATTGCTTTAGAAGGAGCAGTGACTATATGGGAACAGGATGGGGCTTCTAATTTTCTGTTTCTTGATTTAGCTGCTGGTTATATAGAATATTCGCTTTGCGTAAATGTGTCAAGCTGCATACCTGTGATTATATACTTTTTCTGTACATATGTTATTCTTCAATAAAAAATAGCCCAAGGCCGATGTGGGGGGATCACCTGAGGTCAGGAGTTCAAGACCAGCCCGGCCAACATGTTGAAACCCCCGTCTCTACTAGAAATACAAAAATTAGCTGGGTGTGGCAGCAGGCGCCTATAGTCCCAGCTGCTCAGGAGGTTGAGGTAGGAGAATCACTTGAACTTGGGAGGTGGAAGTTGCAGTGAGCCGAGATGTGTCACTGCACTCCAGCCTGGGCCACAGAGCAAGACCGTCTCAAAAAAAAAAAAATCTATAATAAAAATGAAATAAAATATGGATATATATGTGTGTGTGTGTATGTGTATCTAGCTATCTATCTATCTACATATATATACATTTTCTGTTTTTTGAGACAGAGTCTTGCTCTGTCACTCAGGCGTGGAGTGTAGTGGTACCATCTCGGCTCACTGAAACCTCTACTTCCAGGGTTCAAGTGACTCTTGTGCCTCAGCCTCCCAAATAGCTGGGATTACAAGCATGAGCCACCGCACTTGGCTAAGAGTCATGTTTTTAACTTTTAAAATGTGTCCCTAGGCCAGGCACGGTCGCTCAAGCCTGTAATCCCAGCACTTTGGGAGGCCAAGGCGGGCAGATCACGAGGTCAGGAGATTGAGACCATCCTGGCTAACCCGGTGAAACCCTGTCTCTGCTAAAAAAAAAAATACAAAAAATTAGCCGGGCGAGGTGGCGGGTGCCTGTAGTCCCAGCTACTCGGGAGGCTGAGGCAGGAGAATGGCGTGAACCCGGGAGGCGGGGCTTGCAGTGAGCTGAGATCCGGCCACTGCACTCCAGTCCGGGCGACAGAGCGAAACTCCGTCTCAAAAAAATAAATAAATAAATGAAATAAATAAAATAAAATGTGTCCCTGGTCGGTCACAGTGGCTCATGCCTGTAATCCCAACACTTTAGGAGGCCGAGGCAGGCAGATCAGGAGGTCAGGAAATTGAGACCATCCTGGCCAACATAGTGAAACCCCATCTCTACTTAAATTACAAAAGTTGGCCGGGCGCGGTGGCTCAAGCCTGTAATCCCAGCACTTTGGGAGGCCGAGACGGGCAGATCACAAGGTCAGGAGATCGAGACCATCCTGGCGAACACAGTGAAACCCCGTCTCTACTACAAAAATACAAAAAACTAGCCGGGGGAGGTGGCGGGCACCTGTAGTCCCAGCTACTTGGGAGGCTGAGCCAGGAGAATGGCGGGAACCCGGGAGGCGGAGCTTGCAGTGAGCTGAGATCCGGCCACTGCACTCCAGCCTGGGCGACAGAGCAAGACTCCGTCTCAAAAATAAATAAATAAATAAATAAATAACAAAAGTTAGTCAGGCATGGTGATGGGCGCCTGTAATCCCAGCTACTCAGGAGGCTGAGGCAGGAGAATCGCTTGGACCTGGGAGGCAGAGGTTGGAGTGAGCTGAGATCGTGCCACTGCCCTCTAGCCTGGGCGACAGAGATCCTGTCTGAAAAAAAAAAAAGTAAACCCTGTAGATAGCATTTATACATTTTCTTCTATTATAGTATAGAACAGTAGTTTTTAAGTTGTGGAGTCAGGACTGGCAGCATCACCATCA
>NW_016803605.1:1147135-1163565 GCF_001698545.2 Rhinopithecus bieti
AAAAAAAAAAAAAAAAAAAATTAAATAAATAAATAAATAAATAAATAAATAGTTAGCTGGGCACGGTGGCTACACCTGTAATCCCAGCACTTTGGGAGGCCGAGGCGGGTGGATCACGAGGTCAGGAGATGGAGACCATCCTGGCTAACATGGTGAAACCCTGTCTCTACTAAAAATAAAAAAAACTAGCTGGGTGTGTTGGCGGGCACCTGTAGTCCCAGCTACTTGGGATGCTGAGGCAGGAGAATGGCGTCAACTCAGGAGGCGGAGCTTGCAGTGAGCCGAGATCGCGCCACTGCACTCCAGCCTGGGTGACAGAGCAAGACTCAGTCTTGGAAAAAAAAAAAAAAGAAAGAAAATAAATAGTTACAAGAGCATCCAAAAAGCAGGGGAGAGGGAAAGGAACAGGAAATTGACAGAAAGTAGCGAAAGTTCCCAGCACTTTGGGAGGCTAAGGCTGGCGGATCACCTGAGGTCAGGAGTTCGAGACCAGTCTGGCCAACATGGTGAAACCCTGTCTCTACTAAAAGTATAAAAATTAGCCAGACGTGGTGGCAAGTGCCTATAATCCTAGCTACTAAGGAGGCTGAGGCAGGAACATCGCTTGAACCTGGAAGGCAGAAGTTGCAGTAAGCCAAGACCGTGCCATTGCATTCTAGCCTGGGCAACAAGAGCAAGACTCTATGTCAAAAGGGGGGAAAAAAAGGAAGTAGCTAAAGTCAAAACAATGGGCCAGGCACAGTGGCTCACGCTGGTAATCCTAAGACTTTGTGAGGGTCAAGTGGGAGGATCACTTGAGCTCAGGAGTAGTTCAAGACCAGCCTGGGCAACATGGTGAGACCTTGTTTAAAAAACAAAAAAAAAGACAACACACACACACACACAAATTAGCTGGGTCTGGTTGCCCATATATGTCGTCTCAGCTACTCAGGGGACTGAGGTAGGAGGATCACTTGAGCCAGGGAAGTCGAGGCTGTAGTGAGCCACGATTGCACCACTGCACTCCAGCCTGGATGACAGAGCGAGGCTCTGTCTCAAAAATAAATAAATAAAATTTAAAAACAAAAAAGAAGTCATGGGAGGCTGAAGCAGGAGAATCGCTGGAACCAGGGAGGCAGAGGTGGCAGTGAGCCGAGATTGCACCACTGCACTCCAGCCTGGGAGACACAGCAAGACTCTGTCTCAAAATAAATAAATAAATAAATAGGCCGGGCGCGGTGGCTCATACTTGTAATCCTGGCACTTTGGGAGGCCGAGGTGGTTGGATCACCTGAGGTCAGGAGTTCAAAATTAGCCTGGCCAACATGGTGAAACCTCATCTGTGCTAAAAATAATTTTTAAAAAATTAGCTGGGTTTGGTGGCGGGCACCTGTAATCCCAGTTACTGGGGAGGCTGAGGCAGGAGAATCACTTGAACCTGGGCAGGGGAGGCGGAGGTTGCGGTGAGCTGAGATTGAACCATTGCACTCCCAGCCTGGGAAACAACAGCAAAACTCAGTCTCAAAACAAAAAAAAAAAAAAAAAAAAATTAGCCGGGTGTTGTGTGTGCCTGTGGTCCCAGCTACTCGGGAGGCTGAGACATTAGAATCGCTTGAACCTGGGAGGCAGAGGTTACAGTGAGCCAAGATTGCGCCGCTGCACTCCAGCCTGGGAGACAGGCGAGACTCCATCTCAAAAACTAAATAAACAGGCAGGGCACGGTGGCTCACACATGTAATCCCAGCACTTTGGGAGGCTGAGGCAAGCAAATCATGAGGTCATGAGTGTGAGACCAGCCTGGCCAACATGGTGAAACCCTGTCTCTACTCAAAACATAAAAAATTAGTTGGGTGTGGTGGCACACGCCTGTAATCCCAGCTACTCGGGAGGCTGAGGCAGGAGAATCACTTGAACCCGGGAGGCAGAGGTTGCAGTGAGCCGAGATTGTGCCACTGCACTCCAGCCCGGGTGACGGTATGAGACTCTGTCTCAAAAAAAGAAATAAAAATAAAAAAATCAGATGAAGTGTCAGAAGGGCTTGGTAGACAATGTTCCGCAATGTTCCAGTATAAAACTGAAGAAGTACAGGGAATTCCTGCTTGGTGGGATTTTCGTTTTCCCCATTACTTAAAAGCAGATGGCCATTTAGAATTGTAGAATGGCCCCGTTGAAACTTCAGAGATGGGGCCCCTTCAGGACTGTACCTTGAAAAGACAATAGCGGTCCTCTTAGATGTGGTCTATGTTCTCTATCAGCGGTTTTGTCCATAACACAATACATGAGGTCCAAATATCAAGGTGTAAAGGAAGGAATGGCACCATCCATAATCGCACAGTGAGCTACTTTGTCCTTCCTTTCCATTCCTACAAACCTGCAGTATTAGTTCTTGGTGTATTAAAGAAAACTTTTTTGGACAACATAGCTATGAGCATGAGTGAACACTTTATTACAATCTTACATGCAAGGAAAAAAGGTCCCTTGTAGGCCAATTAAGATTCACTCTAATACAGACATTTTATAGGAGAAGAGAATCATTATCTAACCATTAGATCTGAGACTGGATCCAGAAAGATGATAGTCAGGGTAAAGGTAACACAGTTCTTGGCTGGCAGTCAGCTGACTGTCAACTGGGGTACCAGGTGGAATGGTGGTGGGAGCACCAGCTTCTCAAAACAAGTTTCATCCACTGATAAATTATTTTAAGCATTTAAAATTTATTTTAAGCATTTTTCTTTTCTTTTCTTTTTTTTTTTTTTGAGACGGAGTCTTGCTCTGTCGCCCGGGCTGGAGTGCAGTGGCCGGATCTCAGCTCACTGCAAGCTCCGCCTCCCAGGTTCACGCCATTCTCCTGCCTCAGCCTCCCGAGTAGCTGGGACTACAGGCGCCCGCCACCTCGCCCGGCTAGTTTTTTGTGTTTTTTAGTAGAGACGGGGTTTCACAGTGTTAGCCAGGATGGTCTCGATCTCCTGACCTCGTGATCCGCCCGTCTCGGCCTCCCAAAGTGCTGGGATTACAGGCTTGAGCCATCGCGCCTGGCCAATTTTTTGTATTTTAAGTAGAGACGGTGTTTCACCGTGTTAGCCAGGATGGTCTTGATCTCCTGATTTCGTGATCTACCCGCCTCGGTCCCCAAAGTGCTGGGATTACAGGCGTGAGCCACCGCGCCCGGCCTATTATTTTTTTTTGAGATGGAGTTTCGCTCTTTGTTGCCCAAGCTGGAGTGCAATGGCGCGATCTCTGCTCATGGCAACCTCCGCCTCCCAGGTTCAAGCGATTCTCCTGCCTCAGCCTCCCAATTAGCTGGGATTACANCCAATTTTTTGTATTTTAAGTAGAGACGGTGTTTCACCGTGTTAGCCAGGATGGTCTTGATCTCCTGATTTCGTGATCTACCCGCCTCGGTCCCCAAAGTGCTGGGATTACAGGCGTGAGCCACCGCGCCCGGCCTATTATTTTTTTTTGAGATGGAGTTTCGCTCTTTGTTGCCCAAGCTGGAGTGCAATGGCGCGATCTCTGCTCATGGCAACCTCCGCCTCCCAGGTTCAAGCGATTCTCCTGCCTCAGCCTCCCAATTAGCTGGGATTACAGGCATCCACCACCACGCCGGGGTAATTTTGTATTTTTTAGTAGAAACGGGGTTTGGTCAGGCTGGTCTTCAACTCCCAACCCCAGGTGATGTACCCACCTTGGCCTCCCAAAGTGCTGGGATTACAGGCGTGAGTCACCATGCCTGGCTCTATTTATTTTTATTGATATGCAGTGTCGCTCTGTCACCCAGGTTGGAGTGCAGTGGTGCCATCTTGACTCACTGCAACCTTTACCCCCTAGGTTCAAGCAATTCTCCTGCCTCAGTCTCCCGAGTAGCTGGGATTACAGGCGCGCCACACCATGCCTGGCTAATTTTTTGTATGGATTCCGTCACGTTGGCCAGGCTGTCTCAAACTCCTGACTTCAAGTGATCTGCCAGCCTCGGCCTCCCAAAATGTTGGGATTATGGGTGTGTGCCACCACGCCCTGCTGCCAGCTGGAACATTTAAAAAATAGTAGGATCAATATACCAGGAAGTCACATGGTGCCTCTGTCTCCAGATTTATCAGTCTTGACAAAGTTTTTCTCTCTTCCTGGAATCTAAGTGGTCTTTGCTTTGTCAAGGCCTGAAATAAGGTATTCTTTTTTTTTTTTTTTTTTTTTTTTTTTTTGAGACGAGAGTCTCACTCTGTCGTCCAGGCTGGAGTGCAGTAGTATAATCTCGGCTCACTGCAGCCTCACGACCTCCCCGGCTCAGGCGATTCTCGCTTTTCAACATCCCGAGTAGCTGGGACTACAGGTGTGACCCATCATGTACTGCTAATTTTTGTATTTTTAGGAGAGAAGGGATTTTACTATGTTGGTCAGGCTAGTCTCCAACTCCTGAGCTCAAGCGAGCGATCAGCCCGCCTGGGCCTCCCAAAGTGCTAGGAGTAGAGGCGTGAGCAACATCGCCCCGCCTGAAATAAGGTATTTCTTCTGCCTGGAACCAGCTCTTCTTTTTCATATACCAGCCTAAAGAACAATTTCAAGACTCTCCTCTAACACTCCACCCACCCCCTTTATTCTTTAACTCTGTTTCTCTCTTGGGGCATTGTCGGTTAAGTTCCATGAAGACAGAAACTGTTCCCATAGTCCATCACAGGGACTGGCACTGTAGAAAGAGCTAACAAAAGTATTTAAGGAAGATCCCTGGATTCGAGGTAACAGGGAGATATGATCGTGTCACAGCACTGCAGTCTGGGTGACAGAGCAAGACTCTGTTTCTTAAAAAAAAAAAAAAGGCCGGGTGCGGTGGCTTTCGCCTGTAATCCCAGCACTTCGGGAGGCCGAGGCGGGAAGGTCACGAGGTCAAGAAATCGAGAACCATCCTGACTAACAAGGAGAAATCCCGTCTCTACTAAAACACACACACACACACACACACACACACAAAATTAGCCGAGCGTGGTGGCGGGCGCCTGTAGTCCCAACTTCTCGGGAGGCTGAGGCAGGAGAATGGCGTGAACCCAGAGGCGGAGCTTGCAGTGAGCCGACATCGCGCCACTACACTACAGTCTGGGCGACAGAGCGAGATTGCGTCTTAAAAACAACAACAAAAAAGTCTTGCTGTGCTCTTTAGCACTAATCCTATGACGTTGAACCAATTACTTAAAACACCTAACTTCAGTCTGCAAATGGGAATTGCAGCAGCTTATCTTAGGACGGTTATGAGAGTCAAAAGATTTTGTTTGTACACAGCCTATGACACCGGCCAGTGTTTCTATCTCCAGTATTTGTGAGCCTTCCCTGGGTTCTCGTACACCCAGGTCCTTAAACTCCCCTGATGGACTACCAAGCCCCGCCCCTCTCTCCTGCAAGGATGACGTCATCGACTGAGTTGTCGAGTGACGTCACCTCCGGGCTGGCTGGGCTTCATCGCTTCTCCGGAAACCTCCGACTCTCGGCACCTGGCCTCCAGCTTTCGGTTATTTTTTTTTTTTCTCTCTCCGTAGCCTGAATTCCTTCCCTCCCATTCTCCCACCTAAAACTATCGGCTCTTCCCGCCTTCCTTCAAACTAGCAAATTTCGGTTCTTCCCTCTTGCTCTCGGGCGAATTCCTGAAAGTCGTTTATTCTCTTAATTAGTCGCCGCTCCAGCCCCGCCCGTTCAGCTCATTCTCTTAATCGCATTACGCTGGCTGCTTTTCTTTCGGCTGTTTCCACCTCCTGCCACCCACCCAGACACCGCCTTCGGCTCTTTCCGGACCATCTCAGTTTCTCCTTCCCCGGTCCCAATCGGCTTAGGCTATTTCTGGCTCCCCTAGGTTTCTCATGCTCTCTCTAGCCCCACCCCATCACCACCTTCGGCTCTTTTCGGCTCTTCCCCGTCGCCTCCTGTCTCCTGCTCAGCTCTTTTCGGCTATTTCCGCCTCCCCTCGGCCTCACCCTTTGCCTTCGGCTCTTTTCGCCGGCCTTCAGGCAAGCGGTCTGTACCCCTCTCCCGCACGTGACGCGGCCTCCGCCTCCGCCTCTCAGTTCCCCCTCCCACCTCACCCTTCCTCCCGCCTCAGCCTCTAGGCTGGTCCGGGCCGAGCCGCCATTTTGTGTCAATTCCTGATTGCGGCGGGGGCCGGGCAGCCGGGAGACCCGTGGCGGGCAGACAAGGGAGACAGTCGGCCCGTCTCCGCGGCCCGTTCCCTCTCTCCTTTCAATCCTTTTTTTCTTTTTAACCCCTCCACCCTCCTCGCTGGCTCTCCTCTTCTCCCTTTACCCTTCGCTTGCTCCATCGCGCGCGGCCCGCGCTAATTACACCCAACCACCCACCAGTGTCCGAGTCTCCCGGGTCTCCCACCCCCGGGCCCGCGGGGGTGCGTGGGGGGGGGGGCTCTCGCCCCTATGAGGGCCCCGCGCCAGTGAGCGAGTGACCGCAGGGGTGGGCTGCGGAGAAAGGCGGCGAGCGGCCCTCCGAGGCCTAGGCCGCGCGGCCTACGCGGAGGTCAGCGCAGAGGTGATTCCGAAACCGAAAAAATATATACCCCATTCCCATCAGGAGCCCTCCGAGCTTAAGTGTGCCCCTCCCGCCACGCCCAAGCAGTCCTTTTTCGTGCATTAACATCCCCTCCCCCCCAAAGGAACTATGGAGGCCGCGCCCGGGACCCCCCCGCCGCCGCCATCAGAGTCGCCGCCGTCGCCATCGCCGCCGCCGCCATCAACGCCTTCGCCTCCTCCGTGTTCCCCCGACGCCCGCCCGGCCACCCCGCACCTCCTCCACCACCGCCTCCCGCTCCCTGACGACAGGTCAGGCCCCCGGCCGGGCCGGGGCTGCGTCCCCGGGGGGAGGAAGAGGAGGAGGAGGAAGGGGGGCGGCCGCCATGTTGGGCCGCGGAGGAGGAGGAGGAGGAGGAGGAGGAGGAAGGGCGGGGTCGGTGGGTGTCTCTCGATCGCTTGCTCGCTCGCTCTTTCTCGCTTGCTTTCTCTCCCGGCCTCATGCGTTTCCCCCCCCTCGCGGCGTTCGCCCGCTCTCCCTCGCTCTCGCTCTGTCTTTTTTGGGCGCCATGCTGAGGGGAAGGTGAGGAGGCGCCCCTCGGACCCCCCGCGCCCGCCCGCCCGCCCTGGGGAGGGGGCGCCGGGGGGGGGTGCTGCGGAGGCCCACGGGGGTCCTTGGCTGCCCCTACGCCCGGAGCTGGCAGCCACGGGCCCGCCTGCTCGTCGCCTGGCTTCGGGGAAGGGGATGGGGGAGGGGCTCCGGACCCTTTTTGGGGGGATCTCGAGCAACAGCCCCGCTCTTAGGGGTTTGGGGTTGGGGTCTCCCAGCCCCGGCAGTATCCTTTCTCCTGGGGGAGGCACACCCTACCCAACTTGGATGATAGGTACCTTAGCTTAGGAGGCAGAAAGTGGGGGTTCATTCAGGTCCCTTCTCCATCCTTGTAATGGGGGGTCATTTGGGTGGGTGCTTTATAGCACTTTTATTTTTTGGCGGGAGGTGTTTTGTAGCTATCCCCTAGAAGGCCGAATTGGGGAGTGGGGGAGATGCATCTCCAGCCCTTTTGATGAAAACCCCTACCTAGTTATTTAGAGAAGACCCTTACCCGTGTTTTTGCTAAAG
Organism: Rhinopithecus bieti; assembly: GCF_001698545.2. Classification (NCBI taxonomy): domain Eukaryota; kingdom Metazoa; phylum Chordata; class Mammalia; order Primates; family Cercopithecidae; genus Rhinopithecus; species Rhinopithecus bieti. The sequence goes on from NW_016803605.1 coordinate 1,154,729, forward strand.
GGCAGAGGCTCTCTCGCTTTTCGTTGGTAGGTGACGTGAGGGAGGATTCGCAGCCTTATTTTGTGGGGGTGAGGTTTGGTTTCCCTGCCTTGTAGGGAGAGGAAGTTGGTCCCGCGCTTTCTCCTGGGGTTCCCCCCTCTGTCGGGGTAAAATGGGGCACCGTCTCTTCCGGGAGAGAAAAGGAGTTTTCCTTGTGCTTTGGCAGGGCGTTAAAGGAAGCGCCCCCTTCCCTTTATTAAGTGCGAAACGGGGCGCCCCCCCCCCCCCCACGCCCTTCTCTGGCTGGCGGGTGATAATGGGGTCAGTCCGGCGCGTTTCAGGGCGAGGTTGGGGCCCCGTTTCCTTCCCCTGCTCGAGCAGAAGGAGTTGGGGTGCAGGGTTCGCCCACTGTTTCCTGGTGGGGCAGGCGAAGAGGCGGCTGGAGAGTAGATTTGGACACGGACGGTGGGTTTCAGCCGGCAGGAAAGCGAGTCTTGGAGTGGGGGTGGAGAGGGGAAAAGAACGCGCTGGACAGATGGCTACCCCGCCGCAGCCTTGGCTGGGGAGCCGCTGAGGACCCTCCCTTAGCCGGAGGTCTCAGCCAGGGCTTCCCCTCCCAGGGTCTACGGCCCCTTCTCCCTACTCCCACCTCCCCTTTCCCCTTTCTCCTTCACAGACCATACTTTGCCTTTTAAAAGAAATGCCACCCACATTCAGAGACACAAGTGCAGCAGTTTGGTGAGCTTTTTACAACATTTGTTTTTTTCTGTTTTGTTCTAATTAAATGTATCGTCCTGGGAATCGCAGCCCATCGCAGCCCGACTCCAGTTCAAGGAAATAGATTAGCAAAGGTCTGTTCGCAAAGCCCTCGTTGGGCTTCCGGGCCCCCTCTCCGGGGGCAGGTGCATTACTCAAAGGTGCTTACACGCTTTATTCGACCTCTAAGGAGTTCTCTTATGTCAGAAGTGTATGTCTTACAATGGGTTGGGATGGTAAGTAGCCTCTTTTATTGAGTAATTCAATGATCTCCCTCTTTTTCTCCCTTTCCTGCCTGCCTTCCTCCTCGCCTTTAGAGCAAAGTGATGCTTGAGAGAGTGAGTTGATATGTTCGAATCAGGATTCTAACCCTGTTGAGCCCTTTTAGACTTGCACATCCTTTCAATGTTTAATTTTTTAAATTTTACGTACACAGTTTTCTCCAAAAAAAAAAAAAAAAAGCGTGTTACTGTAACATGACAAAAATCGATGTAAAAGGCCCGTATGTTTTCAGACTCTTGGCATCCCTCTTTCCATTTCAATTCATTGCTTTGTCTCCAGCCTTCATCTCTGAAGAGAGTGGATACTTCAAGTCCATTTGTAGGAGACAAGCTTACTGAATTTGATTTATGATACATGTATTCAAGTTAATGGTTTCCCTCCCTTCCTGCCCCCCAAAAAAGATTGGTTCAAGTAGCTCCAATTTTCTCATTTTACTCCAATGTCTCTTGTGGTGATGGACGTTAAAATTGAGCAAGTCATTTGTAAAGTACTGTCGAAGCACAAAATCTGTAAACTGTGTCAAGCCCCCATCTCTGCCCGTCTCCACTGCTCCTTTGTTCGAAAGCACATGTCTGACTGTGAAAAGTTGATGCAAACGTGTTACACGCCCAGTCATGTTGGAGGGAACACCTCCTCCAGCCCCCAGACCCCCCGGCCTACACGTAACAAGGAAAAAACAGAAACAGAAATGACTTGCAGAACCAAACACCGTACTTCTGATGTGTTTTACAAGCATAAGTTCCGTTAAAAGACAAAACACGTTGAAGTTGCATTTTCCCTCTTTCCCACTTTTGATCCCTGACATACTTTGAGAGAGAACCCTGGCCCTCTCCGAAAGAACCGTTTCCTTTTTTTCCTTCTTAAAAGGAAAAAAGGTCACGCACATGTAGATGAGGAAACTGCAATTCAGTAGGCCACTTGTTTTCTTCCTCTTAATATGTTCACAACTGCCATGGAGTGGTGATCCTAGGTATGTAAAATCAGTTATGAGAGGAAGAAATCTCCAAACTCCACGGTATCCTGCAAAAAATGTCTGAAGCACAAACCGAACAAACACATTATCCAGGGCACTGGGTCAGCCTGAAATGAATTGCATTTATTTGAAGTTTCCCATCCTTTATAAAATTCCTTCTCCAGGAGCTGAGAACAGAAACTGGATGACTGATGACCCAAGTTCCAAAGGCTACTAAGTTGCTTATTTAAATTGACTTTTAAAAGAAACGTTAAGGAAACTGAGATTTTTTAAGTGAAATTTTAGCAATCATTCAGTGAATTTGAAGCTATTTCCCCAAGCATTTAAAAACTCACAGGCATATCAACACAAGGGTTTATTGTTTTCTGTTCTCAAAGGAATCTCATCCCGGGAAGCCCCAGTAATTAAGTCAAAACTATTTGGTTAATCTTTGTTTTGAAATGTCACAGTACTCGCCTTTTTTTCTCCCCAAACTGATGTACCAGTATTACGTTAAAAATCAAAATTAATGGCTGTTGCAAAAAAAAAAGGAAAGAAAAGGGTGTCACCTCAGAATCCTGATTTAAAGCCAATCTTATTATACACTTACAACTTTGTACATTTTTATTTTCTCTGGGTGAGAGATTTAACTTAAAAGCAAATCAAAGTCTCCTAGAAAAAGTCGGTTGTGACCATGGAAATATGGATGTTCTGGTCATAAAGCCCCTTTATTTTTTTAATTCCTCTCAAATTTGCTCTTTAAAAGAAAAAAAATCATGTGATTCCCCAAAAGGAGTAATTCACAGCCTGTCCTCTCCCCCAGGTACAATTTTGTTCTGCTCTGAAGGTTTAAATTTTTGATTTCTTTATAAGCCATGGTTTTCTCTAAGTAGAGTCAGCTATTTTAGCCACTACTGTGGTTTTCCCACAGCCAGGAAGGCTGATCCCAGGGGAAAATTGTTTTGTACCTGTGGACCTGGCTGTTCAACTGCCTGGCAAATTTAAGATGAACGGTTTTGACTCTTGTGTTTCCGTATAGTTGAATGTAGAGCTTTTTCATGTTGGACTTGCTTGGTAATTTATTTAACGGTGCTTCCACCTCTGCTTCTTGCTTTTAGATCTTTTACCTTCTTCCATAATGGGAGAGAAATGGCTGTCTGAGGGTCCACTTCCTTTTGTTACGTTTTTATGGCTTATGGCTATCAGGCCTCTAGAAACATCTCTCCATAGAGGTCAGATCCAGTTACAGTAAATACCTCTGTGGTGAAAATTGCTAATGGAACTATTTCCAAGTCTCCATGGATAGCTATCAAGTCAAACCAGATTCTAGAGAACCTAATTTTGGTCCCCACAAACGGTAATTCTAGTGCCAGAGCAACTGGGTCCGATTCACGCCGGGAGGTTGAGTGACAGAGCAAATAGCAAGCAAAGTAGCTGAATTGAGCAAGGCGCTTAACCTGTACCTTGGCAGCACAGCTGAGAAAAAAGGATGACTCCTGAGATTTCTGGCAATTGGTATTTATTCAGCAGATCAGGGACTGTAGGAGCAGCCTTATTGGTGGAGGGACTCCTTTCTGAATACATGGTTTGAAGCCAGTTTCATAATTAAAACCTAATAGGATGGAAAAGCTGCCAGTTTGTCTGGGTGGCATGTCAAGTTCATGGGGATAAATTAAGGTAAAATGAGATTGTTTAGGGGAGCCAGACTTCATGGGTTTGACTTTCCCAGTTTCTTGGCCTAGTCTTGGCTGCGTGGACGCTTTTGATTTTAGGAGTTAATGCAGATGCGGTTTTGAAGACATTGTGTGTGGTTTCGCTGGTGATGTAATGAGGTGAGATGGGCAGTTTTTAAATAGATTTCTGGCACATCACCCGTTGGGGTGACTCTTAATAGTTGTTGACAAAAATGAAGATATGGTCTCTTGGTTGGTGCTAGATTTAGTTGTGTCCTGTTACTTTTCTGTTGTTTTCTTAACAGAACACACGATTATTTGCTGAGAGCATAGTTTGCTGCTTCTGGCCAAACTGGTCTGCCTAAAGGATCTTTCTCGTGTGTATTTTTTTGCCATTTCGCATCTGTGTGAATAGGTGACTCAGTGCCCTGTTTGTCAGGCAAGTGGTGACATCTTTTTGAATGTCGGAGGTGGCAACAGGATGTGGAGGAAGACTGTGGACTTTGGAGCCAGATAAAACTGTTCAGACCTGGCTCCTCCCCGGCAGTGTGCAGTAGGCATCGAGGATAAAATGCTCACTTCTCAGGGTCCTTGTGGTCAAATGGGTGCATTTGGGGACACCCACACAATGCCAGCATTTAGTGAATCTTTCTGCTTTCCCTACTAGAGAAGAATTTGAAACAGAACTGTTACAGTCAGTGTGTAAACAGAAGTAAGAGCATCTGTTTTTGAAGGAAGCGCATTTATTTTTCACCTCTTAGGGTTCTGGTCAGCTTGTTTAATCGCAGGGAGCCGATTGGGGTTGACACTAAGTGGAAGCCATCTTAAGACATTGCTTGCTTGCTCAGTGTCTTTTTATAGATGCTCAAATGGTCATACTGTCTGGAGCTTATGCTTACTGTACCTCTTGTGTTCATCTTTCTGCAATTAGAATCCGAGTCAGTGCTGCAGTCTTGGTAGGGCTTCTGAGAACTGGGAAGCCAGGGATCTAGAATCTCACACCACTGCAAACTAGTTGGTTTCCCTACGCAAGTCCTTTACTTTCTCCAGAGAGGAATGAGCAAGGTCTCATCCAGCTCCAGGATTCTTCACTCCTTTGGGATCTGGCTGAGTCAGATAAGGTTTTGTTCATTCAGTAACTAAGCTCCTCCCCGGCTTTTCTTGGAGCAGAAAAGTTTTCTGAGTGTGCAAAGAACCTTCTATCCTGAAGACTTTAAATAAAGTCAGGCTAGGGTTGTTACTGCCTTTATCAGGCCTGGTATTCCCTTCCCGTGTGTCTGGCCTACCTTCTGCAGTTTCTGACCACAATAAAGGGTTGCTGCTGCAGCTCACTAATACCCACTTGCAAAGCAGATGCCTTAACAATTAATTTGCAGGTTAGGCTCAGTGACTAGATCACAGGCAGGCCCATCAGGTTCCCGGTCCTGCCTGTCAGTCATCCCAGAAAGGATAGAGTGAAGTCCAGAGCCAAAAGCTTTGTTTTTTCTCTTTTATTGAGACAGGGTTTTGCTGTCGCCCAGGCTGAAATGAAATGCAGTGGCACCTCATAGTATTAATAGCTCACTGCAGCCTGGAACTCTTGGCTTCAATGATCCTTCCACCTCAGCCTCCCAAAGTGCTGGGATTATAGGTATAAGCCACCATGTCTGCCTGGGTGCTGCTGTGTTCTCTCCACACGGGATTGGCCCTCTGCTGACAGTGATGGGTGATGGACAGCTGTGGTTGGGGAAGTCAGGCAAACTGGATGTGATTCTTGAGTTCATCTCCTAAGTCAGTGTCTTTGTCTTTCCAAAGGGGTGACAGTGCCATTTGTGTGCAATTGACCTGAAGGTCAAAGATTACCTGCCAGGGCCCTTCTGAGTGCTTCTCATGCGTTAGCTCATTTAACCTTTACCCTTGCCCTTTGAGGAGAAACTGAAACAGAGAGGCGAAGTCACTTGTCCCAGGTCACAAAGCAAGTGCGTGCTGCAGGCAGAGTTAGAACCCTGGGCGGCTGGTACTCAGACCCCATCTCTATACTATACATACCATTATACTGTGGTGGATCTGGTATGGTATTTTTCAGACTGCAGGGTATAGCCACTAGTGGGATATGAAGTCCAATTATTGATTTTTTTCTCCTGCATTGGAAAAACACGGAAATGGAAGAGGAAAGGAAAAGCATAATGCATTTAAGTGTGGCTTCTGGACACTTTTGTTTGGGTGAAATGCAAAGAAGCAGATGTGGTTCAGTGTCAAAAAGTGTGAAAGCTGTTGCATCCAGGCTAGGGGTCGACAAACTATGATTCTTGGGCCAAAGCCAGCCCACCCAGCCTGTTTTTGTAGGTAAAGTTTTTTTTTTTGTTTGTTTGTTTGTTTGTGTTGTTTTGAGACAGGAGTCTTGCTTTGTCACCCAGGCTGGAGTGCAGTGGCACGATCTCGGCTCACTGCAACCTTTGCCTCCTGATTCAAGGGATTCTCCTGCTTCAGCCTCTTGAGGCTGGGATTACAGGTGCGCCCAACCACGCTTGGCTAATTTTTGTGTTTTTAGTAGAAACGGGGTTTCACCATGTTGGGCAGGCTGGTCTTGAACTCGTGACCTCAAGTGATCCACCCTCCTTGGCCTCCCAAAGTTCTGGGATTACAGGTGTGAGCCACCGCGCCTGGCCAGTAGGTAAAGTTTACTGGTACACAGCCATACTCATTCATTTATATCATCAGTGGCTGCTTCTACGCTACAGCAGCGGAGTTGAGTAGAAAGTTGCTGCCCACCACGCGGTATGGTATGTACTGTCTGGTATGCCAGCACAGCAGCCATTGTCATTATTTTTGTGGTGGGAGGGAATGAGGAGGGAATATAGATCTTCCATTAAAGTTGGCCCTCGAGAGGGTGGGGGTGTTACTCCTTCCTCAGTCTACTGTGGCTCCATCCTCCCTACGTTCCACTCCTTCCAGTGAATGTAGAGGCCCAAGCCTAGGCTTTTAAACTCTCTTAAATGGAAGGGATTTTCATTCATTAGAAGTAACTGGAGACTTCTTGAGTCCCCATGTGGAAGTGGATCACGGCCATCACATCCGTGCTATGGCCTAACCGAGGGAGCTGGGCCCAGACACTAGTGTCACTTGGCCAAAAGTCTGTTGCAGGTGGCTTGGATTGTTGCCCTCCTCATTTTCCTAACAGACACCAGGGCTTAGGTTTCCTTGGGATTCCAGGCAGGCCCTGCCACTCCACAGGGAACGAGAGCAGTCAGAGTAACTGAAGCCTGTGGGCCACACAAGGCAGGCTGCATCCGAGGCAGGGCCTGTCTCCTCTGTTCAGTCTGTGCATCCATCACTTTCAAGCTTATTTGGAAACCCTTGATAAACAGTCATTTGAGTTTGTGTCAAAGTTTTAAGTGATACAGGTTGCTGAAAAAGGTTTCTTGGAAATTTGTTACTGTTTCTATTGATGAAATTGACCAAAAGGGTATGAAAGCTGAGATTGATACATGATGTAGAATATGCACTGAGCATGTACCCAATCTGTACCTGGCCCTGTGCTGGGCCCTTGGAAACGTGGGGTTACTGTGAACCTCATTCTTGTCTGCCCTTAAGGAACCCACAGGTGACTAGAAATTAACAAATAGGTTGTATGTAGATAATTGTAGTTAAGAAATTATTGGCCGGGCGCGGTGGCTCAAGCCTGTAATCCCAGCACTTTGGGAGGCCGAGACGGGCGGAGCACGAGGTCAGGAGATCGAGACCGTCCTGGCTAATACGGTGAAACCCCGTCTCTACTAAAATTACAAAAAACTAGCCAGGCGAGGTGGCGGGCGCCTGTAGTCCCAGCTACTCGGGAGGCTGAGGCAGGAGAATGGCGTAAACCTGGGAGGCGGAGCTTGCAGTGAGCTGAGATCCGGCCACTGCACTCCAGCCTGGGCGACAGAGCGAGACTCCGTCTCAAAAAAGAAAAAAAAAGAAATTATTATTATTTTTTTAGACAGAATCTTATTTTGTCACCCAGGTGGAGTGCAATGGCATGATCTCAGCTCACTGCAACCTCTGCCTCTGGGTTCAAGCGATTCTCCTGCCTTAGCCTCCTGAGTAGTTGGGAATAACAGGTGTGCGCCACCACCCCATCTAATTTTGTATTTTAGTAGAGATAGGATTTTACCATGTTGGCCAGGCTGGTCTTGAACTCCTGACCTCAGGTGATCCGCCCGTCTCGGCCTCCCAAAGTGCTAGGATTATAGGCGTGAGCCACTGCACCAAGCCAAGAAATTCTTTAGGTGATGTATGAACAAATCTCAAGAGTCTTAGGCCCAGATCTCTTATTTATTTGTTTATTTTTATTTTTATGTATTTTTTAAGACGAAATCTTGCTCTGATGCCCAGGCTGGAGTGCAGTGGCACAGTCTTGGCTCACTGCAGCTTCCGTCTCCTGGGTTCAAGTGATTCTCGTACCTCAGCCTCCTGAGTAGCTGGGACCACAGGCGTATGCCATCACACCGGGCTAATTTTTGTATTTTTAGTGGAGATGGTGTTTTTACCATGTTGGCCAGGATGGTCTTGAACTCCTCATCTCAAGTGATCTGCCTGCCTTATCCTCCTGAAATGCTGAGATTATAGGCATGAGCCACTGTGCCTGGCATGAAACCCCATCTCTACAAAAATTATCTGGGCATGGTGGTACATGCTTGTAGTCCCATCTACTTGGGAGGCTGAGGTGGGAGGATTGCTTGAGCTCAGGAGGTCAAGGCTGCATTGAGCCATGAGCACGCCACTGCACTCCAGCCTGAGTGACAGAGCAAGACCCTGTGTAAGAGTAAATAAATAAATAATTATAAACAAGGAGAACTCTTAGTTCATAAGTTAAATTGTTAGACTTTCTCCTCTGGAGTAATAGAAATCAGTCCTCTGATGAAAACCATGATCTTTGCAGCTTTAAACCATCTGAAGCTTCGTTGGCATGAGAAGGTGATTAGAAAACTCTTCATTGCTGAGAAGCAAATTCCAGAGGTTCGTCCGTCAGGAGTAACTTGGTTCTGAGGGATAGATACCTTTGCTCAAGAATGCCAATTTTCAGAGCTTGTGGGAGTGGAAGAATAGATACTAAGGCAAAGAAAATGGCATCTTTGGCCGGGTGCGGTGGCTCAAGCCTGTAATCCCAGCACTTTGGGAGGCCGAGACGGGCGGATCACGAGGTCAGGAGATCGAGACCATCCTGGCTAACACGG
>NW_016803605.1:1164364-1168967 GCF_001698545.2 Rhinopithecus bieti
TAATCACTGGACTAGGGGGACCCCTTCTCTTGTTAGGTTTAGTCTTCGAGGCTTGTATATTGAATTGGTTTCTTAACTATAAAGCAGCGCATAGCTTCTATCAAACTTATATGTCTTAAAACCCAATAAAACCCATTTGTTATTACTGAAGAACTGATGATTTGATTCCCCAAAACATGAGTAGGGAATGTGATACCCTACCCTGTTTTAACCTGAGTGACTCTCTTAGCTGAGGGAGCCGGAGAGACTCCATTTTAGCTTCTTCACTTGCAGCCCCCTTATCCCCCTCCCTTAAGGGAATAACTAGTGCAAGTTGACTCCAAGCACATCCAGGAATGCACTTACTGATAAGATATTGAGGCAAGCTGTACCAGCAGCTCCTGGGGATGTGCTCGGTGGATGGTACCCAAGCCCCTGCATTTATCTCTTTGTGAGTTTAAGCCCCTGCACCTGGAACTTTTTTTTTTTCTGTAACTATCTCTGTAACCATTATTATTTTTTTTTTTAATTTTAACATTTTGCCTGTTCTGCTTCTGTAAAAATTGCTTCAGCTAGGCTGTCCCTCCCCTAGTTAGACCATGGTATAAAAAGAAATCTAGCCCCTTCTTCGAGGCCGAGAGAATTTTGAGCTCTAGCCATCTCCCAGTCACCAGCAATAAAAGGACTCCTGAATTAGTCTCAGAGTGTGGCGTTTCTCTATAACTCCCTTGGTTACAACGTATCATCTATATCTCAATCATCTATCAATTACCTATCTATATCAACTATCATCAATATATCCATCTATCAATCATCTATCAATTATATCAACTATCATCTATATATTCCTCTATCAATCATCTAATTGCCTATCAATGATCTATATCAACTATATATCCATCTGTCAACCATCTATCGTTGATTATATCAACTGTCTCTATATATCTTCCATCTATCATCTAATTATCAATTATGTCAACTATCATCTGTCATCTCTCATCTATCATATCTATCATCTATCTGTATCATCTCTCTTCTGTCTATCAATCAATCATCTAATCTGTCATCTGTATTTTGAAAGGGCCGTAAACTTGTTAACATATATATACACAGGCATTTTAACAAGTGTTTTCCTTGGAGAAGCGAGGATAGAAACTAACCTGTAGGAAGAGTGCCCTCTGCTGCCACTTGTTCAAAATAGCTCTTCTGCCTGGCCATACCAAGGAAAACCTAAAAGGTTCTTAGCCTTCTGGCTGCTGTCTATAACAAAAAATAAGTAGCATCTTTGCCTCTTAAAATATCTTTAAGATTTCTTTTCTGTTTTGTTGACAGCCATGTTGCTACATTTTTTCATTTGGTTTTATTCTTTCCATGGTAACTGTAAAGCAAACATAATTAAGAAACAGACATTGGATACTTATGCAGTACACAGAAAGTATTTCTTCCAAACTCTTAACTAAATAAAGTAAATCCTTTCTAGGTGCACAAATCCATAGGTCAGAGGTCAAGATTACCCCACCAGGAATACCTCATCATTGTAGGCAGGAGGAAATGGCTTTATTTACTCCAGAGCACCCAGGAAAAGGTTCTGACCTTTACAACCTGCTCTGCTTGCTATTCCAGGGGAAAGCAGGAAGGGAGGGGCGGAAGGACAGACCCATAAATGTTCTATGACAATTACTTGGCAGCACTGTTTCAAAGAAATAAGGAAAGCCTTTACTTGGCATTCTGTACTAAGCAGTGCATTGAAATGGGTTGGTTCCAGCTCTGGATGGCCCCCCCACACCTGGCCCCTCTGGGCATGCTAAACATAGACAGGAGTGACACCACTACCCCAGGTGTTAGCCTGGAAACTTCCCTCCCTTCCACGCATCATCCCTGCTTTCATCTCCGTAGTTGACAGATTCTCAGGGTCTGTTGTGTGGATTCTGGGATCAGCTTCTGAGCTCTTGCCCTTCTCTGAAACATCACTGTTGGCTCTCTCTTTAACTCAGGACTCTGCAGGGCTCTTGATTCTGAAATACTTGCAACTTCAGGGAGAAGACACTCCCTTGGCCAGCTTCATCCCAGCGTCTAACTGGGGAAAGAAGACTGGACATGCTACATTTTTGGGCAAGGTATTTATCTTCTCCAAACCTATTTCCTGATCTATAAAATGGGAATGATAAAAGAACTCACATCATCATGCTTTTGTGAGAATTACAACTGATAAAGGATAAATGTCGATTATTATAACATAGCAATAAATGTCGATTATTATAAAATAGTAATAAAATAGGTATTATGGAATATTATCAAAGTTTTATTTTATTTTATTTTGAGACAATTTTGCTCTTGTTGCTCAGGCTGTAGTGCAATGGCGTGATCTCGGCTCCCTGCAACCTCTGCCTTCCGGGTTCAAGTCGTTCTCCTGCCTCAGCCTCCCGAGTAGCTGGGATTACAGGCGGCTGCCACCACACCCAGCTGAGTTTTTGTATTTTTAGTAGAGATGGGGTTTCACCATGTTGGCCGGGCTGGTCTTGAGCTCCTGACCTCAGGTGATCTGCCCACCTTGGCCTCCCAAATTGCTGGGGTTACAGGTGTGAGCCACTGTGCCCGGCCCTGGACAGAGGACAAATATTAATATATGGGTATCTAGTGGCTGCAACCAGGCCAGAGAAAGGAAGGTTAAAAAATCAAGGGAAGGAGTTTTGTCCATAAGTTAAGTTTAAAAATACATAACGTTAACTCTGGAGATAAACAGATCAAATACTAACAATGGTTATCTTTGGCTTTTTTGTTTTATTTTCAGCTTTAAGTTTTTCTTTTTATTTTTTGTGGATACATAACAGGTAAATATATTTATGGGTTACATGAGATATTTTCACACAGGCATGCAATGTGTAATAATCACATCAAGGTAAATAGGACATCCATCACCTAAAGTGTTTATCTTTTGTCTTACAAACAGTTCAGTTATACCCTTTTATTTTAAAATGTACAATTAAATTATTTTTTACTATAGCCACCCTGTTGTGCTATCAAATATTAGGTCTTATTCATTATCACTTTTTTTTTTTTGAGATAGCATCACTCTGTCACCTAGGCTGGAGTGCAATGGTGTGATCCCGGCTCACTGCAACCTCCGCCTCCTGGGCTCAGATGATTCTCCTGCCTTAGTGTCCCAAGTAGCTGGGATTACAGGCACATGCCGGCATTTCCGGCTAATTTTTGTATTTTTAGTAGACACAGGGGTTTCACCACGTTGGTCAGGCTGGTCTTGAACTCCTGGCTTCAAGTGATCCTCCTGCCTCGGCCTCCCAAAGTGCTGGGATTACAGGTGTGAGCCACCGCAGCTGGCACTATTTTTTGTATCCATTAACCATGCCCACTGCCCCCCAATCCCCAACTACCCTTTCCAGCCTGTGGTAACCACCATTCTACTCTCTGTCTCTGTGAATTCAATTGTTTTAATTTTTTTTTTTTTGAGACGGAGTTTCGCTCTGCCACCCAGGCTGGAGTGCAGTGGCCGGATCTCAGCTCACTGCAAGCTCCGCCTCCCGAGTTCACGCCATTCTCCTGCCTCAGCCTCCCGAGTAGCTGGGACTATAGGTGCCCGCCACGTTGCCCGGCTAGTTTTTTGTATTTTTAGTAGAGACAGGGTTTCACCATGTTAGCCAGGATGGTCTCGATCTCCTGACCTCGTGATCCGCCCGTCTCGGCCTCCCAAAGTGCTGGGATTACAGGCTTGAGCCACCGCGCCCGGCCCGTTGTAGCTTTCTTATAGAAAACATACTTCGAAGTCAGCATTCCAGCCAGTTAGGGCTTTCCATGGAGAGGCGTCCTCATGCTAGCTGGTTCTTACAACCAACAGCTGCTCCTTCCTTTGTGCCTGTCCCTCATGTCAATTGCTTTATGCCTATTATCTCATTTAACCTTCACAACCCTTGAGATAGGTGCTGCTGTTATCCCATTCAGTAGATCAGGAAAGTAAGGCTCAGGTTATGGACTACGAGCATACTCTAGAGAAGAGGTGGAGCTGGTTGAGTTACTTGGTCTGCAGAAAGGAGCATGAGGCCCAGATGTGTAGGCTGCTGGATAAGGCAGTATGAAATATCTCCTTTGAAATATCATGTCTACTTTGGACATGAAATATCTTTGGTTTTGTTTTTGAAACCGAGTCTCTAGCTTTGTCACCTAGGCTGGAGTGCAGTGGCGCGATCTTGGCTCACTGCAACCTCTGCCTCCCAGATTCAAGCAATTCTCCTGCCTCAGCCTCCTGAGTAGCTGGGACTATAGGCATCCGCCACCTCGCTGGTCTAATTTTTGCATTCTTAGTAGAGCTGGAGTTTCGCAATGTTGACAAGGCTAGTCTCGAACTCCTGACCTCGGGTGATCCACCTGCCTTGGCCTCCCAAAGTGCTGGGATTACAGTTTTGGTTTTTGTTTTTTTTTTTTTGAGACACAGTTTCACTCTGTCTCCCAAGCTGGAGTACAATGGCACGATCTTGGCTTACTGCAGTCTCTGCCTCCCATGTTCAAGTTCTTGTGCCTCTGGCCAGGCGCGGTGGCTCAAGCCTGTAATCCCAGCACTTTGGGAGGCCGAGACGGGCGGAACACGAGGTCAGGAGATCGAGACCATCCT
>NW_016803605.1:1169401-1175333 GCF_001698545.2 Rhinopithecus bieti
CCGTCTCAAAAAAAAAAAAAAAAAAGAGTGCTAGGATGAAGTTCTTGTGCCTCAGCCTCCCGAGTAGATGGGATTACAGGCGCCCACCATCACACCCAGCTAATTTTTGTATTACTGGTAGAGACAGGGTTTTGCTGTGTTGGCCAGGCTGGTCTCGAACTCCTGACCTCAAGTGATACGCCTGCTTTGGCCTCCCGAAGTGCTAGGATTACAGGCATGAGCCACCACACCCGGTCTGGACATGAAATATCTTTACCAAGCACTGTTTTTGCCAAGTCCATGGTGTGTGCTGAACCCAGCATGCTTGTGGGCCCTGTGGAGTCGGCCTGTTCCTTAGAGTGGGCATCCAGATCTGTTCTTTGGCCCAGGGAGAGGAGCAGCCAGCTCTGAAAATGGAAACTGAAATGCCCGGGAGCTTTGTCCAGGAGGTACGAGGCAGGACTGGCTCAAGGCAAGGCGTTGGCCTCTTCCCATTTCCTCGTGGGGGCCAGTTCCAAGTCGGTCTCCCAGGGTGGTTGCTTTCCTGTCCCTGAGGGCTCTAGCAGCGGACTGAGTGCAGCCATGTCAGGCGTTGCCAATACAGGCTCTGGGAATAGAGTGCTCCCTGCACAGGCCGCCGCGGCAGGCTTTTCTTCTGCTTGCTTGTCTCAAGAGAGTTTGGCAGGTCTAGATTGAAATGATTAGCGCGGTGGGACTTCCCCCACTTTTCTTGGGGGATTATGTCGAGGTCTATTAAGCATGTTCCCTCGGTATTTAATCCCACTCTGACACGGATTTTGCCGGCAGTCTGTTAAGTGGCATCGCTGAAACCTGGTTGCTGTTTTGTGGAGACCGCCTTTGTGCTGTTGCGCCAGTGGCACACAGGATTCCCAGTTGGCTTGACTTCCTTTCTTTTTGCTTTCTGTTGAACAGAGTCTGAAAAATATAGTCAAGACCTCGTATTCACGCAGGACATTTAGCTGGGAGGGCATCTCGGGTGTTGGGAGGGGGGACCCCCTGAGGTGACTGTGGGCGGAGGTTAGCACAGGGCTCAGAGGGGCTTTAAGGGCATGACATGGCAGGATGGCCCTGAGAATGCAGCGATCTGTTTATTGTCGCCGTCTCAGTGCCCCTTCATCAACCAGCAGCAATTTAACAACAAAAAGTCCTGTGTATTTGTCTGCCTCTCTCAACTCTAGGGAAACAAAGTTTCAAGTAGCCACTGCCTGTTTTGTGAAAAATTGTATGGTTGATTCTCTTTTGAGCCCAGATGTGCCTGGAGCTGTTGATATCAATAGTGTGCAGAATCCCTCTGGCTCAGGTCTTTGCAGGGTGGATTTGAATGCTGTGCTTCTCTACCTTGGTGATTCCTTTCTAGAATCATTCTGGACGATGGTTAAGGCTCTTGGAGTTCCTTGGATGGTCTTTTGTCCTCTACCCGCAGGTGTTAGATGTAGAGTAGCCCGTACCTTCGTCCGAGCCAGTGGGTAGCATCGAGACAGGGAAGGAGGCCTCAGCTGACCATGGACAAGACTGTTGCCTGCCGTGCGGCAGTGTTGGACATAAGGGAGGGCGTGCTGATGCTGCCACCCACTCCGGCTCAGCTGACCCAGCCCTGATGATGATCATGCACTTGCCTTGTGGACCAAGTGTGTTGTCGTTTGTATCTTTTTTCCTACAAGGACAGTGCAGAAAAGGAGGTAGTCAAGCAACCTGGCACAGATTTGGTGTTTAAAATATTAGT
Organism: Rhinopithecus bieti; assembly: GCF_001698545.2. Lineage (NCBI taxonomy): Eukaryota > Metazoa > Chordata > Mammalia > Primates > Cercopithecidae > Rhinopithecus > Rhinopithecus bieti. Next base: position 1,171,125 of record NW_016803605.1, read on the forward strand.
GACCTGGATGGTGATCATGTGCCTCTCAACTTTATGCCTTCTAGACTTGTGTCGAGAGTAATGTTGTTCTTAGCTTTTCTTTGTGAAACCCCAGCATGTACACCTCCAGTCTGTCCCAGGCCTTCTCCCGCTCAGTCTGTCTGTCTCTCCCTGAGTTTCTCTTGAGGTGTGGCCCTGGCCCGCCCCCAGTATTCCCATCAGGGTGCCACTTCACAGTGTCTGCACAGCTCCCGGCGGCAGGAAGTTTGCCATGTCACTGAGTAACAGCTTCTCCCTTGGGACAAAACCAGTTTTCCCAGTCATGTGGCCCTTTCAGTGTGGGTGAGGCGTCCAGTGAGGGCTTTGCTCCACGCCTGGTTTCTGTGGGCCGCACCCCAGCGGGAAGGCGCTTCCCTTGTCAGGACTGCAGCCTGAGCCCCCGCCCCACCCCGCCCCATCCCAAGTTTGCTAGTCAGGGAAGCAACACAAGGAGCACGTGGGTCACGTCACCTGTGTTGTTGCCTTTGAAGCAGCAGAGAGAGTTTTGTGTCCTGCATTCTGTTTCGAGAACTGCCCTTGACCTCTGCCCAGGAGTATCTGTGGGGTTGGGCCACTTGGGTTTGAAATAGAACCCATCCCGGCCGGGCGCGGTGGCTCAAGCCTGTAATCCCAGCACTTTGGGAGGCCGAGACGGGCGAATCACGAGGTCAGGAGATCGAGACCATCCTAGCTAACACGGTGAAACCCCGTCAATACTAAAAAATACAAAAAAAAAAAAACTAGCCGGGCGAGGTGGCGGGCGCCTGTAGTCCCAGCTCCTCCGGAGGCTGAGGCAGGAGAATGGCGTAAACCCGGGAGGCGGAGCTTGCAGTGAGCTGAGATCCGGCCACTGCACTCCAGTCCGGGCGACAGAGCGAGACTCCGTCTCAAAAAAAAAAAAAAAAAAAAAAAAAAACCCATCCCCTTTGAACTGGGAATGAGAGTTCATAGAAAAAGCCCCTCTTGAGGAGCTCCTTGATGTTTGGGTAACAGTCCTGAGGCACACAAAGGGAAGGACACAAGTGAAAGGACTGTGGAGGGTCCTGGGAGGAGTCTGCCGCATGCGCTGGAACCTTCAGGCAAGCACGCCTAATGCACTGGCTCCCGCCTGGGCAGCTGCAGGCCTTTCCGCAGAGGTAGCTCCATTTGTGGCTAACCTTTTGGGGCCTGGGCTCGTGACGTTTCCTCCTTACATCCCTTCTCTTTGTGTCCTAGTTAATTGAGACGGAAGGAGTTGGAGGCTCTCACACAAGCCTTTCTGTGGTCATTCATGGGGAACTTTGGGAGCTTTTTAAAATTATTCAAAAAAATTGTTTTTTTCCTTTACCAACTCCTGTACTTGTGAACACTGTGTCTGTGGGTTTGGCTCAAAAACTGGATTCGTTTTCCAGCTGCCCCCTCCTGAACCCAATTTCTTCCCTCACTCCTACCCCACCCTGTAGATATTTACATATACAGAATGTCCGCTGGGCAGCGTCATGTTTGGAGAGCACTTTTAAAGTCCTGGGGATTGGGATGACATGGGGGAATGGGAAGAGTATAGGATGGGGAGCCAGAAGGGGTTCCCAGTACCTGCAGGTGAGTCAGAGGAGGGAGAGAAAGCAGGGCCGGTATCAGGTGAGGTCCTCAGGAGGGCCTGGGATCCGTGCCCCTCCTCCAGCTGCTCAGTGTTTGCTTGCCTCCAGCCCAGAGATGTGGGACTGACGAGGGTGGGTCAGACCTGGTGACCTGGGACTCAGCCTGTTTCCAGCGGTTCTCATGGGGCTTTTGTAATAAAGTACTTTGAGAGTTCTTAGGCCACAGCCCAGGCCTGCCTGTGGGTGGGTCCCAGGTAGCTTGGGGCCACCCCTGGTTCAGAACCAAGGCCGTCTCCACGGTGTACAGCCACCGCCCTCAGCCTCAGGTGGCACTGATGCCCAGCTCCCTGGGGCCCGGAGCCCAGCAGGCGATCCTGGGCCTGAGAGGGAGGGGATGCGGGTCTGTGCTCTCTGGGAGAGGCACTTCTGTGGTCAAGCGAGGTTTAGAAGTGCCCTAAGTGCTTCACAGCAGAGCTGTGTGGGTTTCTAGACTATGGGGCTTCCTGGAAGTTCTGCAGTGTTAAGCATTGTGAATCCCCAAGTTGGGGCTCTTATGTGACCACAGCACCTTGTCGGTTTCTTCTTCTGAGGACACTAGTCCTGTTGGGAAATCTGACGTAGATGTGTCCCGGTGTTAGTGGTAATGCCCTTAAACTCCTACCCCTCCCCCAGCCAGGTTAGACTGGAGCAAGCACAGTTCTTTCAGGGGGAGGATAAGGGATGGAACAAGAGGCCATGACCCCTGTGTCCTCCCAGCGTCTCACCTTGCTCACAGCAGTCAGGCCCTCGGTTCTTGTCAGCCTTGGACAGCCCAGAGCCCTAGGAGGCCTCCTCTCAAACCCTGTGTTCATGGTGGCTTTGGGGTTCATTTGTAGGGAAGATGGAGAGTTGGAAGAAGGCGAATTGGAAGATGATGGGGCAGAGGAGACCCAGGATACTTCCGGAGGGCCTGAGAGAAGCCGGAAAGAAAAGGGGGAGAAGCATCACAGTGATTCGGACGAGGAGAAGTCCCACAGGAGACTGAAGCGGAAACGGAAGAAAGAGCGGGAGAAAGAGAAAAGGAGGTCGAAGAAGAGGAGGAAATCCAAGCACAAAGTAGGTCCAGGATTCACTGGGACTGCCACTGCCTGGCATTGGGCCTGGCTGAGAGCCCCAGGGGCTGAGCTTTTGCTGTCCGCCCTAGAGGGCACTCTTAATACCTTTGCTTATCTCAAATTGGATAAATACCTTTTTTAAGAGTTGGTAGCTTATGCTCCGTTGCCACTAAGTGCCCCAGGTGAGGTGTTTCAGGTGAAGCACAGAGCCCTGGGGCACATGCCGGCATAGCTTGTCCTGAGGCTGACTGCGCCTGAGTGGCCCGCCTGCAGCAGGGTTGCTGAGTCTTCTTCCCCTGTCATTACAGCGCCATGCTTCTTCTAGCGATGACTTCTCTGACTTCTCAGATGACTCGGATTTCAGCCCCAGTGAGAAAGGGCACCGCAAGTACAGAGAGTACAGCCCCCCATATGCGCCGGTGAGTGACTGGCGTACCCTGCTGAACTCTGGGGCCGGGAGGAGTTCAACTGCTTGTGTTTCTTGAGCACGTGCTGTGTTCTGGGCATTTTATGTGGGTTTCAGTCCTGGGTCATCAGATACTAGTTTAATCCCCATTTTATGATTTAGGAAACTGAGACTTACACAATTTCAGCAAGGCAGCCTAGACAACAAAGTGAGACCCCATCTCCACAAAAAATAAAAAAATTAACCAGGCATGCCTGTAGTTCCAGCTACTCAGGAGGCAGAGGTGAGAAGATCCCTTGAGCCCGAAAGTTCAAGGTAGCAGTGAGCTGTGATCAGCCACTGCACTCTAGCCTGGGTGACAGAGCAAGACCCTGTCTCAAAAGGAAAAGAAAGTTTCAACAAAGTTGCCCAGCTCTGAAGTAGAGGAGCTGGGTTTGAACCCAGGCCCTAGCTGACCTCTGTGAGGTATGCTCTCCAGCCTCCTCCGTGTGGCCTTAGCAAGGCCCTGTATGTCTCAGAGAAAGATGCTGACTGGTCCACGTCATGGCTGACTGGCTTCCACTCTTCACAAATGACCTTTTTGGGAAATTGGCAAGAGAATGAAATGTTCTCAAGGGGCCAGTAGGCAGGCAGTACTCGGCCACTGTCGCTTTCATTTCAAGCAGCAATTTAAATTATTTGTTCATTTTGTATACCATTTCTTCCCCCCAGAGAATTCCATAAGAGAAAAGCAAATCATCTTTTTTTTTTTTTTTTTTGAGGCAGAGTCTCACTCTGTTGCCCAGGCTGGAGGGCAATGGCGCAATCTCAGCTCACTGCAAACTCCGCCTCCCGGGTTCGCGCCATTCTTCTGCCTCAGCATTCTGAGTAGCTGGGATCACAGGCACCCGTCACCACGCCTGGCTAATTTTTTTTTTATTTTTTTTATTTTTATTTTTTTTTTTTGAGACGGAGTCTCGCTCTGTCGCCCAGGCTGGAGTGCAGTGGCCAGATCTCAGCTCACTGCAAGCTCCGCCTCCCGGGTTTACGCCATTCTCCCGCCTCAGCCTCCCGAGTAGCTGGGACTACAGGCGCCTGCCACCTCGCCTGGCTAGTTTTTTGTATTTTCTAGTAG
>NW_016803605.1:1175391-1182223 GCF_001698545.2 Rhinopithecus bieti
TTTTTTTTTTTTGAGGCAGAGTCTCACTCTGTTGCCCAGGCTGGAGTGCAATGGCGCAATCTCAGCTCACTGCAAACTCCGCCTCCCGGGTTCGCGCCATTCTTCTGCCTCAGCATTCTGAGTAGCTGGGATCACAGGCACCCGTCACCACGCCTGGCTAATTTTTTTTTTATTTTTTTTGTTTTATTTTTTTTTTTTTAGACGGAGTCTCGCTCTGTCGCCCAGGCTGGAGTGCAGTGGCCAGATCTCAGCTCACTGCAAGCTCCGCCTCCCGGGTTTACGCCATTCTCCTGCCTCAGCCTCCCGAGTAGCTGGGACTACAGGCGCCTGCCACCTCGCCTGGCTAGTTTTTTGTATTTTTTAGTAGAGACGAGGTTTCACCATGTTCACCAGGATGGTCTTGATCTCCTGACCTCGTGATCCGCCCGTCTCGGCCTCCCAAAGTGCTGGGATTACAGGCTTGAGCCACCGCGCCCGGCCGCCTGGCTAATTTTTTGTATTTTTAGTAGAGACAGGGTTTCACCACGTTAGCCAGGATAGTCCCGATCTTCAGACCTCATTATTTATTGAGACGGAGTCTTGCTCTGTTGTCTAGGCTGGAGTGCAGTGGGGCAATCTTGGCTCATTTCAACTTCCACCTCCCGCGTTCAAGCGATTCTCTTGTCTCAGTCTCCCGAGTAGCTGGGATTACAGGCATGCGACACCATGCCCGACTGATTTTTGTATTTAGAGACAGGGTGTCACGATGTTGGCCAGGCTGTCCTCGAACTCCTGACCTCAGGTGATTCGCCCACCTCGGCCTCCCAAAGTGCTAGGATTACAGGCATGAGCCACTGCACCCGGCCGGTTGAGAAATGTTTTAAAGTTAGTAGGTCTTTAAAGCTGTCCCAGGTATCCCGTGACCCAGCATCATCCATCAAAACAAATGATTCATTGTCCAATACCATAGTTGAGATTGATCTACTGGTATAGGTTCAGCCTTCAGACCTGAGAGAGGCAGGAAATGGAGGGAACGTTGCATGCTTTTTATGAACTACAGCTGGAAGCATTTTAAAGATCTGCTCAAGTACTTGTATGTGTGTCTGTGTATCTAGCTGTATTTTGCGTTGTCCTGTTTTTCTATAATACGGACTTTCGGCCGGGTGCGGTGGCTCAAGCCTGTAATCCCAGCACTTTGGGAGGCTGAGACGGGTGGATCACGAGGTCAGGAGATCGAGACCATCCTGGCTAACATGGTGAAACCCCGTCTCTACTAAAAAATACAAAAAACTAGCCGGGCGAGGTGGCGGGCGCCTGTAGTCCCAGCTACTCGGGAGGCTGAGGCGGGAGAATGGCGTGAACCCGGGAGGCGGAGCTTGCAGTGAGCTGAGAACCGGCCACTGCACTCCAGCCTGGGCGACAGAGCGAGACTTCATCTCAACAACAACAACAACAAAAAACGGACTTTTAAAAATTAGTAGGCTTTATTGTTTGTTTGTTTATTTATTTATTGAGATGGGATCTCATTCTGTTGCCCAGGCTGGAGGGCAGTGGTGTGATCTCACCTCACTGTAGCCTTGAGCTCCCTGGGCTCAGGTGATCTTCCTGCGTCAGCCTCCCAAGTAGCTGGAACCATGGGCTGCCACACCAAGACTAATTTTTGTACTTTTGGTAGAGATGGGGTTTCAAAATGTTGCCCAGGCTGTCTCAAATTCCTGGGGTCAAATGATCTGCCCACCTCGGCCTCCCAAAGTGCTGGGATTAGAGACATGAGCCACCACGCGCAGCCGACTTTTTTATTCTTTCATTCATTCATTTATTTAGAGATGGAGTCTCGCTCTGTCACCCAGGCTGCAGTGCAATGGCACGATCTCGGCTCACTGCAACCTCTACCTCCCAGGTTCAAGTGATTCTCCTGCCTGAGCCTCTCAAGTAGCTGGGATTACAGGTGCCCGCCACCACACCCGGCTAATTTTTTTTTTTTTTTGGTATTTTTAGTAGAGACGGGTTTCACTATGTTGCCCAGGCTAGTCTCGAACTCCTGACCTTGTGATCTTCTTGCCTTGGCCTCCCAAAGTGCTGGGATTACAAGCCTGAGCCACCATGCTTAGTCCAACTTTTTTGTTGTTGTTGTTGAATTGTTTTTTGAGACGGAGTCTCACTCTGTCGCCCAGGCTGGAGTGCAGCGGTGTGATCTTGACTCACCACATCCTCTGCCTCCTGGGTTCAGGTGATTCTCACACCTCAGTCTCCCGAATAGCCGGGATTAGAGGTGCCCGTCACCACTCCCGGCTAATTCATTTTGTATTGTGAGTAGAGACTGGGTTTCACCATGTTGACCAGGCTGATCTCGAACTCCTGAACTCAAGAGATCTGCCCGCCTGGGCCTCCCAAAGTGCTGGGATTACAGGTGTGAGCCACCATGCCCGGCCTTTATTTTAATTTTTTTGAGTTGTTGTTCTGCAGTGTCACCCAGGCTGGAGCGCAGTGGTGTAATCTCAGCTCACTGCAACCTCTGCCTCTCCCGGGTTCAAGCAATTCTGCTTCAGCCTCTCAGGTAGCTGGGATTACAGGTGCCCGTCCCACACTTGGCTTTTTTTTTTTTTCTTTTTTTTTGCATTTTGAATTTTGAATTTTAGTAGAGATCTCATTTCGCGATGTTGGCCAGGCTGGTCTCCATCTCCTGACCTCGTGATCTGCCCGCCTTGGCCTCCCAAAGTGCTGGGACTACAGGCGTGAGCCACTGCGCCCGGCCCCCTGGTCCCCCGGCCCCCCGACTTTATTTTTTAGAGCTGTTTTAGGTTTATAGAAAATTGAGCAGGTAGTAGTAGAGTTCCCTTCTCCCCTCCGCCTGGCCCCTTCCCTGCCCCCAGTTTCCTATTACCAATGTCTTGCATTGTTGTGGTAACTTTGTTACAATTGATGAGCCAGTATTGATACATTGTTATTACTTAGCGTTGTGTAGTTCTTTGGGTTTTGCCCAATGTACCCTTTATTGTTACACATTCACTATTATTCCATTGTCTGGATACACCAGTTTGTTTTCCCTTTACATGTTGGAGGATGTCTTGGTTGCTTCTGTTTTTATGAGTATCTTTTAACTTCTTCTAGTACCACTTGGCACTACCACACTTTGGAAAGCATCATTTGAGACGGCTGTCTAGCCCGGCTGCCAAGCAGGCCATTTATTGAATTCTAGGGCCCTAGCAAAATTGTGACTGAGCAGCCCCATCCTGCTTCCCAGGCCCCTCCCTGTGTGCTTGCTCTGCATCCCTGGGAAACGCTCCCTTCTCCTCCCCTTCGTTCATCAGGGATTGGGGGTCTTTGGTTCTGTTTTCTTTCTAGCTCTGGCCCTTTATGAGGAACAGAAACACTTGGGCCCTCTGCTACCCCCACTTCCTGGTATGAGAACCTGTCCTCAGAGGGTCTGGGGACCAGCAGTGCAACCCTGGGACAGTAGTAGCACCCAGACAGACATTTCGTTTAGGGAACACTGGGGATCTTGGTAGTCTGAACCCGCAGCTGTGGGATCCGGCTCACCTCTTCTCCCCATCTCTGGGACGCAGTCCCACCAGCAGTACCCCCCATCGCATGCCACGCCCCTGCCCAAGAAGGCTTACTCCAAGATGGACAGCAAGAGCTATGGCATGTACGAGGACTACGAGAACGAGCAGTATGGGGAATATGAGGGCGATGAGGAGGAGGACATGGGCAAGGAGGACTACGACGACTTCACCAAAGAGCTGAACCAGTACCGGCGTGCCAAAGAGGGCAGCAGCCGTGGCCGAGGTGAGCCCTACCCTGGCAATTTCTCCTCCGGGGCATCGGAGCCACCCGGGTGACCTGGCCTCGCAGAGCCTCAAGTTTGGTCACTTAGGGTTGGGATAAGTGTACAAAGAAAGGCCGGGATCTGCACGTGCGTGACACAGGGGACCGGAGAGATCACCCGCTGGTCTGTGATTGGGGTGGTGCCAGGCTGGTGTGAGGCAGGGAGAAGGCCAGCGTGCCTGAAGGGTCACTTCCTGGTCGGCTGTCAGGGGAGAAGGGGATAGCTTCTCTCTCACCTGGGCTAGGGTCACTGACAGCTGGCTGCCCCACCCCGCAGCAGTGCTCCCTCATTCTCCCAGCCCCATCACCTGACAAGGTGTGACTGCAGTCCTTGCCTCTGCCACACCTCTGAACCTTGGACCTGTGTCCTTTGGGAGGAAGGTGGAGGAGGCTTGAGCACCAGAGACATGGTAGCCCTGACTGGCCTCTTAGAACCATCTTTGCCGGCGCAGTGGCTCACGCCTGTAATCCCAGCAATTTGGGAGGCTGAGGCAGGCGGATCACCTATGGTCAGGAGTTCGAGACCAGCCTGTCCAACAACAGCAACAAAAAAGAACCGTCAAACCGTCTCCTGCCAGAAAGACTGCCCAGCCTGAGAGTGGCTTCTGGAATCTTCCAGCACAGGAGTTCTCAGACTTGTGAGCCCTGCCTGAGGCCCAGCTTGTTGAGTAGCTGTTCATTCATTTGCTCTTTTTTTTTTTTTTTGAGACTGAGTCTCGCTCCGTCACCAGGCTGGAGTGCAGTGGCGCGATCTTGGCTCACTGCAACCTCCACTTGCCGGGTTCAAGCAGTTGTCCTGCCTCAGCCTCCTGAGTAGCTGGGATTACAGGCGCATGCCACTACGCCCAGCTAATTTTTGTGTTTTTAGTAGAGATGGAGTTTCACCATGTTGGTCAGGCTGTTCTCAATCTCGTGACCTCGTGATCCGCCCGCCTCGGCCTCCCAAAGTGCTGGGATTACAAGCGTGAGCCACCGCACCCGGCTCATTCGTTCTTCTAGCAGTCTTTCTTGGACACCTCCCTGGGGCAGCCCCTGTGCTTTTGGGAGATCCTAGACCAGTGCTGTCCAGTAGAATTAGATTGGAAGCCACCATATCACTTACATTTTCTGGTAGCCATATTTAAAAAGTGAAAAGGACACTGGATAGTCCCAGCTACTTGAGAGGTGGAGGTGGGAGAATCACTTGAGCCCTGGAGTTGGAGGCCAGCCTGGGCAACACAACTTGACCCCATCACTCTTTTTTGTTTATTGGGAGACAGAGTCTTGCTCTGTCACCCATTCTGGAGTGCAGTGGCACGATTTAGGCTTACTGCAACCTCTACCCTCTGCCTCCCAGGTTCAAGCAATTCTTGTGCCTCACTCCCGCAAGTAGCTGGGAATACAGGCATGTACAACCACACCCATCTTATTTATTTATTTATTTTATTTTATTAATTAATTTATTTTTTTGAGATGGAGTCTTGCTCTGTCGCCCAGGCTGGAGTACAGTGGCATGATCTCGACTCACTGCAAGCTCTGCCTCCCGGGTTCATGCCATTCTCCTGCCTTAGCCTCCCAAGTAGCTAGGACTACAGGCGCCCGCCACCATGCCTGGCTAATTTTTTATATTTTTAGTAGAGACAGGGTTTCACCATGTTAGCCAGGATGGTCTTGATCTCCTGACCTGGTGATCCGCCCACCTCAGCCTCACAAAGTGCTGGGATTACAGGCATGAGCTACTGCGCCTGGCCTATGTATTTATTTTTGAGACAGAGTCTCACTCTGTCACTCATGCTGGAGTGCAGTGGCACCGTGTTGGGTCACTGCAACCTCCACCTCCCAGGTTCAAGCGATTCTCGTGCCTCAGCCTGCCTAGTAACTGGGCTTACAGGCCCGCACCACCATGCCTGGCTTTTTTATCTTTAGTAGAGATGGGGTTTCACTATATTGCCCCATCTGGTCTTGAACTCCTGAGCTCAGGCAATCCGCCCGCCTTGGCCCCGCAAAGTACTGAGATTACAGATGTGAGCTACTGTGACTGGACTAAGTTTTTGTATTTTTAGTAGAGATGGGGTTTCGCTGTGTTGGCCAAGCTTGTCTTGAACTCCTGTTGTCAAGTGATCTGTCCAACTGGGCCTCCCAAAGTGCTGAGATTATAGGATTGAGCCACTGCACCTGGCCACTCTTTTTTTTTTTAAGTGAAGGAAAAGTGAAACCAATTAAATTAATTTTGATATTCTATTTTCAACCTAATATGTTTAAAATCTTATTTCAACATGTAATCAAATTAGACAAATGAGATATTTTATATTCTTTCTCACTTTTGTGTGTGTGTGTGTGAGAGAGAGAGAGAGACGTGGTCTCGTTCTGTTGCTCAAACTGGAGTGCAGTGGCACAGTCTCAGCTCACTGCAGCCTTTGCCTCCTGGGTTCAAGCAATTCTCCCACCTCAGCCTCCCGAGTAACTGGGACTACAGGTGCGCGCCGCCACACCTGGCTAATTTTTCTATTTTTAGTAGAAACAAGGTTTCACCGTGCTGGCCAGGCTGGTCTCAAACTCCTGACCTCAGGTGATCTGCCCACCTCAGCCTCCCAAAGTGCTGGGATTACATGCGTGACCACACCCAGCTTTTTATTTTATTTTATTTTATTTTATTTTATTTTATTTTATTTTATTTATTTTATTTTTTTATGTTATGTCATGTTTTATGTTATGTTATGTTATGTTATGTTATGTTATGTTATGTTATGTTATGTTATTTTGAGACGGAGTCTCGCTCTGTCGCCCGGGCTGGAGTGCAGTGACCGGATCTTAGCTCACTGCAAGCTCCGCCTCCCGGGTTTACGCCATTCTCCTGCCTCAGCCTCCAGAGTAGCTGGGACTACAGGCGCCCGCCACCTCGCCTGGCTAGTTTTTTGTATTTTTTAGTAGAGACAGGGTTTCACCGTGTTAGCCAGGATGGTCTCAATCTCCTGACCTCGTGATCCGCCCGTCTTGGCCTCCCAAAGTGCTGGGATTACAGGCTTGAGCCACCGCGCCTGGCGTT
>NW_016803605.1:1182517-1186611 GCF_001698545.2 Rhinopithecus bieti
TTTTTTTTTTTTTTTTTAGCTAAGTCTTTGAAGTCCAGAGTGTGTTTTGGACTCTTGTCTAAATCACAAGTTCAAACTACAGGGCTAGTCTTGTCACACTTCAATGCTAGCATCTTATAGTTTGGACCAGACGTGTTAGTTGCTCATTAGCCCGTGGGCTGGTGTTTGCCATATTGGACAGTGCAGCCCTAAGTGGACAAGTCCCTGTGAGGAAGGGGAGTGAGTACTGCAGTAGCTGTGTGTCCAGTGAGCTGAGGGACCCCCACTGAGAGAACCAGAGGGTCCACTAGCCTACCAGGGGCATCTAGGAAGGCTTCTTGGAGGAGGAAGAGGCTGAAGTGATTGACTTCAGAAGCAGAAAGTGGGTTGTCTTCTTTCTTGCTGGTGGCATCTGCTCCCGCTGAAGGCTCACTGTCTGAATCTCCATGCAGGCAGCCGAGGCCGGGGCCGGGGCTACAGGGGCCGAGGAAGCCGTGGAGGATCGCGAGGCCGTGGCATGGGCAGGGGCAGCCGAGGCAGGGGCAGAGGCTCTATGGGAGGAGACCACCCGGAGGATGAAGAGGATTTCTACGAGGAAGAGATGGACGTAAGGTTTCCTCTGGCCCTGGGGACGTCGGGGTGAGGCTGGTGGGCTTTCCGGGGCGTGAGCACTGCTCATAGAGGCTGTGAGGCTGAGGTAGGAAGACATATGACCCTTCTGAAGGAAAGGAAGCCTCAGAGGGCAGATGTATGTGTTTAAAAATGTTCATTTATCATTTTGGAATAGATAAAACCTTCATGTGGTTTAAAGTAGAAAAGGTATCAGCCAGGCGCGGTGGCTCACGCCTGTAATCCCAGTACTTTGGGAGACTGAGGCGGGTAGATCACAAAGTCAGGAGGTGGAGACTATCCTGGCTAACACGGTGAAACCCTGTCTCTGCTGAAAATAAAAAAATTAGCCAGGTGTGGTAGCACGTGCCTGTAGTCCCAGCTATTCATTCAGGAGGCTGAGTCAGGAGAATCACTTAAACCCGGGAGGCGGGGTTCCAGTGAGCCAAGATCGCGCCACTGCACTCCATCCTGGGCGACAGAGCGAGACTCTGTCTCAAAAAAAAAAAAAGGAGGTATCACAGGATGTGCTGTGAAAAACATCCTGTCACTAGAGAGAAGTTTCCTGAAAGTCCTCTAGAGACATTTCCAGCCAGGCACGTGGTCCTTCATCCCTGCCCCCACCCGGGAGAAGGAGCGGCAGGCGCACTGCACCTGCCATCCTGGTCCTACCCACAGACCTTCCACGCCAGTCCATGGCCCACTGCCCACTTGCCCTTTTGGAGCCCCACAGCGATGTGTATGTAGGGAGGCGCCATGCTGGGTTTGCCTGTTGGGTTGGGTTTTCAGAGTGAAGACTGCAGTGGGAAGGATTGGGACCACCTGTCTTTTGTCAGGCTCTGTGGAGATGGGTTATGGTATGAGTCCCCTGGATGGTCACCATCCTTCAGAAAGGGGCAGTGTGTAGGTGGGGACGGTGTTCATTGTTTCCTACCTGACGCTCTCCTGCCCTCTCCTTTGCGGATTCTAGTATGGAGAGAGTGAGGAGCCAATGGGAGATGACGACTATGACGAGTACTCCAAGGAGCTGAACCAGTACCGCCGGTCCAAAGACGGCCGAGGCCGAGGTAGGCAGGGCCTGGAGGGGACACGCTGGGTGTCCAGCAGTTGCTGGAATCCAGTCCCAGGGGTGGGGAGGGGGTGGTCAGCAGGTTTTAACACCGTCTCTCCTCCGCAGGACTAAGTCGAGGCCGTGGCAGGGGCTCCCGAGGCCGAGGGAAAGGGATGGGCCGGGGTCGAGGCCGAGGTGGCAGCCGAGGAGGGATGAACAAGGGCGGAATGAACGATGACGAAGACTTCTATGATGAGGACATGGGCGTGAGTTGACTCCACTCTGATCTGATGTTTGGGCCAAGATCCCTTCTTAGCCTTTTTTCCCTTTAATGAGTCGTTCTGTAAGCTGATCCTGTCCCCCTTGCTGTCATTAGCCACCTCCCAGAGGGCTGGCCAGCGTTGACCAGCATAACCAGCGATATCTTGAGGAGATGTACTGCTGCTGAGACCCTGTGTTTAAAACGATGTCATTAGCAGCACCTGCAGCCATACCTAACATGTCTCTGAGGTTCAGAAGGTTCTAGGTGAACCATCCAGTTAGTCTTGGAAGGTTTTGCAGGGAGGCCCATGCCACTGCCTCTAGGTGTGGTGGATGTGTTCCTCCACAGGTGTGTGGAACTTCAGGTGTAAGTGACTAACAGCTCCAAGGGCTAGAGCTTTTCCTCACCAGGCACCAGCACCCTACACCGTGGGGCTTAAATGTGCACGCAGCCTCAGTGTTAGATGCACCCTGCCCATCGATACTCTTGTGAGCTCTTAAGGGAGTCCTCATCCCCTTCTCCCGTGCTGCTTATTAACCCCAATCCCATCTCCACCCTTTCCTTTCATCCCCCTTTACATCCACACCCTGTCCATTGCAGGATGGTGGTGGTGGAAGCTACCGGAGTCGTGACCATGACAAGCCCCACCAGCAGTCGGACAAGAAAGGCAAAGTCATCTGCAAGTACTTCGTGGAAGGGCGGTGCACCTGGGTAAGGAGTGCTGAAAACTCCCGGGCACCTCTAGGAGGCCAGCAGCCCCCAGAGGACACACAGCTTCCAGAATGTTCTGGAGCCATGGTCATGCTGGGTGGGAGTGACTGTGTGGTCTTTGTCCTTGTGGACACTTGCGGGTACTGAGAGCTGCCTGGGGGGCCCTGAAAGACTCAGGTTGACTTTCAGAGTGAGGAGGACCCACAACAAGATAAGGATTTTGGGTTTTAGGGGAATTTTTTGGCCAAAATTTTCAACCGGTCCATATAGCCTGAAACGTAATTATGAAGGTTGATGTGAATGCAGAGAAGCAGCATATCCTGGTGAAGTTACTGAGCTTCAGGGTTGCATGGGGAATGATTAAAGCATCCAGATAGAAGAGGAGGGGAGGATGAAGTTAACCATGGACTTCATAGCAAAGTTCAATGTCAGATGATGGACCAATGACCACAGAATTCTTTCCACCGAAGGAAACAAGTGTAATAACCCAGCATTAGTTCAGCCGGCAACTTTTTACCCCAGTATCCCAGGCAGCAACAGACACCAACAGATGTGTGCTCAGGGCATACTGCACCCCTGCATCTGTCTTGGGAAGAAACAGATGCTTCAAACAAATAATGTTATGTATAAAATAGTTTGTTTTTTCCTTTGAGACCAAGTCTCACTGTCAACCAGGCTGGAGTACAGTGGCACAATCTCGGCTCACTGCAACCTCTGCCTCCTGGGATCAAGCGATTCTCACGCCTCAGCCTCCCGAGTAGCTGGGACTAGAGGTGCACGCCACCACACCTGGTTAATTTTCATATTTTTGGTAGAGATGGGGTTTCGTCATGTTGGCCAGGCTGGTCCCAAACTCCTGATTGTAGCCTTCCAAAGTGCTGGGATTACAAGTGTGAGCTACCGCGCCCGGCCAGTATTTCTTATTTAGTTACAGCTTATATTCTGTTAAGAAACTTGAAATACGTATAAGCAAAAACAAATGATGCACCCTGGGCAACATAGACCCCATCTCTTAAAAAAAAAAAAAAAAATTAAAACCCATTTTGATGGCGTCTGCCTATAGTCCCAGCCTCTAAGGAGGCTGAGGTGGGAGGATCACTTGAGCCTGGGAGATCAAGGCTGCAATAACCTAGGGTTGCACTGCTGCACTCTAGCCTGGGTGGCAGAGTGAGACCCTGTATCAAAAAAAAAAAGGGCAGGTGCGGTGACTCACACCTGTAATCCCTGCCCTTTGGGAGGCCAAGGCATGTGGGTCACCTGAGGTCAGGAGTTCGAGACCAGCCTGACCAACATGGTGAAACCCCATCTCTACTAAAAATACAAAAATTAGCCGGGTATGGTGGCTCACGCCTGTAATCCCAACACTTCGGGACTCCGAGGCAGGCGGATCACGAGGTCATGAATTTGAGACCATCCTGGCCAACACAGTGAAACCCCTACTCTACTAAAAATACAAAAATTAGGCCGGGCGCGGTGGCTCAA
>NW_016803605.1:1187242-1191601 GCF_001698545.2 Rhinopithecus bieti
AAAAATAATAATAATAATAATAAAAAATACAAAAATTAGCTGGGCTTGGTGGTGGGTGCCTATTACAAGCTATTCCCAGCTACTCGGGAGGCTGAGGCAGGAGAATCGCTTGAACCCGGGTGGTGGAGGTTGCAGTGAGCCGAGATCGTGCCACTGCATTCCTGCCTGGGCGACAGAACTAGACTCTGTCTCAAAAAATAAAAAATAAAAAATAAAAAAATAAGATAAACAAATAAGCATTCCTAAGAGTTAGGGGGACAGATCAGCTTCTGTCTTCAGTTCAGTTATGGTGAGTGATTCCTGAGGACTAAATGATGCGGAATGGAGAACACAATTCTGGATTTCACCTAGATACTGTCTTGTTGAGATTGTGTTCAACTGGAAATAAAGGAAAACAAAATCCATTGGCTTCAACACATAGACATTTGTCTCTCAGAACCAGGAGTCTGGAGCTGGGTGAGCAATACCTGGCAGCGCAGTGGTCGGGGGCACCCTGGGGGACCTATGCTCATTCCTGCTTACCATTCTGCCATCTTTAAACATGTGGCTTTTTTGGCCGGGTGTGGTGGCTCACGCCTGTAATTCCAGCACTTTGAGAGGCCGAGGCAGGCAGATCACGAGGTCAGGAGATCGAGACCATCCAGGCTAACACGGTGAAACCCCGTCTCTACTAAAAATCCAAAAAATTAGCCGGGCATAGTGGCGGGCGCCTGTAGTCCCAGCTACTTGGGAGGCTGAGGCAGGAGAATGGCGTGAACCCGGGAGGCAGAGCTTGCAGTGAGCCGAGATTGTGCCACTGCACTCCAGCCTGGGCGACGGAGCGAGACTCCGTTTCACAAAAAAAAAAAAAAAAAAAAAAACGTGGCTTTTGTCCTCATGGTTACACAATGCCTAAAGCGATGCCTGCTGTGCCTCCCGGCATCACATCCAAGGGCTGGGAGGAAGAAAAACGGAAAACGGACAAAAGGCTTTACTTCTGTTTTTTTGTTTTTGAGACGGAAGGAGTTTTGCTCTGTCACCCACACTGGGGTGCAGTGGCACAATCTTGGCTCACTGCAAGCTCTGCCTCTTGGGTTCATGCCATTCTCCTGCCTCAGCCTCTCAAGTAGCTGGGACTACAGGTGCCCACCACCACCCCCAGCTAATTTTTTGTATTTTTTTTTTTTGAGACGGAGTCTCACTCTTGTTGCCCAGCCTGGAGTGTAGTGGCGCGATCTCGGCTCACTGCAAGCTCCGCCTCCCGGGTTCCCGCCATTCTCCTGCCTCAGCCTCCTGAGTAGCTGGTACTACAGGTGCCCACCACCATGCCTGACTAATTTTTTGTATTTTTAGTAGAGACGGGGGTTTCACCGTGTTAGCCGGGATAGTCTCGATCTCCTGACCTCGTGATCCACCCGCCTTGGCATCCCAGAGTGCTGGGATTACAGGCGTGAGCCACCGCACCCGGCCTGCTTTTCTTTAAATTCAGGAAGTACCCAGGCTTGGTTGCTCATGTCTATATATCCCAGCACTTTGGAAGGCCAAAGTGGGAGGATCACTTGAGCCCAGGAGTTTGAGACTAGCCTGGGCGACATAGTGAGACCCTGTCTCTACAAAAAAATACAAAAAAATTAGCCGAGCTTGGTGGTGTGGGCCTGTAGTCCTGGCTGTGAGAGAATCACGTGAGCCCACATGTGGAGGCTGCAGTGAGCCATGATTGTGCCACTGAATTCCAGCCTGGGTAACAGAGTGTGACCCTGTCTCCAAATAAAAAAGGTTGGGCAACAGTCTTTGGGATCTGCCCTTCCTAGACCTGTCATCCTTTCCTAAGGGGGATTCGTTTCTGTCATTGGCCCCTCCATGCACCAGCAGTGACAGAGTATTTCTTTCCTTTGCAGAGAGAAGTAAGCAAGAGCTTCCGACACCATCACCTTACGTTTTCATTGCTTCTCTTCTAGGGAGACCACTGTAATTTTAGCCATGACATCGAACTCCCAAAGAAGCGAGAATTGTGCAAGTTTTACATCACTGGATTTTGTGCCAGAGCCGAGAACTGCCCCTATATGCATGATATCCTTTAGTGCCAGCATTTTGTCTGAATGAGGGTGCAGAACTTCTCTGCTCCTTGACATTAGTAACAGCTGACCTTCCTTCACTGTGCTTTCTCTTTCTGTGCCAAGAGCTTTCTGTGAATCTCCGTCTCATTTAACACTCAGTCCACACTCAGGGGGGTCTGCCTTTCCCATCCTACCAGGGAATAAACTGAGACGCACATGGCGTATGTTCTGTTTATGTAGGCTCTGAAGACTAGCCCATACTATTGGCTGAGATTCTTCCAGGTCGTTTTATACCTTGGACGAGTCGTTAACTTCCCTAGTCTGGTTGATCATCTGAGGAAGCAGCCCCCAGCCAATGTGGTGGGGCGGGAAGTGCTCTGCAGTCTGGAGTGCCGGAGTGTCTCCATGGATCTCCTGTCAACCCACTGAGCAGCCCTGAGCACGTCGCCTCACCTCTCTGGGCTCAGATTTCTCATCTCCAAAGCAAAGGGAGTTGGATTCTGCCTTGGGTCTGGGTGGGGGTGTGTTCTCTGAGATGAAGCATTTACCTTAATTTGCCATGAACGTGATTTCCCGTGTAAGCTGTACCACACCACTGGGAACTGCATCAATGGTGACGACTGCATGTTTTCCCACGACCCTCTGACGGAAGAGACGAGGGAGCTCTTAGATAAGGTAATGTCCGGGGGGAAACGGGGTGCACGGCTCACAGGAACTGGGACATGTGCAGTCCATTGTCTCAGTGCTATAGTCTGCTTGTCCAGCCTCTGCAGTGCCCAGTTGGGTTGATCTGGAGTTGGGCCATTTTAAGGAGGACATGGGCACTGTGTCCTCTTCTGCAGGGAGTTGAGGTGGTCACAGGTGTCTTGTCTTAAGCCAGGACAGGCTTTTGCTGTTTCCCGGGGGCATGGCCAGATGAAGGGAATACTGCCTGATGTGCCTCCAAGCATGAATGTAATCTCTTAGGTGTCAATTAGAGAGAGCCCACGATACACAGGGATATACGAATCACCTGTAACCCCAGCACTTTGGGAGGCTGAGGTGGGAGGATTACTTGAGCTCAGGAGTTCGAGACCAGCCTAGGCATGTAGTGAGACGTTGTTTCTACTTTAAAAAAAAGAAAAAAAAATTGGTTGGGCTGGGTGCAGTGGCTCGTGCCTGTAATCCCAGCACTTTGGGAGGCCAAGGCAGACAGATCACTTGAGCTAAGGGCAACATGGCAAAACCCCGTCTCTAAAATAAAATAAAATAAAATAAAATAAAATAAAAAATGAAAAACTTAACTGGGTGTGGTGGCTCACGCTTGTTATCCCAGCACTTTGGGAAGCTGAGGCGGGCAGATCACCTGAGGCCAGGTTCTCAAGACCAACCTGGCCAACATGGCAAAACCCCATCACTACTAAAAATATAAAAATTAGCCAGATGTAGTGGCACATGCTTGTAGTCCCAGGTACTCCGGAGGCAGAGGTTGCAGTGAGCCGAGATCACACCCCTGCATTCCATCCAGCCTGTGCAACAGAGTGAGACTGTGTCTCAAAAAAAAAAAAAAAAAAAAATTAGCCAGGTTGTTGTGGCACATGCCTGTGGTCCCAGCTACTCGAGAGGCTAAGGTAGGAAGATCTGTTGAATCCAGGAGATTGAGGCTGCAGTGAGCCACTGCACTCCAGAGTGAGACTCCACCTCAAAGAAAACCCACAAAAAACCAAAGATGTACGAAGAAGAGGCAAAGATTGTATTTTGGTGGAAAAGTTAAACGTTTTCTTGCAACTCTCAGGGCCTCCGTTATGCATTAGAGAAAGTAAAGGGAATTTGGGGGTCTCTAAAGGGGAAGGCTCCCTTGGGGGAGGTGTCATGGCTTCTCCACTTAGCCAGGTGACATTTGAAACTCATCCTGGCATCAGTTGTCCTCTCTGAGGAGTTAGGCTGAGGACTTTGGGTTAGGGTTAAATACCCAAATATCAGTCCTGAGTTTCCTGATTCATCTGGGGAGTGAGTGGCTACGGGAACAGGTATCCTTTCTTTTTTTTTTTTTTTCTGTTTGAGACGGAGTCTCGCTCTGCTGCCCAGGCTGGAGTGCAGTGGCCGGATCTCAGCTCACTGCAAGCTCCGCCTCCCGGGTTTACGCCATTCTCCTGCCTCAGCCTCCCGAGTAGCTGGGACTACAGGCACCCGCCGCCATGCCCAGCTAGTTTTTTGTATTTTTTTAGTAGAGACGAAGTTTCACAGTGTTAGCCAGGATGGTCTCAATCTTCTGACCTCGTGATCCGCCCGTCTCGGCCTCCCAAAGTGCTGGGATTACAGGCTTGAGCCACCGCGCCCGGCC
>NW_016803605.1:1194399-1198792 GCF_001698545.2 Rhinopithecus bieti
GACTACAGGCGCCCGCCACCTCGCCCGGCTAGTTTTTGTATTTTTAGTAGAGACGGGGTTTCACTGTGTTAGCCAGGATAGTCTCGATCTCCTGACCTCGTGATCTGCCCGTCTCGGCCTCCCAAAGTGCTGGGATTACAGGCTTGAGCCACCACGCCCGGCAATCCATACCTTCTAAATTTATCTGAGTGCTTTAACCAGCTCTTAGCATTGTATGTTTTTGTGTGTCGTCTTTGGTACCAATTTTTTTTTTTCTTTTTTTTTTTGAGATGGAGTTTCACTCTTGTTGCCCAGGCTGGAGTGCAATGGTGTGATCTCGGCTCACTGCAACCTCCGCCTCCTGGGTTCAAGTGATTCTCCTGTCTCAGCCTCCTGAGTAGCTGAGATTACAGGTGCCTGCCTCCACTCCCAGCTAATTTTTGTATTTTTAGTAGAGACGGGGTTTCACCATGTTAGCCATGTGGTCTGAAACTCCTTACCTCAGGTGATCCACCCACCTAGGCCTCCCAAAGTGCTAGGATTACAGGCATGAACCACCGCGCCTGATACATAGTTCTGTGAGTTTTTCTTTTTCCAAGACGGAATCTCGCTCTGTCGTCCAGGCTGGAGTGCAGTGGTGCAATGTTGGCTCACTCCAGCCTCCGCCTCCCAGGTTCAAACAATTCTCTGCCTCTTGAATAGCTGGGATTACAGAGGCCCACCACCATGCCCAGCTAATTTATTTATTTGTTTATTTATTTAATTGTTTGTTTTTTGAGATGGAGTCTCACTCTGTTACCCAGGCTGGAGTGCAGTGGCGCGACCCTGGCTCACTCCAAACTCCACCTCCCAGGTTCAAGCGATTCTCCTGCCTCAGCCTCCTGAGTAACTGGGATTACAGGCGTGCACCACCACTCCCGGCTCATGTTTGTATTTTTAGTAGAGTCGGGGTTTCACCATGTTGGTCAGGCTGGTCTTGAACTCCTGACCTTGTGATCCGCCCAGCTTGGGCTCCCAAAGTGCTGGGATTACAGGCTTGAGCCACTCACTGCGCCTGGCCAGCTGATTTTTTTTTTTTTTTTTTTTAAGTAGAGACGGGGTTTCACCATCTTGGTCAGGCTGGTCTTGAACTCCTGACCTCGTAATCCACCTATCTCTGCCTCCCAGAGTGCTGGGATTACAGGCGTAAGCCACCGCACCTGGCCTAGTTCTATGAGTTTTGACAAACACACTGAGTCATGTCACCACCCCACAGGATGGATCTAGGAAACCCATTCTGTCACCCCAGAAACTCCGCTGTGTCTTTTATAGTAAATGCCACCCCACATCTCCAGTGCGGCAACCGTGGGTCAGGGTCTGTCTTTTGGTTTTGCTCTTTTAAGCAAATCATATAAATAGAATTGTGGGGTAAGCAAACTTTAAGAGTGTGAGTGTACACAGTGCACATGCGTGCATTTGTTGAGTCTGGCTTCTTGCACTTGGCATGAAGCCTTTGAGATTCACCCGTTGTTGCAAGTAGCAGTTCATTACCATTTGTTGCTATGTGGTGCCCCACCAAGTGGATGATCTACGTTTGTTTATCCAGTCATCTGTTGAAAGACATTTGCGTTGTTTCCATTTCCTGGTGCTTATTCACATGGCCTGATGGGCTCAGCCCACATGCCTCTGTACCTCTACAAGTGTTACTTCTTGCTTGCAGAAGGTGACTGACTTTTGGAAACTCCTCTGATCACTGAGAGTCTGTCCTGGCTAGAGAGGCTTTGGCACCTAGTGGGGTGCTAGTTGTCTCAGCTAGTGTCTTTGCTGGTGGAGGGGCCAGGAACAGAGGGGCCACAGGGTCTGTGCTGGCAGGACCGATGAGCAGTTTGGGTTGACTCTGCAGTTGACTCCATGTTGGAGTCAACCAGTCAGAGCCTGAGCTCCTTTCTTCTCTGCGCTGGACGCAGCCTCTGGATTCCAGGGAATGAATGGCAGAGTGCATTTGTTTGTGTTCCTTGCTTAGTCGTTCACTCGATAAATCTCTGTGCCTTGTTTGTGCCAGGCACTGGGGGTGGTGAGGAGGCAGGGTTAGGTCCTTGGGCAGATGCTGATGACACATGGGGAGTGTGAGTGTGTGTGTGTGTGTGTGTATGCGTGCACACACACAGGGATCAGGCCGTGAAGAACAAGTGTGGGAGCCCAGGACTCTAGTTGGGCTCGATTCACGAGGCAGACGTTCAGGAGGCTCTGTGAGGAGGTGCCAGTGGTGGCCCCAGGATGTGCGGCAGTCAGGACTGAAGAGGAGGCGGGAAATGCAGGGTGGCAGATGCAGCGCAACCCATGGCCACACACACAGCTGAGGAAGGGCCCTTGGGCCAGGAGGAAGTAAGCCCATGGCAGTGCTGGGAGCTGACGCAAGGCTCTGGGCCCTCCCAGCAAGGCTCATCTCAGGTGGCGTTGCCCACACTCCAAGGGCAGAATGCGAATTCTGCCTCCACGGGTCCCCCTGCGCTGCTGGTTCACACGCTGACCACACCTGGAGTAGCAGGGCTCAGAAGGACAGAGGGATTCCACCGTGTCATTTTCCACCCCTCCTCCATGAAGCCACATTCTTGTTGGACCCTGGGGTTCCAGGGTCCAGGTGCCACTGCTAATGGCTAGGAGAAGGGAAAACTGCGACTGCACAACCCCCACCAGGGGGTCCTATTTCTGTCATCCCTGCCGTTCCTGGGCAGAGGGGCAGGACTAGTTTATCCTGACCCCGTGTTAGGACCCACTAAGGGATCTGTGCTGGGGTCCCCAAGATGACCCAGAGCAACTTGCTGGGGGACTCACAGCCAAGATGTTACTCCAGTGAAGGGGCACAGGCAAACTCAGCCCCGGGAACGAGTACGTGAGGGCACCCGGAGGGAGCAGGCACGTCCTCTCCCCGTGGACACATGGGGGCCACGCTGCCCTCCTCCAGTTATGACAGCACGAGTGCCATTCTGTCTGCGAGAAGACTTGCTTAACGCCCAGGGTTTTCACTAGGGCTGTTCACCTAGGCAGCCTCTGCCTGGCATGGACCAAAATTCCAGATCTGGGGGGGCAAAGCAGGCATTCAGCACAAACTGCATTGGTTGTAGAAACAGTTTAGATGCAGTGAGCCCCTCTTACTAGACAGTGAATGCTGGGAGCCCTCCCACAATCCAGCTTGCCAGACACCAGCCAAGGCCTAACCTTGCAAGCAGGCCTTCCACGGAGAGCAGCCAGGCCTGCTGTGTTCACTTTTCTGCATGCGATCCTAACTGATGAAACATTCTAGTCCAATTGAGATTTTGACATTTCTCATTCACTCATTGGGCATTTGCCCTGTATCAGGTCTTGTGGGGGCCCTGGGGATAAAGCAGGGAAGAAACAGTCCTGCCCTCATGGAGTTGACAGGGAGGTGGTGAGCCAGGATCAACACGGGAATTACTGAATAATCTAACAAGGCGTAGGCAGTGTTAGCAGAGAACTCCTGGTGCCCCAGTAGTGAGTACAGGAGACTGGACAGACACTATGAATTGACATCTAATGAGGGACCTAAACAATTGGGTGATGTTGAGCCACATGGGAATAACGGGGAAAAATAAAAGCCTGGGGGAAGCTTGGTCCTGGCCCTGTAGGGGAGAGCTTGACTGCTCATTGCACTGAAGTGAGGCTGGGTGGTTGGGCTGGAGGAGTTGGGATCGTGGGAGGAAATGAAGCTGCCGAGAAGCTTCCCAGTCCTCCCCAGATAGCCACACACCCGCTCCTGGTCTTAGGCCCTGAAGGTGATGTTCAGGAGTTTGGGTCTTATTACAGGTGAGATCAGAGGCCCTTAACATCCAAACAGGACAGTGGAATATGATTCAGCCATAAAAAACAGAGTGACATACTGATAGATGTAGCAGCGTAGATGCACTCTGCTAAGCGAAAGCGCCCGTCACACTCAGCACCATGAATCTGTTTGCAGGAGCTGTCCAGCAGGGGCAGGTCTGCGGAGACAGGAAGCAGAGTGGCTCCCGGGGGCTGGGGGCAGAGGATGGGGAGTGATTGCTTAGTGCATACAGGGTCTCTTTTGGGGGTGATGAAAATGTCCTAGAACTAGATGGAAGTGGTGGTTGCATAACATTGTTAATGTGCCAAATGCCACTGAATCGTTCACTTTGTTTTGTTTTGTTTTGTTTTGTTTTGTTTTTGTATTTTGAGATGGAGTCTGGCTTTCTCGCTCAGGCTGGAATGCAGTGGTGTGATCTCGGCTCACTGGAACCTCTGCCTCCCGAGTTCAAGCGATTCGTCTGCCTCAGCCTCCCAAGTAGCTGGAATTACAGGTGGCCACCACCATGTCCGGCTAATTTTTTTGTATTTTTAGTACCACCATGTCCGGCTAATTTTTTTGTATTTTTAGTAGAGACGGGGTTTCACCATGTTG
>NW_016803605.1:1199823-1224453 GCF_001698545.2 Rhinopithecus bieti
ACCCCCTCCCCCGCCACCCGGGCCCCCTCAGATGCCCATGCCAGTACATGAGCCGCTGTCCCCGCAGCAACTGCAGCAGCAGGACATGTACAACAAGAAGATCCCCTCCTTGTTTGAGATTGTGGTACGGCCCACGGGACAGCTGGCTGAGAAGCTGGGTGTGAGGTGAGTGCCCTGGGCCCCCGCGGTAGGCAGGGGACGCTATCCTGGGCCCAGCCAGGTTCCTCTTGTCAGGGTAAGCCTGGCTGGGGCAGGGTCCTGCCTCTCTCCCCAGCTGTGGGAGTCCTGGTCTGCAGCTTCCCTCACAGGCACCTTTTCCTTCTTCTAGGTTCCCTGGACCCGGTGGACCCCCAGGGCCAATGGGCCCTGGGCCCAACATGGGACCCCCAGGGCCAATGGGCGGTCCAATGCATCCTGACATGCACCCTGACATGCACACAGACATGCACCCCGACATGCACCCGGACATGCACCCCGACATGCAGATGGGCCCTGGCATGAATCCTGGCCCACCCATGGGCCCTGGTGGCCCTCCAATGATGCCCTACGGCCCTGGAGACTCCCCACATTCTGGAATGATGCCCCCTATCCCGCCAGCCCAGAACTTCTATGAAAACTTCTACCAGCAGCAGGAGGGCATGGAGATGGAGCCCGGACTCCTGGGGGATGCAGGTATGCGGGGCTCCAGGTGTGACTGCCTGGGGTTGTGGGCTTTACACAGTGGAGTAGTCAGGGAGATGTGATTTTTCTTCCTTTGTCCGAGTCTCTTCGAAAGCATGACTCCATCTCTGTCCCATTTAATGGTTGAATGTTTTCAGTAACATAGGATTTATTATTCTGTTGAGGAAAAAAGGAATATTCTGTTTATTATCATTATAGGTTATTTCTTTTTAATTTTGCAAGCTGTGCCTGGAATCGGAAGCGTGGGAAGTTAGAGGGACGAGTGTGCAAGGGTGTGAGACTGAGAGGCTGATGGGCCCATCAGGGCTCAGTTAGTGGCCTGGCCAAAACTCTCTCTTTCCAGGCAATTCTTGGCTTGGAGCAACCAGTGTCCACCCCAGGACTCTGTGGGTTCTGTGCCCTTTACCGGCCGTTTTCCTGCCTTTTTTTCCTTTTGCATTGGTAACGTGTGCAGTGAGCAGAGGGGTTTGGATGACGCTGCTGCAGCTGTAGGAGATGCGATGTGCAGCCCTCTGGAGGAGGAGGGCCAGGCACAGTAGGCCACCACTGTCCTTGCTCAGTTGCATCTTGGTGGAACGAAGCAGGTAGCAAGCATGTAGATAGAGGAGTTGGCTCCTTTCAGCATTGGCCATTGTTAGAAGAAAAGGTGGGGTACCGTGGTGGTGGGCCAGAAGGCTCAGTGCCTCAGTGGTGATGGTCACAAAAGTCTCTCTGAGAAGTGAAGCAGCACTTGCAACGTGAGGAACGATGGGACCTCTGGGTGGGGGCGGCCCTGTGTTGAGCTGGGGATGCTGCTGTGGCAGCTGCTGGGGGCTGTCCCTGGGCAGAGGCAGCAGGGCAGCTGCTGGAGTGCAAGGCAGGGCTTTGAGGTTTGGATGCGGCGCCGTAGAGCAGTGTGAGTCCCGTGTGTGTTTTGCAAGGCAGGTAGGAGCAGCATTGAGGATGGGGCGCTGGACATGGGGCATAGTCACTCCAGGGTGCCTGCCCCTCTGACGGCCACGTAGAAATTTTGAGGGGTGGTTTCAGGGGCATCAGGGAGAGGCCCAGGCTAGAGATCAAAATGTAAACATGGGCTTTGACTTTAGGTGGTGCATGGAGCCAGGAGAGCAGGTACTCGGGTGAGAGTGGGTGCTTTAGAAAGATGAGAAAAACAGGCTGCCACAATGAGGTACTGGGGTTCTCTCAGCTCCACCCCCTTTAACAAAAGCATCTGAAAGGTGCATGGGAGAAGCTCTGCTGGCGGGGAACCAGAAGTCGGTCACATTGGTAGCAGTAGGTGTCTCTAGAGTAATCCTGTTTCATAAAATCCTCCCTCTAACATGTATGGTCTGTGGTTTCTGGTGTGTGCACACACTGTGTGTGAAGGGGGACCCTTGGCTGTCTGGTTCGTCGAGTGGGTCCCAGCTCTGCACTGGGATGTGTCACAGAGCAGGCTGGCCCATCAGATTCACTTGACGAAGTTGAAATTAATGTAAGCTAAGTTACAAGTGCACTTTTTTAGACACCACGTTTTAAATGCTCGGCTGCCCCAGGAAGATTTAGGTGGCCACATGTTGCCCTGCAGATCTAGAACATTTCCATCACTGCATAGCGTTTTGTGGTGAAGCACTGACTCTAGACATCCCCCCGTCTCAGTGACTCGCTGTCTCCCATACTCACATGTGATGCACACACGCAACATGCAGGAGGTGTCGCCGAGCCTGCCCTCCCCTCTACGCCTGCTGCGTCCCCACGTCAGCCTGCGCCGCTGCCCACAGCTCTTGGCTTAGGCACTGGGGGAGTGCATGGGGTGAGGTGGTTGGTGCCAGTGCCCACACTGCAGGAGGTGGAGGCCCGGTGCTTCCTGAGAGACCCCCTAATGCTGTGGAGCAGGAGGAGAGGCAGTCTGGAGCCTCTGTTGGCCAGAGCAGCACTTTGGCTCATTTCATTCTCTTTTCCTGGCTTTTAGTGTTGAACATGGTTGAGTTCACTATGAGATGTACAGTGTTTCCTTCTTAATTGTTAGAAAGAAACCATGAAACTCCTGTCCATCCAAAATAATTAAACAAGTACAGGAAAGAGTGCAGGATCCATCCCTGGCCTCTCTAGAATCTGCGTCCCGGAGGGACTGTTTCTGTCTTTTCAAAGCCTTCTCCTTGCGTCTTACAAATGTACATCCGATGTTCCATCCTGTTTCCACCTCATAAGCGTTTGCCCCCATCACTCAACCCTCTCTGAACCTCATTCTTCACATAGGCGGGGCTACCCATGGGCGGCTCCGTTCCCCTGAGACCTGGGGAGGGCAGGCAGGGGCAGGCTGTGCGTCGTCCTCCATCGCCATCGGGGTGGGTTTGCAGTGAGGGGCAGGGGGGGGCTGGAGTTGGCACCTGGAGGCCCTTCCCGACATGAACCCTCGGTTCTTCCCTGCCACAGAGGACTACGGGCACTACGAAGAGCTGCCAGGGGAGCCTGGGGAGCACCTCTTCCCTGAGCACCCTCTGGAGCCCGACAGCTTCTCTGAGGGAGGGCCCCCAGGCCGGCCGAAGCCAGGCGCCGGTGTCCCTGACTTCCTGCCCTCAGCCCAGAGGGCCCTGTACCTGAGGATCCAGCAGAAGCAGCAGGAGGAGGAGGAGAGAGCGAGGAGGCTGGCTGAGAGCAGCAAGCAGGACCGGGAGAATGAGGAAGGCACGTGTCCGCCCCAGGGGCCGGGGCACAGGCCCTGGGCCACTGTGCAGGGGAGCGGAGGTGGTGGGGTGTTCCAGGTTGGGTTTCCTGTCGGGAAGGAGCCCATGGCTAGGGAGGACCCCTGTCCAGGGCCATGAAGCCGGGCTGGGGCTGCTGTATGTCCCTGAGAAAACTGGCAGTCAGGGATGGCTTTCTGTGTTGGGTTCAGGAGAGACACTGATCCCATAGAGTAGGGTGGAGGGCTGGTTCCTGGAAGAGAGAGCCGCCAACAGGATCAGCTGCCTGCGCCCTGCCAGAGGAGGCTTTAGGGAGACTTTCACAGCCCCCATTTTCCTACCATGTTCTCAAGGAGCCAACAGACAAGAGAGTCATTGAAATTAACCAGTAATAATCATAGTCATGAGCCACCAAGTCTCAGTTGCTGTGTGGTTGACTTAGTGGTGTCCGCCTTGGGATAAAATGACAAGTGGTTTCTAGATCCTGAAACTAGAGGCCACAGGTGGCCCTGACAGTATCCCAGGAGCCAGTGGGACAGCAGGAAGAGGGGCGGCTCCCCCAGTGGCCCAGGCTGTGCTGGCCTAGGTTTTGCTTGAGCCCATGTCTGAGTCTGTCCAGCTGGCCCTGCCTCTTAGCCGGTGACTGGTTGGTCCAGCCACCTTTCCCTGGGACATAGGGACATCATGAGCCGGTTTGGGGGCAAGTGTCTGTGAGCCCCAGGCCCAGCCAGAACTGAGTCAATGGTATCTGCTACAAGGACCTCCAGAAGGAGGTTCCCACAGCTGCACTTGCCACAGTGGTTGCTGAACCAGCCCAGAGGTGGGCGGGAGGAGACGCCAGAGCTCTGGGTTAGGAGTCCCAGCCCAGTCCTGGCCCTGACTCCGGTGTAACAGCACCGTGCCTCTGTTTTCATATCTGTCAAATGGGCATCATAGTATCACTACCTCCTGGGGTGGTTGTGAGTTACTTAAATAAAACAAACTACTTAGTGCAGTGCTGCCACTGAGGAGCGCTGGGGAGCATGGCATAAAAGGTAGCGCCTTAGCTCCCTGGGTCTCCTCAGCCGCCTGCTGTGGGGAGGGAGCCTTAGAGAGGAGGACCTGAGGTTCTGAGAGGCACGAGCAGAGGAGCTGCTCACGGTGGGCTGCTGTGGGCTTCAAGAGGATGGGTGGTGGATGCGCCCACTTACCCCTCCCCGCTCCTCTGTTCTTTCCCAGGTGACACCGGAAACTGGTACTCCAGTGATGAGGATGAGGGTGGAAGCAGTGTAACCTCCATCCTGAAGACCTTGAGGCAGCAGACGTCCAGCCGACCCCCGGCTTCAGTTGGAGAGCTGAGCAGCAGTGGGCTGGGAGACCCCCGCCTCCAGAAGGGACACCCCACAGGAAGCCGGCTGGCAGACCCTCGCCTCAGCCGGGACCCCAGACTCAGCCGCCATGCAGAGGCTTCTGGCGGGTCTGGCCCAGGGGATTCCGGACCCTCCGATCCTCGGCTGGCTCGCGCCCTGCCCACCTCCAAGCCTGAAGGCAGCCTTCATTCCAGCCCTGTGGGCCCCAGCAGTTCCAAGGGGTCTGGGCCGCCCCCTGCGGAGGAAGAGGAAGGGGAGCGGGCCCTGCGGGAGAAGGCCGTGAACATTCCCCTGGACCCACTCCCCGGGCACCCCCTGCGGGACCCACGGTCACAACTGCAGCAGTTCAGCCACATCAAGAAGGACGTGACCCTGAGCAAGCCCAGCTTCGCCCGCACCGTGCTCTGGAATCCCGAGGACCTGATCCCCCTACCCGTCCCCAAGCAGGACGCAGTGCCCCCCGTGCCCGCTGCCCTGCAGTCCATGCCCACCCTGGACCCCCGCCTGCACCGCGCCGCAACGGCAGGGCCCCCCAACGCCCGGCAGCGCCCGGGTGCCTCCACGGACTCCAGCACACAGGGCGCCAACCTCCCCGACTTTGAACTTCTCTCTCGCATCCTCAAGACGGTCAATGCCACCGGCTCCTCGGCTGCTCCCGGTTCCACCGACAAACCCAGTGACCCCCGGGTGCGGAAGGCCCCCACCGACCCTCGGCTGCAGAAACCCACAGACTCTATGGCCTCCTCCCGGGCTGCCAAGCCCAGCCCCGCTGAGGTGCCCTCTCCCACTGCCAGCCCGAGTGGGGATGCCTCCCCACCAGCCACCGCTCCCTACGACCCTCGCGTGCTGGCAGCCGGTGGGCTGGGCCAGGGTGGAGGGAGCGGGCAGAGCAGCGTGCTGAGCGGCATCAGCCTCTACGACCCGAGGACTCCCAACGCGGGGGGCAAAGCCACAGAGCCGGCCGCTGACACGGGTGTCCAGCCCAAGGGCGCTGAGGGTAATGGCAAGAGCTCGGCCTCCAAGGCCAAGGAGCCCCCGTTCATCCGCAAGTCTGCCCTGGAACAGCCAGAGACAGGGAAGGCCGGTGCCGATGGAGGCGCCCCCACGGACAGATACAACAGCTACAACCGGCCCCGGCCCAAGGCCGCTACAGCCCCCACCGCCACCACCGCCACCCCACCCCCTGAGGGTGCCCCACCGCAGCCCGGGGTGCACAACCTGCCTGTTCCCACCCTCTTCGGGACGGTGAAGCAGGCACCCAAGACGGGCTCAGGAAGTCCATTTGCTGGGAACAGTCCGGCCCGCGAGGGTGAGCAGGATGCAGCGTCCCTAAAGGATGTTTTTAAAGGCTTCGACCCCACGGCCTCCCCCTTTTGCCAGTAGTGTCCAGCCAGAGCCGTGGCTCTAGCCGCCCTTGCTAGGGTGGCGTTCAGGGCAGCACCTGGGGTGGGGAACTTGTGGGGAAGGGGAGGCAGGCTGGGTGTTCCTTTTTTCTTTCCTCCTTTTTCTTTTGCTTTTCTTCTCTCTTTTTTTTTTTTTTTTTTTTTTTTTAAGTAGTACTTTCTTTGAGATTTATAAATTGTATATAACCATCTTAAGTTCTAGTCAGTGTGGCGGGCTCAGGGGCTCCTGCTGAGCAAACCGACTCGTGCCCGCAAACCTGTGAACTGTTGCCAGTGTCCAGACTCAGACCCCATGGACTCTGCCTGGCCGGGCCTCGCTGGAGTCCCAGTGGGTTTTTTGGGCAAAGCATGGCCCCTTTTCCCCAGGACAAAGGGAACAGTTGGTGTCTTGGAAGGCACTGAACGCTCCTTACCCTGTGCCCAAAGAGACCCAGAACCAAGACCGTGGCAGGGCCTGTGTGGAAGCAGGTTCAGGCGTTTCTAGAATCCTAGGGTACACCATCACTGTCTTGTTCAGTGCAGGGCGTGACAACCCACTCAGGAGATGGTGACAGTGAAAAGGTATTAAGGAAAAAACCCTCAGTGGCACTTGGGGCTCCCTGGCACGTGCCTGTTCCTGTCCCTGCATTACTACGTGTGCCCTCCCTGCCACCCTCCGTCCAGAGCAAGCCAGTGCCCCCCAGCCTGCAGCAGAAGCCTCCAGTGTGAGAACTCGACCCAAAGGCAGTGGGGGCCGGTGTGGGGCGG
This sequence comes from Rhinopithecus bieti, assembly GCF_001698545.2. NCBI lineage: Eukaryota > Metazoa > Chordata > Mammalia > Primates > Cercopithecidae > Rhinopithecus > Rhinopithecus bieti. The sequence goes on from NW_016803605.1 coordinate 1,206,664, forward strand.
AGTCCCGAAGAGCCACCTCCAGGAGGCAGCCCCTTGGAGCACGCACCAGTTTTCTGTCAGTATTAACCCGACCTGTCCCATCAGGGCCACACCCTCCTTGCCCGCACCAGGGTCTATCCTGGTCCTCAAGCCACGCACCCGCTATGACCGCACTGCAGCTCGGCCCCGGACAGCTCCAGGATCCGTGAAGTGGCTTCGCCGCCAGGCCCCAACAGCAGGGACCCTAGGGTGGCTCCTGGCCAAGTGTTTCTTCTGTTTTCCTCGCACCTCCTCACACTGTGACCTGCAGGGCATCAGGTATTGATGTGTTCAGGTTTCCTCTCCCAACCCAGCAGATGCAGGGGTTCCAAGGTGTGTTGCTCTGTGAGATTTGTGTACACTTCAGAAAGGGGCTAAGGAGAGTGGGAAGCCTGCAGCCAGGGCAGGGGAGGGGGAGCCTCTGCTGCCCCCACACTCCCACCCTGGCTGAGGGCCAGCCTCCTCTGCAGAGCCCTGGAGGAGGCCCACCTGTGGACACAGCCTGGGAGATGGGCGCAAGGGGTGCTGGGGGAGGCCTGCTATCCTGCCTCTGGCCACTTGAGGGGCCTCAGGAAGTGTGTGCTTGTGGCTCCTTCTGCCTGTCTCCCTGGCCCGCTGTGTGGCTGCAGGCCAATCTCTTCATTGCTGACCATGAGGAGACCTGGGCACCTGCCAAGGGATTCCCCTTCCCTCCTCCTCAGGGTGGGGTGAACAAGGCTGCTATCCCAGCCCACCCCAAAAGAGAAAATGGAAAACTCATAGTTTGGGGTCAGGGGGCAGGGTGTCCTACAGGGCTGCACAGCCCGGAGGGGTCAGTGCTGGGATCAGGTTGGTTGGTCTTTTTGTCTTTTTTTTTTTTTTTTTTTTTTTAACAATCATTAATGAGATTTGTCTTCAGCCACCAGTGTTGGCCTTGAAGCAGAGGGCGCAGCCCTTGGTGTTTGTAAAATAAGTATGAATACACAGTGTGGCCGTGTTTTGGGTTTTTTGTTGTTGTTGTTTTTCCTCTCCTTTTGAGGCTTTTCTTTTGTAAAAGAAAAATATTTTTTACACCGAAATCTGTGGATGAAATAGAAGCTGGAGCCCTCCTCTTGGAATATTGAGCCTAAGAACCTCATGGGACTATGAATTCACCCGAAATTCTCATTTGCCATCAGGCCGAGCTTTTAAAGAAAAATTGTTCTCTAACCAGGATTGTAACAAAAGTGTAAATACTGTTTCAGAGTTGAGAGTTGGTGGTGCAAATATGTATATAATGAACTGTATTTTTACAATGATCGCCGCATGACTATATCACACCCTTTTTATACTCCATATCTGTCTTCCAGAAACGTCACCTGCCTTTCTCCTGTGGTCTCTTAATCCAATAATTGTATTACTGCCATTAAAGGATGCAGTTATTTTAAAAAGCTTGTGGGTCTGGTGTCTCCAGGCTGCCCCAGACCATCCCTTGCCCTGGGAATTAACGAGGGTAGAAGGTGGCGGGGCGGGAGTGGGGGGTGTGTGAAACATGGACCTATTCTCTCAGCAGTTGGCCTCAGGGTAACATTCTTGAAGACACTGAGGGACAATTTGTACCTCCGAACAGCATCAGCTGTCCTTAGTGGACGGTAGTAGATCACCTACTGTCAACATCCTAAGGTCCCTGAGCTTTGTGCGAGCCACTCAGCATTTGAGATCCAGGGGTGACCTGCACAGGCCTGGATCTACCCTTGCAGTGCTCAGGAAAAGACCGTTAACGCAAACAGGACAGCTGGACTGGCTTCTAGGGACGGGAAGAGCTTTAGCGGGCACCCTACCTGTGTGATAGCCAGGGGTATCCTCTGAGGAGGGGTGTGTTCTGATGTTGGAACTTATTTTGAAATGCATCAACAAATATGAAGGATGGTTGGATAGATGGCTGAATGCATGATCAATACAGTTTGGGTGCAGTGGCTCACGCCTCTCATCCCAGCACTTTGGGAGGCTGAGGCAGGAGGATCGCTTGAACCCAGTAGTTCCAGGGTGCAGTGAGCTGCATTCCAGCAGGCCAAGCAACAGTGAGACCCGTCTCTTTAAAAAAAAAAAAAAAAAAAAAAAAAAAAAGGCCAGGCGCGGTGGCTCAAGTCTGTAATCCCAGCACTTTGGGAGGCCGAGACGGGCGGATTACGAGGTCAGGAGATCGAGACCATCCTGGCTAATACGGTGAAACCCCATCTCTACTAAAAAATACAAAAAACTAGCCGGGCGAGGTGGCGGGCGCCTGTAGTCCCGGCTACTCGGGAGGCTGAGGCAGGAGAATGGCGTAAACCCAGGAGGCGGAGCTTGCAGCGAGCTGAGAACCGGCCACTGCACTCCAGCCTGGGCGGCAGAGCAAGACTCCGTCTCAGCGAAAAAAAAAAAAAAAAAAAAAAAAAAGCTGAGACCCAAACCCAGCAAACGATATACAGGGTCTTCTTGGGTTTCCTGGAGTTTACATACAGGAGAGAGAGTCCCTCAGCACCAGGATGGGCAGAAGAACTGCAACAGCTTTAAAAAGGCATGCTGTTGGCCGGGCTCGGTGGCTCATGCCTGTATTCCCAGCACTCTGGAACGCTGAGGCGGGCTAATCACGAGGTCAGGAAATCGAGACCATCCTGGCCAACATGATGAAATCCCCGTCTCTACTAAAAATACAAAAATTAGCTGGGTGCGGTGGCGGGCGCCTGTAATCCCAGCTACTTGGGAGGCTAAGGCAGGAGAATCACTAGAATCCAGGAGGCAGCGATCGTGCCAGTACACTCCAGCCTGGGTGACACAGCAAGACTCTGTCTTGGAAAGAAAAAAAAAACAGAGCTGCAAGAGTGGACCATGTCGCTCAGGAAATGCGTGGAGCCTGAGGAACATCTCCATTGGAGGACAGTGTGGAGGCTGAGGGAGGGCAGAGATGGCCACCAGCACCAGGATATGGTCAAGCCCTCCACAGCCCAAGGTTACCTGGACACTAGGACCAACAACTGGTGCCAGATGCTCTTTGGGTACCTGCCCTGATCCACTGCCCAGATTCTATAGGTGTTAACTGTTCCCTGTATTTTCTTGTTTTTTGTTTTTCTTTTCTTTTTTTGTGGCAGGGTCTCACTCAGTCCCCCCAGTCTGGAGTGCAGTGGTGCTATCTTGGCTCACTACAACCTCTGCCTCCCCAGTTCAAGCGATGCTCACGCCTCAGGCTCCCGAGTCACTGGCACGACAGGTATCTGTCACCACACCCAGCTAATTGTATTTTTAGCAGAGACAGAGTTTCGCCATGTTGGCCAGGCTGGTCTCAAACTTCCAACCTCAGGTGATCCGCCCGCCTCAGCCTCCCAAAGTGCTGGGATTACAGCTATGAGCCACTGCTCCCAGCCGGCTGTTTGCGTTTTCTGAATTCCATTTTGGCATTCCATTTGTATTAGAGCCCCAGGGCTGCCTACATATCTCCACAAACTGGGTGGCTTAACATGACAGAAATTTGTTCTAGAGGCCAGAAGTGCACCATCAAGGTGTCCATGGGGTCAGGCTCCCTCTGAGGCTCTAGGGGAGAATCCTTCCTTTCCAGTCCTGTCTTCTGGTGGCCGTGGGCAATCCTGGGCTTGTGGTGACATCGCTTCAATCTCTGCCTCCAACTTTTCCCAGGGCTTTCTCCTCTGTGTCTGCGTCTTCTGTCTCTTAGAAAGACTCTTGTCACTGGATTTAGAACCCAACCAGGTAATCAAGAGTAATCTCGAGATCTTTCATTAAATATCCTGTTTCCTAGCCAAGTGTGGTGGCTCACACCTGTAATCTCAGCAATTTGGGAGGCCAAGGCAGGAGGATTGCTTGATGCCAGGAGTTCAAGACCAGCCTGGGTAACATAGGAAGACCCCCATCTCTACAAAATACGAGAAAAATTAGCTGGGTGTGGTGGTGCACACCTGTAGTCCCAGTTACTTGGGAGGCTGAGGGAGGAGGATCCCTTGAGTCTGGGAGGTCAAGGCTGCTGTGAGCTGTGATCACACCACCGCACTCTGGCCTGGACAACAGTGAGAGCCTGTATTTTTTTTTTTTTTAAGACTCTGTTTCCAAATATAGTTCATTAGTTCATTTACAGGTTCCAGGGCTTAGGATGTAGAAATATGTTTTAGGGGACAACAATTAACCCTGTTACCCTGCTTTTTTTTTTTTTTTTTTTTTTTTTTTGAGACGGAGTCTCACTCTGTAGCCCAGGCTGGAATGCAGTGGCATGATCTCAGCTCACTGCAACCTCCAAGGCGGGCAGATCACCTAAGGTCAGGAGTTCAAGACCAGCCTGGCCAACATGGTGAAACCCCATCTCTACTAAAAATACAAAAATTAGCCAGGCATGGTGGCAGGCGCCTGTAATCTCAGCTACTTGGGAGGCTGAGGGAGGAGAATTGCTTGAACTCAGGAGGCGTAGGTTGCAGTGAGCTGAGATTGTGCCACTGCACTCTAGCCTGGGCAACAGAGTAAGACTCTGTCTCAAATAAATAAAATAAAATTATTAATCAGAACCATCATTCCATCTACTTTCTTTTCTTTCCTTTTATTGTTTTTTCTTCACCCTCCCCTCCCCACCCTTCTTCCTTTCACTTTCCTCTGTAGACTTTTCACGTCCTTGCAACTGTATTCATTGTCGAGTTTCTAACTGTATTCTCTGTTGCCACTGTAACAAAATGACCAAAAACCTAGTGACTTAAAACAACATAAATGTATTCTATGTATGTTTATTATTTATTTATGTTTGAGACAGTTGCTCTGTCGCTCAGGCTGCAGTGCAGTGGCATGATCTCAGCTCACTGCAACCTCCATCTCCTGGGTTCAAGCAATTCTCCTACCTCAGCCTCCCTAATAGCTGGGATTATAGGCACCCCCCACCACGCCCAGCTAATTTTTGCATTTTTAGTAGAGACGGGGTTTCACCACGTTGGCCAGGCTGATTTCTAACTCTTGATCTTGGGTGATCCACCCGCCTTGGCCTCCCGAAGTGCTGGGATTACAGGTGTGAGCCACCACGCCCAACCACAAATGTATTCTCTTACAGTTCTAAAGATCGGAAGTCTAAAACCAAGATGTAGCCAGGTATTATGGCTCACATCTAATCCCAGCACTTTGGGAGGCCAAGGTGGGAGGAGCTCTTGAGTCCAGGAGTTGGAGACCAGTCTGGGCAACATGGCAAAATCCCGTCTCTACCAAAAAATCCAAAAATAGGGCCAAGTGCAGTGGCTCACACCTGTAATCCCAGCACTTTGGGAGGCCAAGGCGGGTGGATCACGAGGTCAAGAGATTGAGACTATCCCGGCCAACGTGGTGAAACCCCGTTCTCTACTAAAATTACAAAAATTAGCTGGGTGTGGCAGCATGCATCTGTACTCTCAGTTACTCGGGAGGCTGAGGCAGGAGAATTGCTTGAATCCAGGAGGCGGAGGTTGCAGTGAGCCAAGATCGTGCCCTGCACTCCAGCCTGGAGACAGAGCAAGACTCCGTCAGAAAAAAAAAAAATTAGCGGGGTATGGTGGTTCACTCCTGTAGTCCCAAGCTACTCCAGAGACTGAGAGGGGAGGTTCGCTGGAGCTGGGGATGTCTAGGTTGCAGGGAGCCATACTCACGCCACTGCACTCCATCTTGGGTGACAGAGCAAGACCCTGTCACAAAAATACAAATTAAAAAAATAAAACCAGCAGGGTGCAGTGATTCACACCTCTAATCTCAACACTCTGGGGGCCGAGGTGGGTGTATGGCTTGAACCCAGGAGTTTGAGCCCAGCCTGAGCAATATGGTGAGACGCCCATCTCTACAGAAAATATAAAAATTTAGCCAGGTGTGGTGGTGCGTGCCTGTTGTCCCAGTTACTGGGGAGGCTGAGCCCTGGAAGCCGAGGTTGTAGTGAGCCAAGATCAAGCCACTGCACTCCAGCCTGGGTGACAGAGTGAGACACTGTCTCAAAAAATTAATTAAAGTAAAAAATAAATACATAAATAAAAATGTCGGCTGGGCTGTGTTCCTGCTCAGGGGACTCAGAGAAGAATTCATTTCTTTGTCTTTTTTCAGCTTCTGGAGTTGGCCTGCATTGTTTGGTTCAGTGTAATGAAGAATTTAACCTTCCCCAAAGAGAGGTAAGACCTTTGTCCTCTGCGCCTTTGAGGTCACCTCCTCTAAATCTCTGGAATGTTGTTCCTGATAAGATTATTTTGGTTTACCTATCAGCCTTAGGCCAACTAGCTAGTAGCAGTGTGACTCAGGGTGGGGCCCTGGGGTCACAGGTGACCTCTGGAAGGGCTAGGGACTGAGGTCACGTCAGTCTCATGGAGGACTACTGGGTTTACGCTTCTCGGGGGTAATGAAGGTTCTGGACAGTGAGGCTTCTGTGAGCTTCCGCGGTTGACAAAGCTCCATGTGTACTGTTACACACTGTTGCTGGGTAAAGTGAGTGCTGTCCACATTCCATGGGGACAAGAGGGCTGGAAGCCTAATGATGGGACCCCACCGCCAGGCTCTGCTGAATGCCCATCTTCCCTGGGCTGATTTTCACCTGTATTCTTGCGCCATAATACACCATAACCGGGAGCATGACAGCTTTCAATGAATTCTCCTTCTTCTTCTTCTTTTCTCTTTCTTTTTTTTTTTTTTTTTTTTTTTTTTTTTTTTTTTTTTTTGAGGTGGGAGTCTTGCTCCTGTTCCCCGGGCTGTGAGTGCAAGTGGCTGCGATCATTGGCTCACTCGCATCTCCGCCTCCCCGGGTTCACACAATTCTGCCTGCCTCCAGCTTCCCGAGTAGCTTGGACTACAGCGCCCGCCACCAACGTCCCGGCTAACTTTTTTTTTTTTTTTTTTTTTTTTTTTGAGACGGGGTCTTGCTCTGCACCCAGGCTGGAGTGCAGTGCCAGATCTCAGCTCACTGCAAGCCTCCGCCTCCCGGGTTTACGCATATCTCTGCCTCAGCCTCCCGAGTAGCTGGAGCCATACAGGCGCCCCGCCACCGCAAAACGCGGTCTAGTTTTTGTATTTTTAGTGAGACGGGGTTTCACCCGTATTACCAGGAGGTCTCGATCTCCTGACCTCGTGATCCTCCCGTCTCGTGCCCCCAAATGCTGGGAGTTACAGGACTTGAGCCACCGCGCTTCCGCCCTAATTTTTTGTTTTAGTAGAGACGGGTTTTCATCATGTTAGCCAGGGTGGTCTCTATTTCCTGACCTCGTGATCTGCCCGCCTCAGCCTCTCAAAATGCTGCGGCTGCAGGCGTGAGCCTTGGCCTTTTGTTTGTTTGTTTTTTTGAGATAAGAATCTTGCTCTGCTTCCCAGGCTGGAGTGCAGTGGTGTGATCTTGGCTCACTGCAACCTCCGCTTCCCAAGATGAAGCGATTCTTGTGCCTCAGCCTCCCAAGTAGCTGGGACTACAGGCATGTGCCACCACTTCTGGCTACTTTTTGTATTTTTGGTAGAGACGGGGTTTCACCATGTTGGCCATGGTGGGTCTTGAACTCCTGGCCTCAAGTGATCTGCCTGCCTCAGCCTCCTGAAGTGCTGGGATTACAGGCGTGAGCCACTGTGCTCCACCCACTTCCGTGAATTCGGCTAGCAAATTAGCAAACCTCCAGAGTAGGTCAGATTACAGGCGTGTGCCACCATGCTCTACTAATTTTTGTATTTCTTTTTTTTTTTTTCCCCAAGATGGAGTCTCGCTAATTCTCGCAAAGAATTTCTTGAACCTGGGAGGCAGAGGTTGCAGTGAGCCAAGATTGTGCCACTGGACTCCAGCCTGTGTGACAGAGCCAGACTCTGTCTAAAAAAAAAAAGCCCGGGTGTGGTGGCTTACACCTGTAATCCCAGCACTTTGGGAGGCTGAAGCAGGTGGATCTCCTGAGGTTGGGAGTTCGCGACCAGCCTGACCAATATGGAGAAACCCTGTCTCTACTAAAAATACAAAATTAGCCAGGTGTGGTAGCGGGCACCTGTAATCCTAGCTACTCCAGAGGCTGAGGCAGGAGAATCACTTGAACCCGGTTGGTGGACGTTTCAGTGAGCCGAGATCGCACCATTGCACTCCAGCCTGGGCAACAAGAGCGAAACTCTGTCTCAAAAAAAAAACACAGAAAGAAAACAACATATCCAAACTTAAATACTGAGAAACTTCATAAAGTTTGTTGCATTAGGGAGAGTGTCCTAGTCTCAGGAATCTGCAAGCACCTCAAAACCAAACAGAAAAAGTCATTTATTTTCTATGTTAAGGGGGCTTTGCAGTTTGGGAAAGTTGGACAGAGGACAGGGACTAAGCCGACTGCATCATTCAACAGGAAACAGGGCTGTGTGAGGTCAGGCATTTCTCAGGATAAGCTAACCAGGAGGCACCTTCCACATTTCATTGCTTGCTCAGACTTGAGGGTGAGTTAGAAGTTCAGGGGCCCATTGAAGAAGATAAACCTGACTCAAGTTTGCTGTAGGCAAAGCAGCAGTCAGATGGGGGCAGCTAGTCTAGGTAAGGTGGCTCATGCCTATAATCCCAGCACTTTGGGAGGCTGAGGCGGGAGGATCGGTTGAGCCCAGGAGTTTGAGACCAGGCAACACAGGGAGACCCTGTCTCTACAGAAAATGAAAATAAAAAACAAGAAAAGGGGCCGGGCATAGTGGCTCATGCCTGTAATCCCAACACTTTGGGAGGCCGAGACGGGCGGATCACGAGGTCTCAAACTCCGTCTCAAAAAAAAAAAATTCAGCTCCTTTATCTTCTACTAAGCAGGGCTTGGATTGTTTTTTGTTGTTGTTGTTTTTTAAGATGGAGTCTCACTCTGTCACCCAGGCTGGAGGGGAGTGGCACTATCTCAGCTCACTGCAACCTCCGCCTCCCAGGTTCAAGTGATTCTCCTGCCTCAGCATTTCCAAGTAGCTGGGATTACAGGCACACGCTACCATGCCCGGCTAATTTTTGTATTTTTAGTAGAGGTGGGGTTTCACCATGTTGGTCAGGCTGGTCTCGAACTCCTGATCTGGTGATCCGCCTGCTTCAGCCTCCCAAAGTGGTGGGATTACAGATGTGAGCCACCGTGCCCGGCCTGGGCTTGGATTTTATGGAGAGGAAAAGCAGGGGAGCTGCCAAGGGGGTTAAACTTGAGGAGGGAGTTCAAATGGACTGCACTGCAAAGCCTGCAGACTTGCAATGAATGTGAAGCTTTAAGTGGGATTAAGTTCAAACAGAAAATATTCCAAACACATTTTTCACATTCTTGGCTACTGAAATGGTTTATGCTGATGAGAGAAGGCGAAGCTGAATCCCAGAATGGGTCGAGGCAGAGAAAACAAATCTGCCTTAAAGAGACAGACCTTTTCAGCCGGGCGCTGTGGCTCATGCCTGTAATCCCAGCACTTTGGGAGGCTGTGGCAGGCGGATCATGAGGTCAGGAGTTCCAGACCAGCCTGACCAACATGGTGAAACCCTGTCTCTACTAAAAATACAAAAATGAACCGGGCGTGGTGGCTCGTGCCTGTAATCCCAGCTACTCAGGAGGCTGAGGCAGGAGAATCGCTTGAACCCGGGAGGCGGAGGTTGCAGTGGGCCGAGATCATGCCATTGCACTCCAGTCTGGCTTTCAGAGCTAGATTCCATCTCAATAAATAAATAAATAAATAAAAAGAGACAGACCTTTTCTTGGAAATGTTAAAAAGAGACACACCAAAAAAGAGATGGATTTTACCGGTGGCTGTTTGTGTTTGCGCTGCTGATTAGTTGTAACATGAATTATCCAGAGGGCTTTTAAAAAAATATTGATGGCCCAGAACCATCCCAGAGCTGTGTAGCCAGTATCTGTGGGGCAGGAGGATAGGACCAGGCATTGATATTCCTTTACGAGGAATGCCTTTTATTAAGAGCTGACTGGGGCTGGGCGTAGTGGCTCATGCCTGTCATCCCAGCACTTTGGGAGGCCAAGGCTGGTGGATTACTTGAGCTTAGGAGTTCGAGACTAGCCCTGCCAACATGGTGAAACCCCGTTTCTACTAAAAATACAAAATTATCTGGACATGGAGATGCACGTCTGTATTCCCAGCTACTTGGGAAACTGAGGCAGGAGAATCACTTGGACCCGGGAGGCGGAATTGCAGTGAGCCGAGATCATGCCATCATGCCATTGCACTCCAGCTTGGGCAACAACAGCGAAACTCCGTCTCATTAAAAAAAACAAAAAAAAAAAAGGAGATGACTGGGCCAGGTGCAGTTGCTCACACCTGAAATCCCAGCACTTTGGGAGGCCACAACAGGAGGATCGCTTGAGCCCAGGAGTTTGAAACCAACCTGGGCAAAATAGACCCTCTGTCTACAAAAAATTTAAAAATTAGCCAGGTATTGTGGTGTTATATATAAAGTTTCAGTGCCGCAAAAGAAATAGCACTCGAATATAAAATTTTCTTTTTAATTCTCAGCAAGGTAAGGTACTTCTATAGAAGGGTAGGCCCTTGCAGATGGAGCAATGGTGAGCACACACTTGGACAAGGGAGGGAAAGGGGTTCTTATCCCTGACGCACGTGGCTTCTGCTGCTGTGTCGTTTCCCTGTTGGCTAGGGTTAGACCACACAGGCTAATCAGGTGAGTGCTTTGGTGGGAAAAAAATGGTTATGCAGGGTGGATAATGAACCAGGGTGGAACCGGTAGCAGGTAATCGGAACAGGTGGTCGGAATGAGTCAGGGTGGGGTAGTAATCGAAAAAGGTTGCTTTATGAGGAGGTTAAGTTTAAAAGTAGAAGGCAAACAATGGCACATACTGACATATTAATTCTTTGAAGAGAAATTTAGAATTAATATTTAATAGTGGTGTGTGCCATAGTCCCCACTACTTGAGAGGCTGAGGTGGGAGGATCACTTGAACCCAAGAGTTTGAGACTGCAGTGAGTCACGATCACACCATTGTACTCCAGCCTGGGTGACAAGAATGAGACCCTGTCTCAAAAAAACAGAAATAGGCCCAGCACGGTGGCTCATGCCTGTAATCCCTGCCCTGTGGGAGGCCAAGGCAGGTGGATCACATGAGGTCAGGAGTTTGAGACCAGTCTGACCAACATGGAGAAACCCCATCTCTACTAAAAATACAAAATGAGTTAGGTGTGGTGGTGCATGCCTGTAATCCTAGCTACTAAGGAGGCTGAGGCAGGAGAATTGCTTGAACCAGGAGGCAGAGGTTTCAGTGAGCCGAGATTGCACCATTGCACTCCAGCCTGGGCACCAAGAGTGCAACAACTGTCTCAAAAAAAAAAAAAAAAAAAGGCCGTGCACAGTGGCTCACACCTGTAATCCCAGCACTTTGGGAGGCCGAGGCGGGTGGATCACGGAGTCAGGAGATCGAGATCATCCTGGCTAACACGGTGAAACCCTGTCTCTAGTAAAGAATGCAAAAAAAAATTAGCCAGACGTGGTGGCGGGTGCCTGTAGTCCCAGCTACTCGGGAGGCTGAGGCAGGAGAATGGCATGAACCTGGGAGGCAGAGCTTGCAGTGAGCTGGATAATGCCATTGCACTCCAGCCTGGGCAACAGAGCGAGACTCCGTTTCCAAAAAAAAAAAAAAAAAAAAAAAAAAAAGGGGGATCGGGGGGGGGTGCGGTGGCTCACACCTGTAATCCCAGCACTTTGGGAGGCCAAGGCATGCAGATCACTTGAGGTCAGGAGTTCCAGACCAGCCTGGCCAACATGGTGAAACCCCATCTCTACTAAAAATACAAAATGAGCTGGGCGTGGTAGTGCATGCCTCTAATCCCAGCTACTTGGGAGGTTGAGGTAGGAGAATCACTTGAACCGGAAAGGTGGAGGTTGCAGTGAGCCAAGATCGCACCATTACACTCCAGCCTGGGCGACAAGAGCAATACCACGTCTGAAAAAAAAAAAAAAAAAGTGATCCAGGCCAGGTGTGGTGGCTTACACCTGTAATCCTCGCACTTTGGGAGGCCAAGGTGGGCAGATCACTTGAGCTCAGGAGTTTGAGACCAGCCTGGCCAACATGTCAAAAACCCATCTCTACTAAAAATACAAAAATCAGCCAGGCATGGTTTAGTCCCAGCTATTGGGGAGGCTGAGGCAGGGGTATAGCTTGAACCTGTGAGGCAGAGATTGCAGTGAGCTGAGATCGCACCATTGCCCTCCAGCCTGGGTGACAGAATGAGACCCGGTCTTCAAAAATAAATAACATAAATAAATAAATAAATAAATAAAATGGTGATCAAGAGAGGTAGGTGGAATGTCTTTTATGACCCAGCCTCAGAAGTCACATTCTGTCACTTCTACAATATTCTATTGGTGATATACAGAAGCACACAGAGCAATCTTAGTGGGATGTGGGAAGAGACTACATGAAGTGTGTGTTTTACGGGTCCGTGTAAAGAGACCACCAAACAGGCTTTGTGTGAGCAACGAGAGAGAGAGAGAGAGAAAGAAAAGAAAAGAAAGAACTATAATAGGTGTTCAGCATGTACTCCGTTAAAAAAAAAATAGAATAAAAACTACAAGTTCCAGCAGACATCTCGCCTACGACTTCTGAAGATCGGCTTTCCCTGAGCGCAATGATCGCTGGGATTCGTAGTCCAGTGACAAAATCAAGGAGGGACGCGCACTACCGGCCTAGATGCAGAGGAGGGAATCACTACCATTCCAGCCAATGGACAGTTCACGCCGAAACTGAGTGGCGAGCGCATAGCCAATGGGTAAGCCACTCAGTCTGAGTGACATCGGTTGCAACCTACAGGAGGCCCGTGGGGCGGTACGGCGCGCGGCGCCCGTAGTGCGAACCATGGGAGGCGGCTGGTGGTGGGCTCGGGCCGCTCGCCTGGCCCGTCTCCGCTTCCGGAGGTCGCTACTGCTGCCTCAGCGGCCCCGGAGCGGGGGCGCTCGGGGGTCCTTCGCCCCGGCCACGGCCCCCGCGCCGGGGCTTCGCCGCCCCCAGTGTCCGAGCTGGACCGTGCGGACGCCTGGCTCCTCCGAAAGGCGCACGAGACAGGTCGGTGGCTGGAGGTGGGGGCGGTGTGGATGCGACGGGGGTCCTGGGCGCGCAGGACCCAGGAACCTCGATGGGGCGGGGGCTTCTGCAGGAAACGGGGCCCGGGCTCGGCTCCGAGAAGGGCTTCAGTGTGAGAGCACGGAAGCGCAGAGTGCAAGAGCGCAGGTGCCCGCGGAGAGGATGGGCTTGCGGGGAGGACGAGGACCCCGCGTAACGGGGCGCCGTGGGGATTGGAGGGGGTGGTAGGGTTGCGCGAGGCAGCCTCGTAGAATCGCGCCTGTCGTGTGAAGAGAGGTTCCAGGGAAAGCTTAGAGTCTGTGGAGTTGGGTACAAGAGGGCTCCGTCCCGATTACAGAGGCCACCACTATGCAGAGAGCGGGAGTGTGGATCCCCGTAGACGAGGGGGAAGTTCAGGATTGGAGGAGGGGACAACCAATAGGGAAAAAGCTCTCTGCTGATTGGAGGGGAGGTGATCTAGGCTGCAGGGGCGGGGCTTGTGACGGAGGCGAGGTCCAGAATGGAGCGGACTGGCCATCTATTTTTTTTTTTTAATTTTATTTTTTTAATGACAATGTTTTGCTCTGTCACCCAGGCTTGAGTGTAGTGGCACAATTGTAGCTCACTGCAGCCTTGAACTCCTGGACTCAAGTCATCCTCTTGCCTCAGCCTCCTGCTTAGCTGGCCCTACAGGCATACACCACCGTGCCCAACTATTTTAATTTATGTAGAGACGGGGTCTCGCTTTGTTGCCCAGGCTGGTCTGAACTCTTGGGCTCATACAATCTTCCTGCCTTGGCTTCCCAAAGTGCTGGGATTACAGGCGTGAGCCATCTCACTGGGCCAGGACTGGGTATCTAGATATAGGGTGTGGTGGGCTGTTTGTAAGGGACTTGAATGGGGACGGACGTGGATGGGATTGGCGCAGGCCATACTCGGTAGGCGATGGCGGCATTTGAAGGAAAGGAAGGGCGAGGCTGAAGTGCGGCCTGGGTTAGGAAACAGTTTGCCCCAGAGTTCTGAGACAGAAGTGAGTGGGCAGGCCGTGGGGGTATACGTAGAGGGAGGGGCTTGGTCTGGATGGCTCTTCAGATTGGAGGTTCTGCAATTTTGCCCCTGGATTGTCCTCCACATTCTGCAGGGACTATTTTGAATCCTTTATTTATTTTTTTGAGACGGAGCCTCGCTCTGTCGCCCAGGCTGGAGTGCAGTGGCACGATCTTGGCTCACTGCAACCTCCGCCTCCTGGATTCAAGTGATTCTCCTCCCTCAGCTTCCCGAATAGCTGGGATTACAGGCACGTGCCACCACACCCTGCTAATTTTAGTATTTTTAGTAGAGACGGGGTTTGACTATGTTGGCAAGGCTAGTCTCAAACTCCTGACCTCATGATCTACCTGCCTTGGCCTCCCAGAGTGCTGGAACTACAGGTGTGAGCCACCGCACCCGGCCCTTTTTAGTGTTACAGAGTTTCGGGAGAGGGACACTGAGGTGGAGGCCAGAGAGCATGTGGGGGGATGCGGTTAGGTGAGGGACTTCCTGGAAGAGGTGAGGATTTGCGGTGGGCTTGTCTTGTGGCTGCATGGGGTGGAGTAAGCTGAAGGGAGCCCCTTCAGTTTTACTGGGCAAGAGAGATTGAGGAGGTAGGGTTGGGGGTGATGTCAATCCCCCCATGTCTCCCTCCCTCCAGCCTTTCTCTCCTGGTTCCGCAATGGCCTCCTGGCGTCTGGCATCGGAGTCATCTCCTTCATGCAGAGTGACATGGGTCGGGAAGCAGCATATGGTGAGTACAGATCCCCACTCTCGCCCCCACAAGGGAACCAGGGAATCCAGAGCCCATACCACCTGTCCTAGTGAGGGTGGACTTTCCCACCCCATCCCACTCCCAGTAGTAAGTATAGAACCCCCATTCTTCCCCCACCAGGAAGACACCCCTCCCATGGGCCCATCTGAATGGGTGGTCCAGGACATGGCTATGGTCTCCTCCCCTCCGATCTGATTCTCAAAGATGCAGTCCAGCCCCTGGCACGGCCCTGCCTCTGTTCCTGTCTCCTCAACCCTGACTTTGCTCCCAGACCATCCCCCACACCCCCGATACCTTTTCGTCCCCCGACCTTGGCCCTGTCGCTACCCTGCCTCTCCCGCAGGCTTCTTCCTGCTGGGCGGCCTGTGCGTGGTGTGGGGCAGTGCCTCGTACGCGGTGGGCCTGGCGGCGCTGCGAGGGCCCATGCAGCTGACGCTGGGGGGCGCGGCCGTGGGCGTGGGCACCGTGCTTGCCGCCAGCCTGCTCTGGGCGTGCGCAGTGGGCCTCTACATGGGGCAGCTGGAGCTGGACGTGGAGCTGGTGCCCGAGGACGACGGGACGGCCTCCGCGGAAGGCCCTGATGAGGCGGGTCGGCCGCCACCCGAGTGAACGACACGGCCATGGGGCCTGGCAGGCGCTGGACGACAGCGCCCGAGGACTGGGACATTAAAACCTGACCTCCCCTCCTCCAGATGCAGAGTGCTGGTTCATGTTCCTTGGGGAAGGGCGGCGAGGAGCGGACTAACTGGAGAGGCGGGAGGGCGGGTGGTGGGAGAGGGAGGAGAGGACCCGGGTGGGGGGAGACAGAAATGGACAGAGGAGCTCAGAGCCCGGAGCCCAAACCACTGCAGGGAGAGCTGGCGTTTAATTCTCAGGGCTACGGGCACAGCCGGGCCCGCTGTCCCGGGGAGTCCCCGGTCGTCGCAGGGTCCAGTGCCGGCGGCTCTGCCAGTCCTCAGTCCCCCTTCCGCGGCAGCCTGGTGCCCGCGGGCCCGGGGTAGGGCAGGCCCAAGGGCGGGTAAAAGGCCTCCGGGAGCGCGGGGCCCGGACCCAGCCTCTGCAGGTGCGGGTACACCAGGCCCAGCTCCGCGGGGCCGTAGCGGATGGTGCCGGGCGTGCACAGGCCTCGCACTACCGGCGGCAGGAAGCCCGCGTGCAGGAGGGCGGGCGGGGGGTCCCCGGGAGGCACCAGGCCCCATGGCCGCACCGGATCCTGCTTCAGGACCCCTGCCCGGATGACAGAGGTGAACTCGGGCCGCGGGGTGGCCGGGTGGCCGGAGGGATCCTCGTCGCCACTGTCCTCTGAGCCTTTGGTTTCCCTCGGGCTGGGCTCCACTTTAATGCGTTTGCCCTGGGTCTGGGGGGCCTCGTTCTCCGCCGGGGCAGCCTGCTTCCCTTCAGTCGGAGGCTCTAGCTCTGGAAGAGGAAGATGCTCAGGGCCTGTATATGTCCTCAGCCCTCAGTCTTCCTATCTTTGGAATGGAGCTGTGCTCGATGGGCCAGACCTGTAGTTCTCAGCTGGGAGTGGTTCTTTTTTTTTTTTTTTTTTTTTTTGAGAGAGAGTCTTGCTTTGTCCCCCAGGCTGGAGTGCACTAGCACCATCTGGGCTCACTGCAACCTCCGCCTCTAGGGTTCAAGCTATTTTCCTGCCTCAGCCTCTCGAGTAGCTGGGATTACAGGGCACGCCACCACACCCAGCTAATTTTTCTATTTTAAGTAGAGATGGGGTGTCCCCATGTTGGCCAGACTGGTCTCAGACTCTTGACCTCAGGTGATCTGCCTGCCTGAGCCTCCCAAAGTGCTGGGATTACAGGCGTGAGCCACTGCGCCCGGCCAGCTGGGAGTGGTTCTGTCCCCAGGAGAGACCTGGCAATGTCTGGAGATATTTTGGGGTGTCACAACTCTGGGGAGGGTACCAATGGCATCTAGAGGGTAGAGGCCAAGGATGCTGTTAAATAAACATCCCATAGTGTCCCCCCAACACAGAATCACCTGGCCCTAAAATGTCAGTAGAGCAGAAATCAAGAAACCCAGACCTGTGCTGTTCAATGGAAGTTTCCAGGATAGAGCTTTCTGTGGTAATGGAAATGTTCTACATCCGCACTGTCCCACAAAGCAGCCACTGGCCACATGTGGCCACCCTGCACGCAAAATGTGGCAGGTGTGAGTGAGGACATGGATTTAAAGTGTTTTTTTGTTTGTTTTTGTTTCTTTGCAGGGCAAGGTGGCTCACGCCTATAATCCCAGCACTTTGGGAGGCTGAGGCGGGTGGATCACCTGAGGTCAGGAGTTCGAGACCAGCCTGGCCAACATGGCAAAACCCTGTCTCTACTAAAAATATTAAATTAGCCGGGCATGGTGGTGGGTGCCTGTATTCCCAGCTACTTGGGAGGCTGAGGCAGGAGAATCGCTTGAACCCAGGAGGCGGAGGTTGCAGTGAGCTGAGATTGTGCTATTGTACTCCAGCCTGGGCAATAAGAGTGAAACTCTGTTCCCCAAAAAAAGTAAATAGATTTTTTTGAGACGAGGTCTCACCCCGCCACCCAGGCTGGAGTGCAGTGCAGCCGTCACAGTGCACTGCAACCTCTAACTCCCGGGCTCAAGCAATCCTACCACCTCAGCCTGAGGACCTAGGACTATGGGTGCATACCACCATACCCGGCTTGGCTAATTTTTAAAATTTTTTGTTGAGACAGGGTCTCACTATGTTGCCCACGCTGGTCTTGAACTCTTAGGCTAGAGCAGTTCTTTTACCTTGGCCTGCCAATGTTCTGGGTTTACAGGCATAAGCCAACACGCCTGGCTTGGATTTTAATTTTTTTTTTTTTTTTTTTTTTTTTTTGGTGAGATGGAGTCTCGCTCTGTCGCCCGGGCTGGAGTGCGGTGGTATAATCTCAGCTCACTGCAACCTCTGACTCCTGGGTAGAAGCGACTCTCCTGCCTCAGCCTCCTGAGTAGCTGGGACTACAGGCACATGCCATCATGCCCAGCTAATTTTTTTTTTTTTTT
>NW_016803605.1:1224980-1242278 GCF_001698545.2 Rhinopithecus bieti
TTTTTTTTTTTTTTTTTTTTTTTTTTTGGTGAGATGGAGTCTCGCTCTGTCGCCCGGGCTGGAGTGCGGTGGTATAATCTCAGCTCACTGCAACCTCTGACTCCTGGGTAGAAGCGACTCTCCTGCCTCAGCCTCCTGAGTAGCTGGGACTACAGGCACATGCCATCATGCCCAGCTAATTTTTTTTTTTTTTGAGACGGAATCTTGCTCTGTCACCCAGACTGGAGTGCAGTGGCGTGATCTCGGCTCACTGCAACCTCTGCCTCCTGGGTTCAAGCGATTCTCCTGCCTCAGCCTCCCGAGTAGCTGGGATTACAGGAGCACGGCACCACGCCCGGCTAATTTTTTGTATTTTAGTAGAGATGGGGTTTCACCATTATTAGCCAGGATGTTCTCCATCTCCTGACCTCGTGATCTGCCTGCCTCGGTCTCCCAAAGTACTGGGATTACAGGCGTGAGTCACCAGGCCCGGCCTGGATTTTAAATTTTTTTTTTTCGAGACAGAGTCTCGCTCTGTTGCCAAGCTGGAGTACAGTGGTGCAATCTTGGCTCACTGTAACCTCTGCCTCCCGGGTTCATGCCATTCCAAGCTCCTGCCTCAGCCTCCCAAGTAGCTGGGACTACAGGCGCCCGCCACCACGCCCAGCTAATTTTTGTATTTGTAGTAGAGATGGGGTTTCACCATGTTGGTCTCGATCTCTTGACCCTGTGATCCACCCGCCTCAGCCTCCCAAAGTGCTGGGATTACAGGCGTGAGCCACCGCACCCGGCCTGGATTTTAATTTTAATTGCATATAAATGGCTGCATGTGGCTAGTGGCTTCTGGAATGGACAGCCGGGACCCAAAGGTTCCTTGGAGCTTCCCAGGGCCTGAGGTGGGAAGTGGGGCTCACCTGTGGGCTCTGGCCCCGGGCTGGATGCCTCCTCACAGGCCACTCTGGCTGGAAGCTGGAAGGCATCCAAAGGAGTTTGGCCACCCTCGGCTTGGCTGGGGACAAGATGGATGCGGTTAGGAGCCAGGGGTCCTTGGCCTCTTAGGACTCCCTCCTGCTTTACCCAACTTGTGGCAGTAAGTGTGGACACCCCTATGGGTAAAGGTGGATCCCCATCCTGAGGCATTTACAGGGCTCATCACCAAATCTCTAAACTCCGGGTTGATTCCTAGCCTGGCGTGGCCCTCGCTCCTAAGGCCAGACCTGGATAGCCGGTGGCCACCTGGATGTCACCACCTGTGTGTCCTCTGGCACCTCATGCCTATCTGATGTCTGCATCGCCCTTTCAAACCTGCTGTTCCTCTCAGGAGCTCAAATCCGGGCTCAGCAAAGCCAGAGACCTGGGCAGAAGATGGTCTCCTCCCCCATAGAGTCTGGCACTTCCCAGGACTGGCCCCAGCCTCTGCCCTGGTCCTCCAGCGCCCATCTTGTCCCTCAGTGCCTCCTTCATGGCAGCTAGAAGGGTTGTTTTTTTTTTTTTTTGAGACGGAGTCTCACTCTGTCGCCCAGGCTGGAGTGCAGTGGCATGAACTTGGCTCACTGCAACTTCCGCCTCCTAGGTTCAAGTAATTCTCCTGCCTCAGCCTCCCGAGTAGCTGGGATTACAGGTGCATGCCACCACGCCCGGCTAATTTTCTTTATTTTTAGTGGAGACAAGGTTTCACCATCTTGACCAGGCTGGTCTTGAACTCTTGACCTCATGATCCACCAGCCTTGGCCTCCCAAAGTGCTGGGATTCCAGGCGTGAGCCACTGCACCTGGCCTAGAAGGGTGTTTTTTCCTTTTTTTTTTTTTTTTTTGAGACAGGGTCTCACTCTGTTGCCCAGGCTGGCGTGCAGTGGCACGGTCACAGCTCACTGCAGCCTTGACCTCCTGGGCTCAGGTGATCCTCCCACCTCAGCCTCTGGAGTAGCTGGGACCACAGGTGCATGCCACTGTAACTGGCCAATTAAAAAAAAATTTTTTTTTTTATAGAGATGAGACCTCACTTTGTTGCCCAGGCTGGTCTTCAGCTGGTGGGCTCAGGCAAACTGACTGCCTCAGCCTCCCAAATTGTTGGGATTACAGGCATGAGCCACTATGTCCGGTCTAGAGCAGTCTTTCTAAAAAGCAGATTTGACTATGATCCTCTCCAGCTCTAAAGCTTTCTATGGCTCCGCAGTGCCCCTGCACCAAAAGGCCAGGCCATCATCTTCAGGCTGGTTTCTCACTGCTTTCTACTCCCACCCCAAGCATTACCTTTAGGGTCAGGCTGTTGCTTGGAACCCTTTCTCTGCTTGGAACACCCCTCACTGCTTCTTTCCATTAGTTGCTGTGCTCTGTGGGCCTCCCCTGGTAAGAGCCTGCCATGGCTCCCCAGTGCCCCAGAGTCAAGAGTTCAGACCCTTCACCTGAGCCTAAGGAGGCTGTGAGCCTGCCCCTGCCTTCCTCAGAGATACTGTCCCCCTCCCCCTGGTGACTCCTCTGTCTCCTGCCAGCAAGACCGTTCCACTCTGGGCCTCTGCTCTCACCATCCTCCCCCTCCTTCCCCTTCCTATCTGCAGAGGGCTTGTCCCATTCTAGAAGCCCTCTCCGAAGCACCCTCACCGGAGGTGGGGAGAGACAGCAGGGCCCCGAGTCCCCTGCAGGAGGGGTGGGCACAGCCCTCACCTGAGCACGTGGCTGACCCAGAGCACATGGTGCTCCCCGGGGCTCTTCCCGCTCCCAGCCACTGTGGCCACGGATTGCAGCCACACGAAGCCCCCGGCGCGCTGCAGCCAACGGTAGTAACCTGTCATCACCTGACCCTTGTCCAGCACTGGGCCCAGCCCAGGGGTGGGAGAGATGGGAAGGGGTGGGGTGGGGACAGGGAGGAGACAGAGAGACAGGTGGATAGGAGGAGACAGGAGGAGTGAGAGAGAGCAGGGGAGTGGGCAGGGAGACAGTGGGAAGAAGAGATAAAGGTGAAAGCACAGAGAGAAAGGCAGAGTCAGAGAGACTGAGAGGTAGTCCAGCAGTGAGGCCTCTTGGGTGTTTTGGAGACCCCACAGCCCCGCTGACACCCCCCCACCCGCAACATCCTGAGGCATCGCTTAGTCTCCTTGCTGCTCTTCCAGTGCTAAACGGAGTCCCTGGAGCTGTAGGTGCAGCAGGAGGCACTGTGGGCAGCCCTGAAGGACTTCCAGGGACCAGGGAGTGGGGTACTCGGGTCGGGGGTGGGGGTGGTAGGCAGGCGTGGTGGGTGGAGGTGGGTCTCACAGTCCACATGGCTCTGGCGGATCCTGGTGGCGTCCTGTCCGTGGACGAACTGGTAGCAGCTGCGGCCCACCAGCTCTGAGGGCCCCAGGTCCATGTGGTCGCTGACTCTGGGGGGTGACAGAGAAGAGGGGAGGAGTCCAAGACCACGGGGTTGGGGGAGAGGCAGAGTTGGCTCCAGAGTCACCTGGGGTTCAAACCCTTGCTGTAAAATGGGTGCAATAACGGTGTTGGCAGGTGTGGTGGCTCACACCTGTAATCCCAACACTTTGGGAGGCTGAGGCATGCGGATCACTGGAGCTCAGGAGTTCGAGACCAGCCTGCCTAAGATGGTAAAACGCTGTCTTTACTAAAAATACAGAAATTAGCTGGTTGTGGTGGTGCATGCCTATAATCCCAGCTACTTGAGAGGCTGAGGCAGGAGAATCACTTGAACCTGGGAGGTGGAGGTTGCAGTGAGCTGAGATCATGTCATTGCACTCCAGCCTGTGTGACAGAGTGAGACTCCGTCTCAAAACAAACCACAAAACAGTGTCTCTCCCGGGGTAGCCGTGAGCATTCAGGCGGATGCTGAGTGGCAAGGCCCTAGGTACCCTGGAGGCCTCAGAGCATGGGGCTATTTCAGCACTTCATTTGTCTCCACTGTGGAGTGCAGGAGAGGAAATGGATGGGAGATGAGAGGCCAGAGAAATGGGCTGAGATGGGCCAAGCTCTGCAGCCCCAGAAGGAGGGCCTGGACCCAAGACACAGCCCCTCTTCCATCCCCGAAGGCACCCCTGGGCCAGGCCTCTGCCCTGGTCCCCTGCCTTCCCTCCCTTCTCCCTATCATCCTGTCCCTCCACTGCTGTCCCGCCTCCCATGGTTCCCCAGTGCCGTACCCTGCAGACCTGGCACTCCCTCTGACTTCCCATGTACCCCCAGATCTCCATTGTGACCCCGATCCACCCGCCACAGCCCCCAACCCCGGTACCTGCTCTCACAGGCAAGGATGGTGAGACCCAAGCTGAGACGGAAGACGATCATGTGTCCGTGGAGTGGCAGCTCAGCCAGGGGGGCCGGGGGCAACGTGTGCCCGAGGGCCACAAGGCCCAGGGCGTGGGCCCGAAGGCGTCCAGTCACGTGGATGACCTGCTGGTGGTGGGCATGGTTGGAGGGGCAAGGCGGGCCGGTGGCGGCAAGAGGATCATCACTGGGCTGGGTTCCCGCTGTCCCCCACAGTGCTGGGCACTGTGTGACCACCCCCCCATTCCCAGACTGAGTTCCCTAAGCCACCTGCAGTCAGTGAAGCCACCAGCCTGGTTCCCTTGGTCACCCTCAATCTGGGGACATGGCTGGCTGGAATACAGGAGCCTGACTGCTCACACCCACCTTGTACCCCGAGGCCTTGACGTGCAGCCCCCTTTTGGTGAGCGTGGATTTCATGCGGACAAAGAAGGAGCGCTCCTGGACCAGGGAGGAGGGGGGCACCTTGGTGAGGCTGGCCTCTGGGACAGAGAGCGAAGGAAGGTTATGGGGTCCTGAAGAGGAAACGCACAGGCCACCCTGACCCTTGCAGAGCCAGCCGGACATAGACACAAGATGCCCACCAGACCACAGCCGCACTCAGAAACATGCCTGATGGCTTTGCAAGCTCATGGGGACAGTATATGGGCTTCCCTATGTGGCAGCCATCCGCATCTTTTTTTTTTTCTTGAGACTGAGTATCACTCTGTCGCCAGGCTAGAGTGCAGTGACACGATCTCGGCTCACTGCCTCCTCAGTTCAAGCAATTATCCTGCCTCAGCCTCCCAGGTAGTTGGGATTACAGGCGTGTGCCATCACGCCCAGCCAGTTTTTGTATTTTTAATAGAGATGGGGTTTTGGCATGTTGGCCAGGATGGTCTCGATCTCTTGACCTCATCATCTGCCTGCCTCGGACTCCCAAAGTGCTGGGATTACAGGCGTGAGCCACCACGCCTGGCCCCATCCACATCTTTCTAATGCTGAAACCCGCCCCGACCCTCCCTTGCTCTGAACCTGCCATAGCTCCCTAGGGCCTTTAGAAGAAAGCCCACCTCTCAAGCCCCATCCTCCAGGTCTCAGCGGAGACTTCTCTTCCAAGAAGCCCTCCCTGACCCCAGGCTGGGTCAGCCATCCCCTCTGGGTTCCCCTATCCCAGCCCTGCCCCATCTGGGTTGCCACTGTCTGAGGACATGTCAGTCTCCCCTCACAGGACTGGGAGCCCCAGGTGGGTGGTGCTGGAGCTGTCATGGTCACTAGTGTGTCACCAGGACAGGGGCTGGCCCAGAACAGGGGATTGGGGAATAGCAACAAATAAGACTCACAAATTCAGATCCTTCTGTAACCCCCACAAAACAGTCCTAAAAATATGCTCACACACAGATGACCCTGTGCCTCAAACTCAGGTACGAACACAGTCCCGCTCCCCAACAGCCTGCACGTGTTGCAGACATCGCCCCACGCTTGCAAGCACAGCTGATGTCTCAGATGTTTTTGGTGTTAAGCAAACCCAAGATTGGAAAATCCTATTTACAGGATAGTTAGCCTCATAGGCCCCCAACATCTCAGAGCTAAAAAGAGCCGGCAGGGTAATCTGCAGCACCCTCCCTCCCATACACACTGGGAGTGGAAATTTCCACTGGAGAGAAGGGTTAGGCTTGCTGACCCCGGAGCAGACAGACCTGGGCTGGAATCCAACTCAGTCACTTATAGCTGTGTGATCTGGGGCAATTAACTTAACCTCTCTGCGCTGTGCCTCAGTTTTCTGCTGTAAAATGGAGATAACAGTTCCTGCATTGTGGGGCTGTGCTTAAGATTTAATGCATTTTTTTTTTTTTTGAGACGGAGTCTTGCTCGGAGTGCAGTGGCGTGATCTCGGCTCACTGCAACCTCCGCCTCCTGGGTTCAAGCGATTCTCCTGCCTCAGCTTCCTGAGTAGTTGGAATTACAGGCGCCTGCACCATGCCCAGCTAATTTTTGTATTTTTAGTAGAGACGGGGTTTCACCATGCTGGCCAGGCTGATCTCAAACTCCCGACCTCAGGTGATCCGCCCGCCTCAGCCTCCCAAAGTGCTGGGATTACAGGCGTGAGCCACCGCACCCTGCGTTTTTTTTTTTTTTTTTTTGAGACACTGATTCTGTCACCCAGGTTGGAGTCAGTGATGTGATCTCCTCACTGCAACCTCTGTCCCCAAGGCTCAAGCCATCCTGTCACCTCCCAAGTAGCTGGGACCACTGGCATATGTCATCATGCCCAGCTAATGTTTTTTTTTTTTTTCTTTTCTTTTCTTTTTTGTTTTTTTTTGGAGACAGAGTCTTGGACTTGCCCAGGCTGGAGTGCAGTGCCACAATCTCTGCTCACTGCAACCTCCATCTCCTGAGTTCAAGTGATTCTCCTGCCCGAGTAGCTGGGACTACAGATACGTGCCACCATACCCAGCTAATTTTTTTTTTTTTTTTTTTTTTTTTTTTTTAGTAGAGATGGGGTTTCACTGTGCAGGCCAGGCTGGTCTCGAACTCCTGACTTTAGGTGATCCACCCGCCTCGGCCTCCCAAAGTGCTGGGGTCACAGGTGTGCACCAGCACGCCTGGCCTTTTTCGTAATTTTTGTAGAGATGGGGTTTCACTAAGTTGCCCAGGCTGGTCTCCAACTGAGCTCAAGTGATCCGACCCGCTGGGCCTCCCGAAGTGCTGGGGTTACAGGCGCAAGTCGCCGCACCCGGCCCTAATGTAGTTATGTAATGTGATTATGTATTTAAAGGCACAGCCCAGCGTACATTCCCTATAAGCCTGCCTTTTTATTTACCTAAGCCTCTCCCAACTCCTTTCAGCAGCCAGGGGGGTCTTTCTGTAGCTCAAATCTTTGAGAGCTTGGCAAGCTTAAGGAGCCAAGTCTCACCGCCTCAATTTATACTCCGATTCCTTTTGCAAAGATTCGTTCTACACAGCTCTAACTTCAGTGCTTTTTGTATAAACGTGGCATGGCTGGATACAGTACAGCGGGCGTCCCCCGATCTACCCTCAGACTTCATTATTTGGGAGCCCTTAGAATTACCGATCTCGGCGGTATCCGCAAGCGAAGAGGAAGAGGATGAGGAAGAGGAGGAGACGGAGGGCGGGGTTGGGGGGCCGGGGGTCGGGGTCCGCAGCCCCAGTTGCTCCAGCACCTCCGAGTGGTCCCCAGGGTGAATGTAGTCGAAGACACTGCTGCCCGTCATCTCCACCTGCCGGCGAAGGAGGTGAATGCAGGGGGCGGGTGAGGTGCGCGCGCAGTAACTCGCCCGCCCGCTGGGCTCAGCCTTGCCTCATTTGCCTGCATGCAGGTGCGCTTCATGCCAGTGTATTTTTTTAAGGAAAAAAAAAAATTACCTTTCAATCGGAAGATACCAACTTAGATTCTTCTCGCTTCATACCTAGTGATTAGTAAGGATTTTTCCCCGCCCACTGTATTAAGGGACTGTGTGGGAGTGGGGCATGGGTGGGAGGTGTCAGAGCCTCCGTTTACCCAACTCCTGCTTACTCAGTGCCACCCCCATACAGCAAACAACTGTGCCCTGGCATGAATCACTGGGTATCCCAGCAGGAATGAGATTCAAGATACAAACAGGGGAGTGGTTTTTAAGCTCTCAAAGAGTTAGAGCTTTTCAGTCAAACACTTTTACATTCAATTCTACCTTGTAAATCTCTCTCCCAGCAGTCCCCTTCTCTCCCTGCCTCCCTTGATCCAGGCCCCCATCTTCTCCCCACTGTGTTTCTGCCCTTGTGTCCTCACTGGTCTTCTGACCTACAGTTCAAAGATGCCTCTGCAAGTTACTTACCTGACCACCATGGCTGCCATGACTCCTTTTGCCCCTCAGCTTGGGGATCACGTGCTTCCCTCAGACTGTTATCCCTCTGGGCTCCTCCCCCTCATTAAATCCTCTCCCACACCAGCTCCAACAGCTTCAAGCCTTTACTACTTCTTCTGCTTTTTTTTTTTTTTTTTTTTTTGATGGAGTTTCACTCTTGTTGCCCAGGCTGGAGTGCAATGATGTGATCTTGGCTCACCACGACCTCTGCCTCCCAGGTTCAAGCAATTCTCCTGCCTCAGCCTCCCAAGTAGCTGGCATTACAGGCATGCACCAATACACCTGGCTAATTTTGTATTTTTAGTAGAGATGGGGTTTCTTCATGTTGGTCAGGCTGGTCTCAAACTCCCGACCTCAGGTGATCTGCCCGCCTTGACTTCCCAAAGTGCTGGGATTATGGGCGTGAGCCACCGTGCCTGGCCTTTTTGTTTTGTTTTGTTTTTGAGACAGTTTTGCTCTCGTTGCCCAGGCTGGAGTGCAGTGGGGCAATCTTGGCTCACTGCAACCTCTGCCTCCCAGGTTCAAATGATTCTCCTGCCTCAGCCTCCAGAGTAGCTAGGACAGGCATCTGCCATTGCACCCAGCTAATTTTGTATTTTTAGTAGACACCGGGTTTCACCATCTTGCCCAGGCTGGTCTCAAACTTCTGACCTCAGGTGATCTGCCCACCTTCGCCTCCCAAAGTGCTGGGATTACAGGCGTTAGCCACCACACCCAGCCAAGCCTTTCCTCCACTCTTCCTCCTTCCCATCCTCTTGTCCAAATTCCCCTCCTTTTGGTGTTTTCCTCCTCCGGGAATCTCACTGAAAGGCCACTCACAAGTTGCCAATGCACTGAATTTCCCAAATTTCCTATTTGCAAAAAATATTTGTAAAAATGATCAAAGTTGATAGCAGTTTGTATTGGAGGGACCAGCAAAGCTTAAGGTACTGTGAGATGCCAGTGCTCCAAGGATGGGGCTTTCAGTAGGTCTTCCTGCCCTCCCCCGACCACCTTTTTTTTTTTTTTTTTTTTTGAGATGGAGTTTCACTCTTGTTGCCCAGGCTGGAGTGCAATGGCACGATCTCGGCTCACTGCAACCTCCACTTCCCGGGTTCAAGTGATTATCCTGCCTCGGCCTCCCAAGTAGTTGGGGTTACAGGTGTCCACCACCACACCTGGCTAATTTTGTATTTTTTTTTTTTTTTTAGTAGAGAGATGGGGTTTCTCCATGTTGGTCAGGCTGGTCTTGAACTCCCAACCTCAGGTGATTCGCCTACCTCGGCCTCCCAAAGTGCTGGGATTATGGGTGTGAGCCACTGTGCCCGGCCATCTGCCCTTCTTTTACTTACTCATTAGCCTCCAACTGCAGGAGCTGGGGTGAAAACAAGAGCTTGAGATAAAGACAGAAATGCAAGCCGATCAACCAGAACACCACAAAAACCTTCCAAAGCCAGTAAACCTCAATACCTCAATCCCTTCCAATACTAATTGCTCTAGACCTTTTTCTTTTTCTTTTTTCTTTTTTCTTTTTTAAGGCAGAGCCTCACTTTATTGTCCAGGTTGGAGTGTAGTGGCTCCATCACGGCTCACTGCCGCCTTGACCCCATGGGCTCAAGCAATCCTCCCATCTTAACCTCCTGAGTAGCTAGGACAACAGTGTGCCACCATGCCTGGCTAATTTCTAAGTTTTTTTTTGTAGAGATGGAGGGGGTGGTAGTGGTGGGATGTCTCACTGTGTTGCCCAGGCTGGTTTTGAATTCCTGGCCTCAAGTGATCCTCCTGCCTCAGCCTCCCAAAGTGTTGGGATTATAGGCATGAGCCGGTGTGCCGGGCCTCTAAACCTTTAAAATTGTTAAGAGGAAACAAGTGTTGGCAAATATGGTGCATCTGGCCCGCCAGTCATTGGCAAACTGATCTTTCAGTGAACCTGCTTTCCTCAGATCTACCTGTTACTTTAACAGCCCTCCTCAGCCGGGCACAGTGGCTCATGCTGTAATCCTAGCACTTTGGGAGGCTGAGGCGGGTGGATCACGAGATCAGGAGATCTAGACTATCCTGGCTAACACGGTAAAACCCCGTTTCTACTAAAAATACAAAAAGTTAGCCAGGTGTGGTGGCACGTGCCTATAGTCCCAGCTACTCGGGAGGCTGAGGCAGGAGAATTGTTTGAACCTGGGAGGTGGAGGTTGTAGTGAGCCGAGATCGCGCCACTGCACTCCAGCCTGGGCAACAAGAGCAAAACTCCATCTCAAAAATAAATAAATAAATAAATAAATAATAAATAAAAACATAAATAAAACATAAAAATAAAAAATAGCCCTTCTCTGCCTTTGAGGATGAACCGTGTTGGGTGCCATGTGGGTTGCCAAGGACTTTGGGGACCACAGAGATCCAGTCCATTTTTCTTGCTGCAATGGTGAGGCCAGGAGAGAGGAAGGGCATGCATGGGCCTGGCAAGGGAGATGGTGGCTGAGCCAATCCAGGTCCACTGGGGGTCCCTTACCTGTGAGAGACCCAGATAGATGGAGACTGTCTCTGAGATGTAGAGGAATTTTCCTTCCTGGTTCAAGGCGAACACAAAGCCATCCAGGGACTAGAGCCGGGAGAGACAGGCAGGGGGAAGGGTGGACCTGTTGTCCCTCTGTCCAGCCGCCAAGTGGTAAGAGGTTCTGAAACCTGGGTCTCCGCCTGAGGTGGACTGTTCTGGTGGGGAGGGGACTTCAGTGGTCCTCGGAAGGGGCAGGGAATGGGGGGATCTTGAGCATTCGGCTTCCCAGTCCAGGTACCCCCACCATGGATGGATGCTGAAGAGGCTGCTGTTCTCCAGAGGCGGCCGCTAGGTGGCGGCAAGGAGCAGCGGGGAGGGAAGGGGCCTCACTCACCTGCAAGATGTGACCTCCCAGGTGCTGCTCGAAGACTTCGGAGACCAGCGCCGTGGGACCGCGGCGGCCTGGGGCTGGGGGCAGATGGAAGGATGAAGCCTGTTAGTCTGGCTGACCCTGCCCAGGGCAGGTCCCCAGGGAGCCAGTCTACAAGAGCCAGTCTCCCTCTCTTCCCCTAAGGCCTGTAGACATCTTGGGGTATCGGGGCACCCATGGGGGAGACACCTGGGGCGTGGGACACACAGGTGGGTGCGAGAGTGAGTGACAGACTGACTCCAAGAGACAGAGGGGCCAGGGGGTGCACAGAGGGACTCATTCATTCGTCCACCCATTCATTCACAAAAACTCCCTGAATATCTACTCTCCCTATGGTCCTGCACTAGGCATTGCTGGGGGTGCAATGGTGACCAGGACAGCCCAGCAACCCCCGCACTCCTACTGGGCTCTCAGACCAGGGACAGTTGAACAGCAAGCAAGAAACTAACATCTCTGCTTAGGGATCCCATAAAAATCAATAAATAAGAAACCAACAGACTGGGTGAGGTGGCTCACACCTGTAATTCCAGCATTTTGGGAGGCCGAGGCGGGTGGATCACAAGGTCAGGGGTTCGAGACCAGCCTGGCCAATATGGTGAAACCCCGTTTCTACTAAAAATAAAAAAAATTATCCGGGTGTGGAGGTGGGCGCCTGTAGTCCCAGCTACTCGGGTGGTTGAGGCAGGAGAATCACTTGAACCTGGGAGGCGGAGGTTGCATTGAGCCGAGATCGTGCCACTGCACTCCATCCTGGACGACAGTGCCAGACTCCGTCTCAAAAAAAAGAAAGAAAGAAATAAAGAAAAAGAAAGAAAGAAGGAAGGAAGGAAGGAAGGAAGGAAGGAAAGAAAGAAAAGAAAAAAAGAGAAAAGAAAGAAAGAAAGAAAGAAAGAAAGAAAGAAAGAAAGAAAGAAAGAAAGAAAGAAAGAAAGAAAGAAAGAAAGAAAGAAAGAAAGAAAGAAAACCAACAGCCTGGGTGAGGTGGCTCATGCCTGTAATGCAAGCACTTTGGGAGGCCGAGCCAGACAGATCACTTGAGGTCAGGAGTTTGAGACCAGCCTGGCCAACATGGTGAAACCTGTCCCTACTAAAAACACAAAAAAATTAGCTGGACATCGTGGCGTGGGCCTGTAATTCCAGCTACTCAGGAGGCTAGGTGGGAGGATCGCTTGAATCTGGGAGGCGGAGGTTGCAGTGAGTCGAGATCATGCCACTGCACTGCAACCTGGGCAACAAAGTGAAACTCCATCTCTTAAAAAAAAAAAAAAAGACAAAAAGAAAGAAACTAACAAATATAGAATTACCTTTTGTGGCCAGTGTTATGGAGAATGAAATAGGTGGTACAAAATGGACACTAATGGGGTAAGGGCTGTTGAAGGAGGGGACATTTGAGCTCAGACCTGAAGGATGAGAAGGAGGCAGACAGGAGACTGAGAGACAGAGACAGAGGGATATAAAGGAATAGAAGAAGATAGAGACTTTACAACTCAACAACAAAAAGACAATTCAAAAATGGGCAAAGGGGCCCAGTGCAGTGGCTCATGCCTGTAATCCCGACACTCTGGGAGGCCGAGGTGGGTGGATCCCCTGAGGTCAGGAGTTCGAGACCAGCCTGGCCAATATGATGAAATCCCAAAATTTCTCTACAAAACCGCAATGATGAAACCCCAAAAATTCGCTACAAAAATTAGCCGGGCATGATGGCGGGTGCCTGTAATCCCACCTACTCAGGAGGCTGAGGCAGGATAAATCACTTGAACCCAGGAGGCGGAGGTTGCAGTGAGCTGAGTTAGGGCCATTGCACTGCAGCCTGGGTGACAGAGTAAGACTCCATCTTGGAAAAAAAAAAAAAGGCAAAGGGCCAGGCACAGTGGCTCATACCTGTGATCTCAGCACTTTGGGAGGCTGAAGTGGGAGGATTGCTTGAGCCCAAGAGATCGAGACTAGCCTGGGCAACACAGTGAGACCTCATCTCTACAAAAAATATATTTTTAAAAATGGGCAAAGGACTTGAATAGATATTTCTCCAAAGATGATATACAAATGGCCAATAAGCACATGAAAAGATACTCAACATTAGTCATTATGAAAATGAAAATCAAAACCACAATGAGACACCACTCCACACCCGCTAGGATGGCTAGCATCAAAAAAATAGTGGCCGGGCACGGTGGCTCACGCCTGTAATCCCAGCACTTTGGGAGGCTGAGGTGGGCAGATCACAAGGTCAAGAGTTTGAGACCAGCCTGGCCAACATGGTAAAACCTTACCTCTACTAAAAATACAAAAATTATCTGGGCGTGGTGGCATGCACCTGTAATCCCAGCTACTCAGGGCTGAGGCAGGATAATCTCTTGAACCCAGGAGGTGAGTCGAGATTATGCCACTGCATACCAGCCTGGGCGACAGAGCGAGACTCCATCTCAAAAAACAAACCAAACCAAACCAAAACAAAAAAACACAGAAAGTAAGTATTGGTAAGGATGTGGTGAAATTGGAACCCTCGTACATTGCTGGTGGGAATGTAAAATTGTACAGCCACTGTGGAAAACAATTTGGTGGTTTCTCAATAAGTTAACATAGAATTCTCTCTCTCTCCTTTTTTTTTTTTTTGAGACGGAGTCTCGCTTTGTCGCCCAGGCTGGAGTGCAGTGGCGCGATCTCAGCTCACTGCAAGCTCCACCTCCCGGGTTCATGCCATTCTCCTGCCTCAGCCTCCCGAGTAGCTGGTACTACAGGTGCCCACCACCATGCCTGACTAATTTTTTGTATTTTTAGTAGAGACGGGGTTTCACCGTGTTAGCCAGGATGGTCTTGATCTCCTGACCTCGTGATCCGCCCGCCTCGGCCTCCCAAATTGCTGGGATTACAGGTGTGAGCCACCGCGTCCAGCCAAGTGCCTGTTTCTTATGGGGCTAAGGGACTAGGTCTCCTGTCAGGCCCCAGCACTTCCCCTCCCTGGCTGTGTGCCCTGGGACCAGCCTCTCTGTCTCTCTGTGCCTCAGTGTCCTCCTCTGTCAAGCGGGTTTGCCAGGAGCGGTGACTTCCCAGGCTGGTCACACATTCAGTCCACTTAACAGACAGAAAGGGCCTGGCTGGGGCCTGGCAGAAGCAGATGCTGCGGCACAGAGCCGGGACTGGTATTAATAGTGTGATTACTATTGTTATTACCCGACCATCAAAACACCAGGCGGCGAAACCCCGCCCCTCCCCCATGGGCGCGCAGCCCCCGCATCCCCAGCCCCCTAGTGTCTGGGCTGAGCTTCCTCCTCCCGGGAGTACCCCACACCCTCCTGGCTGTTCCTCCCTGCCTCCACCTCCGCCTGGAGCTCCAGGAACAATTACTGGGGGGCTGGGGGGGTGACGGGGACCCCCTCCCTCAAGATACAGCTCAGAACCAGCCGGGTGACAGGCAGGAACAATGCTGCCTGCTAATTGTCGCAATTTTCCCCTGTCATTTTTGCTAATTCCTTCATTTTCCCTCTCCCAGGATCAGCCTGGGTCAGACTGAACCGCTGCAATTAACAACATTAACGGGCACGGCGGGACTGGGGGGTGTGCTTGGGGGGGCTTGGGGACCTGCTCTTTCCCATACATGGGTCCGGTGCCCTGTGAAAGGGACCCCCAGAGACTCCTTCTGATCACTGACTGATGTGTCTTTTTACCCCCAGCCTCCACCTCCCCATCCCACCAACTCCCCGATGCCTCCCACTATTTCCTCCTTTTCCTCTCCCCTCAAAATGTCCCCACTCCTCTGTCCCCCACATTCAGCAGGAGACTTTTCACCACTTCCACATCCGCCCTCCCATGTCCAGAACCCAAACATCGCTCATCCATTTAACAAACACTTGCTGTGGTTCTTATCAGAGCCTGCCCAGTGTCCTCATCTCCTGCACAGAAAGGGAGCATGAGGAGCAGAGAGACGGGGACCAGGGGCAGACAGAGGGGGACCCAGGGACAGAGAGAGGGGGGCCCAGGGACAGACAGAGGGGGACACAGGGGCAGAGAGATGGGGACCTGGGGCGGAGAGATGGGGACCTGGGGCAGAGAGAGGGGGGACCTGGTGGGAGAGGGAGGGAGGACCTGGTGGCAGAGTTGGTGGGGAGACGCAGGGGCAGAGAGAGGGGACCCAGGGGCAGAGAGAGGGGACTCAAGGGCAGAGATATGGGGACCCAGGGGCAGAGGGAGGGGAAACTGGGTGCAGAGAAGGGGGGGGACTTGGGGCAGAGAGAGGGGGAATCCAGGGGCAAAGGGCAGAAGCCAAGACCTTTTCCAAGTTCCCAGGTCTCCCCTGTCACCTGCCCTTCTCAACTGCCCTGAGGGGATGTGTTGACCCTGGGTCCTGGAGAGAAGAGGCTGGGGCTTCATCACCCAGGGAAGTCGGGAGAGGGGTCCTTCACATGCCCCATCGTCAAAGTGCTGCAGGCCTGAGGGCTGCATGGGGGTGAGCACCATGGGGTGGGGCAGTGCCGGGTCACCTCTGCCTTTACTTTCCTCAGCCTCATCTGTAAAATTGGTCTACAGTGATAGAGCTGAATAGGCTAGTGCATACAGTAGGTGCCTAATACTGGGAGTTATGCCACCATTCTCTTTTTTTTTGAGACGGAGTCTAGCTCTGACACCCAGGCTGCAGTGCAGTGGCGTGATCTCAGCTCACCGAAACCTCTGCCTCCAGGTTCAAGCGATTCTCCTGCCTCAGCCTCCCAAGTAGCTGGGATTACAGGCGCACACCACCACACATGGCTAATTTTTGTATTTTTAGTTGAGACGGGGTTTCACCATATTGCCATATTGCCTGTTCGAGACAGGCTTGTCTCGAACTCCTGACCTCAGGTGATTCATCCACCTCAGCCTCACAAAGTGCTGGGATTACAGGTGTGAGCCACTGCGCCGGCCGTGCTTTTCTTTTCAGTATGACTACAGATAACATCAGGGCACCTCTGCCTTTTCGGGTGGTTTCTTGGAGGCCGCCCTCTGTGTCTCTCACACCCACATGCATTTTAAGCAAGTCTCAGGGGTTGGACCTGACCATGTCACCTGTGTCCCGCCACCCATGGCCCCAGCCCAGCCCCGGCCCCAGCCTAGCTGCCCTGGCTGGACCACCACACCCTCATCCTCACTGGGCTCCTACTTCCGCCCTCACCACCTCCATGACTCCCCTCTCACTGCGGGTAGCAGCCAAACCCCTGCCACTGTGCATGAGGCTCTGCACCCAGCCAGCTGATCCCTGCCTGCTTCAGGGCCTTTACACCTTCTGTTCCCTCTGCTGAGCCACTCTCTTCCAGCTTTTCTCACAACCGCTCCCACACCTCTTTGGAGCCTCAGCTCAAAGATTACTTCCTTGGCTGGGCCCAGTGGCTTACACCTGTAATTCCAGCACTCTGGGAGGCTGAGGTGGGTGCATCACCTGAGGTCAGGAGTTCAAGAACAGCCTGGCCAACATGGTGAAACCCTGTCTCTACTAAAAATACAAAAATTAGCTGGGCATGGTGGCGTGTGCTTGTAACCCAGCTACTTGGGAGGCTGAGGCAGGCGAATCACTTGAACCTGGGAAGTGGAGGTTGCAGTGAGCCGAGATTGCACCACTGCACTCCATCCTGGGTGACAGAGCAAGACTCTGTCTCAAAAAAAAAAAAAAAAAGTTACTTCCTCAGCGAGGCTGTGCCTGACCTGTGAGCTAAGAAGTCACCCGTTGGCAGGCCACAGTGGCTCACACCTGTAATCCCAACACTTTGGGAGGCCAAGGCTGGCAAATCACTTGATCCCAGGAATGTGAGACCAGCTTGGGCAACATGGTAAGACCTCGTCTCTATAAAAAATGCAGGCCGGGCGCGGTGGCTGAAGCCTGTAATCCCAGCACTTTGGGAGGCCGAGACGGGCAGATCACGAGGTCAGGAGATCGAGACCATCCTGGCTAACACGGTGAAACCCCGTCTCTACTAAAAAATACAAAAAACTAGCCGGGCGAGGTGGCGGGCACCTGTAGTCCCAGCTACTCGGGAGGCTGAGGCAGGAGAATGGCTTAAACCCGGGAGGCGGAGCTTGCAGTGAGCTGAGATCCGGCCACTGCGCTCCAGCCCGGGCGACAGAGCGAGACTCCGTCTCAACTATCACAAGAAGAGAAAACCAAACACCGCATGTTCTCACTCATAGGTGGGAACTGAACAATGAGATCACTTGGACTCGGGAAGGGGAACATCACGCACTGGGGCCTATTATGGGGAGGGGGGAGGAGGGAGGGAGTGCATTGGGGAGTTATACATGATATAAATGATGAATTGATGGGTGCTGACGAGTTGATGGGTGCAGCACACCAACATGGCA
>NW_016803605.1:1242519-1247488 GCF_001698545.2 Rhinopithecus bieti
GGATAGCATTAGGAGATATACCTAATGTAAATGACGAGTTAATGTGTGCAGCACACCAACATGGCACATGTATACATATGTAACGAACTTGCACATTGTGCACATGTACCCTGGAACTTAAAATATAATAATAAAAAAAAAAAAAAAAGCAAAAAGTAGCTAGGCATAGTGGCATATGCCTGTAGTCCTGGCTACTTGGAAGGCTGAAGTGGGAGGATCTCTTGAGCCCAGCAGGCAGAGGCTGCAGTGAACCAAGATTGTACCACTGCATTCCAGCCTGGGCGACAGAGCAAGACCCTGTCTCAAAAAAATAAAAAAAGGGCCGGGCGCGGTGGCCCATGTGTAATCCCAGCACTTCGGGAGGCTGAGGCGGGTGGATCACCTGAGGTCGGGAGTTCGAAACCAGCCTGAGCAACATGGAGAAACCCCGTCTCTATTAAAAATACAAAACTAGCCAGGCGTGGTGGCACATGCCTGTAATCGCAGCTACTAGGGAAGCTGAAGCAGGAGAATCACTTGAACCCAGGAGGTGGAGGTTGCGGTGAGCCGAGATCATACCATTGTACTCCAGCCTGGGCAACAAGAGTGAAACTCCGTCTATAAATAAATAAATAAATAAATAAATAAATAAATAAATATGTCACCCCTCCTTCCCTCAACTGCCACAGTCACTCAACAATTTAGTAAGCCCTCATTGTGTCCCAGATGCTATTCCAAGCTCAGCAACCAAGGGGCTGTTAGTGAATGACACAAAATAACGAGATAAATACAGAGTGTCAGATGACAATAAGTGCTATGGGAAGAAAGAAGGCTGTAAAGGCCGGGCACGGTGGCTCATATCTGCAATCCCAGCACTTTGGGAGGATAAGGAGGTTAGGAGTTCGAGACCAGCCTGGCCAACATGGTGAAACCCCCTCTCTACTAAAAATACAAAAAATTAGCTGGGTGCGGTGGTGGGCACCTGTAATCCTAGCTATTCAGGAGGTTGAGTCAGGAGAATTGCTTGAACCCTGGAGGCAGGGGTTGTACCACTGCACTCCAGCCTGGGCAACAAGAACAAAACTGCGTTAAAAAAAAAAAAAAAAAAAGGAATAGGGAATGCTGACGTGAGATTTAGGCTGTCTCCTCTCCAGACTCAGAGGCTCAGGGCTAGACTCAAACATCTGTTGTCCCATTTTGCAGATGGTGGACTGAGGCTTAGAGAGGCAGAGACCTAGAACCCATTCCTGTAGACCTACAGACCACATATGATGGTTGAGAGGTTGGGGCCAGGTCATCTGTGTTTGAATCCCAGCGGTGTGACCTTGGGCAAACACTTCTGTAACTTGGGAACCATAATAGTGCCTCCCTCTGAAAAAGAGTTATTTGTATACAGGGCTTATCACAGGATCTGATGCATACATTCTATATGATCACTATTATTGTTATTATTTTAGGTACTGGGTCTTGCTCTGTTGCCCAGGCTGGAGTGCAGTGGCCCGATCACGACTCACTGCAGCCTCAACCTCCTCAGCTCAAGCAATCCTCCCACCTCAGCCTCTTCAGTATCAGGGACCACAGGCGGGCGCCACCAAACCTGGCTTATTTATTTATTTTTATTTTATATATTTTTTGAGACGGAGTCTTGCTCTGTCACCAGTCTGGAGTGCAGTGGCGCGATCTTGGCTCACTGCAATCTTCCCCTCCTGGGTTCAAGCAATTCCCCTGCCTCAGCCTACTGAGTAGCCGGGACTACAGGCACATGCCACCGTGCCCAGCTAATTCCTTGTATTTTGGTAGAGACGGGGTTTCACCATGTTGGCCAGGATGGTCTCGAACTCCTGACCTCCTGATCTGCCCACCTCGGCCTCCCAAAGTGCTGGGATTACAGGCGTGAACCACCGCGCTTGCTCGGCCAATATTTGTATTTTTGTAGGGACAGGGTTTTGTTATATTGCCCAGGGTTTTGCTATGTTGCCCTGGCTGGTCTCGAACTCCTGGCCTAAAGCGATCCTCCCACCTTGGCGCCCCAAAGTGCTGGGATTACGGATGTGAGCCATGGTGCCCGGCTTATTACTGAGGAGGGCATGGGAGTCCCCTCCCCTTCAGAGAGTGTGACCGACTGCTCTGCTCTGTGGCTTCAGCTAAAACGCTGTCCTCAGCTCCTCCTCTGAACTATGGAAGCAGGTGCTTGGCCTCTTGTTAGGGACTCTGTAGAGCTAGAAGTGCCCCTGACCCCCAATTTCCCAATTTTGGGACTATAGGAGTCCACGCAGTACCAAGCACCCCGACACTGTCCTGACCCTACTTCCACTTGGCACCATGGCCCCAGTGGGGTCGATTAAGTCCATGTTGTGCCACGTCAGTGCTGTGACCTCAGCCAGCGTCTGATGCCTCTGAGCCCCGGAATGCCCATCCAGGTAATGGGGGGCTGGACGCCGCCGGGGCTCTCTTAGCCCCCGCCTTCCCCCCCTCCAGCTCGGGGACAATAGACAAGATGTTTATCCCCCGCCGGCGCACATGTTGTTCGCGGTAATGACAGTAATCAGCGGCGCTAATGCCGCATTCTCTCCGCGCCAGTCAATTCGCCTAATTACCGCCTGGGAAGCCGGATTATTTAAATTTAAATGGTGATTTATTGCGAGCTTAATCAATGCTATTTTCTCTCCCCCCTCTTCCCCTGGGACGGGGCAGGAGGGGAATTGGAGCCCCTCCAACCCCACCCTAAGGACACCCTCTTCTCCTGGAGGGGTGGGGACAGGGGTAGCCTGGGGCGCCCTGAGACTTCAGATAAACACCACTCACACCTTATCCTCATAACCGCAAAGCTGTAACAAACACATAAAATAGAAGTAATAACAACATAACAACACTTCTATGTC
Source organism: Rhinopithecus bieti (assembly GCF_001698545.2). Lineage (NCBI taxonomy): Eukaryota > Metazoa > Chordata > Mammalia > Primates > Cercopithecidae > Rhinopithecus > Rhinopithecus bieti. The sequence continues at coordinate 1,245,381 of NW_016803605.1, forward strand.
TCAATAATAAAGTCTGAGTAATAATAATAAACTTAGATATTTATCTGTATCTTACAGAGTTTATATTTTTACATATTCTAGATTATATTGCTTTGCCTATTTCTTTATTGTGTCTCGGCCACTAGGATGCCAGCCGCTCCGGGGCAGGGACTTTTGTCTAGTTTGTTTCTCCTGCTGGATCCCAGCGCTCAGAAAAGTGCCAGACAGGCAGGAGATGCTCCAAAAGCGGCAGCCCCCACCGCCCCCTCCTCCACGCCCCGAACCCCTCCAGCAGCCCTGCAAGGTCACTGCTGATAACAGCATTGGCAGCATAGCGGTGGCTTGCTCTGAGTTAGGCATTTCCAGGGACTTTGCAAATATGACCTGGTTGATTCTCTGCTCAGCCTCCTGGGGAAAGTTGGACCGTTTTACCCACTTCACATTAAGGCACAGAGAAGTGAGGCGACCTGCCCGGGGTTGCAAATCTGGGGGGTGGCTGGGCGGCGACAGGAACATGGGGCATCTTCCTGAAGTTCCCCATCTCATCCGCCACATCATACTGTCTCCCTCTTGCTCCTCCAACTGGGGGCCCAGACTGTACAGTCCTTGCGTCCCCTCTGGGGCCCCTCAGGTCTGGGTCCAGGGTCTCTCGCCCATTAGCGAATGGGCGTCCCAAGTCAGGGTGGGTCTCCTCTGTCCCGCTCATGCAGCTGGGAGTTTCTTTGGTTGTAATAATGATTCCTCTCTCCTAATAAAAATACAGGAATAGCATTTACCAGTGACCCCTAGCATTGCCAGGACCTTGTTTAGGGCAGAATTCACGAAAGCTTCCCAACCTCTTGCGCCCATTTGACAGTTTAATAAACTGAGGCTTGAAGAGCAGAAGCCACCTGAAAGGGGCACGCAAAGGTCCTGGCTGACTCCAGAGACAAGCATCTGGGAGAGGGCAGGTCCGCAGCTCAGACCCGGGCTGCAGTGACTCGGCCACGAGGGCCCTGGGACCCTTGCCCCGCGCATGCGCACTCACCGAGGCCAGCTGGCGGCCCCCCGGCTCTCAGCCCCCAGGGCGGCGCCCCCAGCGCGGCGAACCGGCGCAGGCGGAGGTAGGTGACGCTGAGGCGCACGATGGAAGCCTTGTCCAGCTGGCTCGAGATGGCGCCGGGCAGCGGGAGAAGCTTGGCCAGCTCGAAGAACTCCAGGTTCTCTTTCCCGCGCCGCGAGCGCGCCGCGTTCCGGGACTTCTCCTTGCGCTGCGCCTGCAGGCTGGGCGGGCGGCGCGGAGGAGGTGTCTGCGGGGCCCCGGGACTCAGGGGCGTGGGAACTGGGGGGGAGCCCCGCCTCCCGGGGCCTTGGGAACGGGACCGGACGTTGGGAGTGGATTCTACACCTCTGCAGGTGGGAGCAGACCGGAGTGTGGATTCTACACTCCGGCCCAGGGACAGAACCTCGAGTGTCAATTCTTGGGGGAAGGAGGAGGAAGGGCGAGAGATTAAAGATGTTGGGCGTGAATTCTGAGGACCGGGACTAGAAGCTGAACGCAGGAGAGCGGGCTCAGGACGGTAGTTAACTCAAGGTAAGACCCATCCCCAAGGGGCGGGGCAGGGAGCTGGGTGTGAACTGCCCCTTGGCATGGAGACAGAACATCGGGTGTGAACTGGTCCCGGGGACGCCTCCCCGGGGGCGGGGCCGCGGCCAGAAGGGCGGGGCTTTGCTCACCATGGTCCGGACTGCGCCTTGACCATCAGCCCGGGTAGAAAGTCCCACGGGACGCTGGCGCCGCGGCCTCCCACGCATTTGACCTCGCTTCCGCCGCCACTGCCGGGATAGGGGGCCGCCATCTCCGGGGGGCTTGCTCAGGCGGGCTCCGAGTCCCGAGTCTCCTGCAGCGGGAGGGGGTCAGAAGCAGCGCTCAGTGCTCTCGGGAGACCTTCTAGGGAAACTGAGATTCGTGCGAGGCTCAGGGTCCCAGCAAGGAGCTGGGGACGGGGGCTGGATAGTGCCTCAGTTTCCCCTCCCTGGAGGCCTCGGTCCGGAGGCCGCAGCTCCCACCCTAGCCGGCCCGGGGCTGGCGCTCCGGGTGAGGACGTGCCCCGCCGCCGCCTCCCCCGCGCCGCCCGCCAGCGCGCCCG
>NW_016803605.1:1248121-1251880 GCF_001698545.2 Rhinopithecus bieti
GCGCCCGACTCACGCCCGCGCCGGGCCGGCTCCCGCATACCAATGGGCGCACGCGGCGCGCATACGGATCGAACCGGCCCGCGCGCTGCGTGCCAAGCATGCCCAAGCCGGGCGGGGGGCGGGCGCCTCCCGGGCCAGGTACGCACCGCTCCAGCCCCCGGAGCCCTCTGCCCCGGGGACCCGCCCCCCAAGCCCATCCCCGGAGTCTTGACTCCGCGGATCTGCAGTCTGTTTCCCTGGCTGGGCTAAGGAGGCAGGGGGCAGAGGGCAGGGACCCCAATCCTGTGTCCTGCCCAGGATCACCCCCAGCCTCTCGGGGTGGCGCCACGTGTCCGGACCGCCACATCCCCACGACCACAACTTCCTCCCTGAAGACCCCGGCGCGCCAGCCCTAGCCCCGGACGCAGCCGCCACAGCTTCTGCCCCAGGACGCCCCCAGGATTGACCCGACACGCGGGGACCAGGTGTCCTGGTCTCCTGATACCCTAGAACCAGGAACGTTTGCAGTTAGGTCTTCATTCCTCCAGGACCAGGCGCTCAGAACACCCGCTAAACGCAGGTACCAGGCCGCCCCCAAACCTCCCAGCCAGGTGTCCAGATGCCCCAGACCCCCGCGTCCAGGTCTCCCAGCCCCAGATTTCTCCAGGACCCAAACACCCGTGCGCCCCTTCCCCCAGCCTCGGGATACCCTCGTCCCGACCCCGTAGCCCCCAGGACACTGGAGTTCCAGCCCCCCATTCCTCCGGGACCCAGAAGTCTCCCTCCTGCCAGCCTGCAAGCTTCCCCTACCCGCAGGACCGCCAGTCCGGTTACTTGGCCGTAGAGCAAGCTCCGGGCGCGGCGTGGGGCCGGCCGGGCGGCGTGGAGGGGCCGCTCCATAGACCCCGGGGCGCGCGGGGCGCAGTGAGACGCGCGGGCTGTGGCGCCCGGCTCTCGGCGCCCACCTCGGCCTCGCAGACTTGGAGACGCGCGGCCAGCGCTGGCTGGCGGAGCCCCGCCCGCCGCGTCTCCGCCCCCAGACCCGCCCCGCTCGCTTTTCCCTGATAGGAGGCCCAGCTACCCTGGGGTCCGAGTTTCCTTGCCCCACGGTAACGTCGGGGGTCAGAATGAGAACCTCGGATCGGAGCTTCCCCACCCCAAGAGGGGAACACCGGAGTCCGGGCAGTGTCTCTACACCCCTTCAGGAGGCAGCTAGTGCCCCAGAAGCCCCTCGGGACAAGACGGGTACCCTGCACCCGAGCCGCCTGTACGAGTGGAGACTCAGACGTCAGTGCTCCCTCCAGGGACACAAATTCACAATTCGAGACCCTCCCTTTCCGGGAGAGAACCCCAGGGTGTCAGCACACTCTCCCCCCACAGGGCTGGGACTTCGCATCCAAACCCAACCCGCCTTACAAGGGGGACATACTCCTCCCTCGTCAGGGACCAGGATCCAGCCCTCTAAGGAACTCCAGAGACCAGGATCCTGGCGTCTTATCTCCATCCCCCGCCGCAGGGTCGGGAACCCTGACATCCAAGCTCCCCATTAGATCATAAATGGGAACTCGGGGTTGTAGCACCTCGTACAGAGGACAGGGACCCGGGTGTGTCCAAGCCAGGCCTTCCTCAGTCTGATAGGAGGTCCTACAGTTCCCCTAGCTCGTTCCCTCCATGGAGCCTCCACTTCCCGTTCTCAGGATGCTGCCTGGCATGGGGGTCTCCAAGCACTTAAAATCCTCCACATGACCTCAACATGGGGAATGAAAATGGAGCTGGGGGCCGGGCGCGGTGGTTTACACCTGTAATCCCAGTACCCTGGGAGGCCAAGGCGGGTGGATCAGCTGAGGTCAGGAGTTCAAGGCCAGCCTGGCCAACACGGTGAAACTCCGTCTCTGGTAAAAATACAAAAAATAGGCGGGTGTTGTGGTGGGCACCTGTACTCCCAGCTACTCAGGAGGCTGAGGCAGGAAAATCGCTTGAACCCGGGAGGCGGAGGTTGCAGTGAGCTGAGATCCCGCCACTGCACTCCAACCTGGGCGACAGAAAGAGAGTCTGTCTCAAAAAAAAAAAAAAGAAAAAAAGAAAAAGAAAATAGAGCAGGGGATCTTAGAAGAGGCACACAGTCGGGGGCTTGCAGGGAGCACATGCTGGCCTTTGGTTGGGCAGATGGGGAAACTGAGGCACACACAAACACCCGTGTGCACTTGTTCGCAAGAACACACAAACTCGTTCATGATCCTCATAGTTAACACTTAGGGAGTGCTTATTTTCTGCTAATACTTTATTTATTTATTTAATTTTTATTTTTTTTGAGACAGTCTCACTTTGTCGCCCAGGCTGGAGTGCAGTGGCGATCTCAGATCACTGCAAGCTCGCCTCCTGGGTTCACGCCATTCTCCTGCCTCAGCCTCCCAAGTAGCTGGGACTACAGGTGCCCGCCACCACACCCGGTAATTTTTTTGTGTTTTTTAGTAGAGACGGGGTTTCACCGTGATAGCCAGGATGGTTTTGATCTCCTGGCCTCCCAAAGTGCTGGGATTATAGGCGTGAGCCACCGCGCCCAGCCTAATACTTTATTTTATAGCAAGATTCTGAGATGGGCTCTGTTACTAGACCCATTTTACAACTAGGGAAACTGAGGCATGGGGAAGTGATATAGCCTGGTGACAGTGGCCTCTCAGACAATAGTTCCCTATTTGTCCCCAGGGAGACTTGCTAGGGTTTCAGGGCAAGGATTCAAGCTCAGATCATGGGCTCCTATCTTCTGACAGCACTTCCTGGCTGTGCAGCCTGGGTGGGTGCTATGCCAGCCATGAGAGGTGCACTCGTGCCATTAATTAATTAATTAATTACTTTTGAGACACAGTCTTCTCACTCTGTCACCCAGGCTGCACAATCACTGCTCACTACAGCCTTGAACTCCCAGGTTCAAGAGATTCTCCCACCTAGCCTCCCAAGTGGCTGGGACTACAGGTATGCACCACCACACCCAGCTATTTCTTAAAAATATTTTGTTGGGAGGCCGGGCGCGGTGGCTCACGCCTGTAATCCCAGCACTTTGGGAGGCTGAGGCGGGCGGATCACGAGGTCAGCAGATCGAGACCATCCTGGCTAACATGGTGAAACCCCATCTCTACTAAAAACACAAAAAATTAGCCAGGCATGGTGGCGGGCGCCTGTAGTCCCAGCTACTCAGGAGGCTGAGGCAGGAGAATGGCGTGAACCCCGGAGGCAGAGCTTGCAGTGAGCCGAGATTGCTCCACTGCACTCCAGCCTGGGCGACACAGTGAGACTCCATCTCAAAAAAAAAGTTTTGTTGGCTGGGTGCAGTGGCTCATGCCTGTAATCCCAGCACTTTGGGAGGCCAAGGCAGGTGGATCACCTGAGGTCAGGAGTTCAAGACCAGCCTGGCCAACATGGTGAAACCTCATCTCTACTAAAAATACAAAAATTAGCTGGACAAGGTGGAGTGCATCTGTAGTCCTAGCTACTCAGGAGGCTGAGGCTGGAGAATCGCTTGAACCTGGGAGGCGGAGGTTGCAGTGAGCTGAGATCACGCCACTAAACTCCAGCGTGGGTGAGAGTGGGACTCCATCTCAAAAAAAAAAACAAAAAAGAAAGATGTTGCCTAGGCTGGTCTTGAACTCCTGGCTTCAAGCAATCCTCCTGCCTCAGCCTCCCAACATGCTGGGATTACAGGCGTGAGCTATGTCGCCCAGCCTGTATTTATTTATGATTGCACATACATATGGATTTTTTTTTTTTTTTTTTTTTTTTTTT
>NW_016803605.1:1252658-1257427 GCF_001698545.2 Rhinopithecus bieti
GATGCAATTAAACCTTCCTGGCCAGGTGATCCCAGCACTACTTTGGGAGGCCGAGGCAGATGAATCACGAGGTCAGGAGTTCAAGACCAGTCTGACCAATATGGTTAAACCCTGTCTCTACTAAAAATACAAAAATTAGCCGGACGTAGTGGTGTGTGCCTGTAGTCCCAGCTACTCAGGAGGCTGAGGCAGAAGAATCACTTGAACCTGGGAGGTAGAGGTTGCTGTGAGCTGAGATTGCGTCACTGCACTCCAGCTCTGTCTCAAAAATTAATTAATTAATTAATTAATTAATTAAAAAATTTTTTTTTGAGATGGAGTCTCGCTCTGTCACCCAGGCTGGAGTGCAGTGGCCAGATCTCAGCTCACTGCAAGCTCCGCCTCCTGGGTTTTATGCCATTCTCCTGCCTCAGCCTCCCGAGTAGCTGGGACTACAGGCGCCCACCACCTCGACCAGCTAGTTTTTGCATTTTTTAGTAGAGACGGGGTTTCACCGTGTTAGCCAGGATGGTCTCGATCTCCTGACCTCGTGATCCGCCCATCTCGGCCTCCCAAAGTGATGGGATTACAGGTTTGAGCCACCGTGCCCGGCCTTTATTTTATTTTTTGAAACAGAGTCCCACTCTGTTGTCCAGGCTGGAGTGCAGTGGCGCGATCTCGGCTCACTGCAACCTTTGCTTCCTAGGCTCAAGCAATTTTCCTGCCTCAGCCTCTCGAGCAGTTGAGATTACAGGCATGCACCACCACGCCCGGCTAATTTTTGTATTTTTAGTAGAGACAGGGTTTCACCATGTTGGCCAGGCTGGCCTCAAACTCCTGAACTCAAGTGATCCACCCATCTTGGCCTCCCAAAGTGCTGGGATTACAGGCATGAGCCACTGCACCCGGTCTAATTTTTACATTTTAATTTAATTTTTTTTTTGGAAACAGGGTCTTGATCTGCTGGCCAGGTTGATATCAGACTCCTGGGCTCAAATGATCCTATGACTTCAACCTCCTGAATAGCTGGGATTACAGGCAAGAGAGCCTCCTCCTCTTAAGAGGTTACTCGGCTGGGTGCCGTGGCTCAGGCTGCAATCCTAGTACTTCGGGAGGCCTAGGCGGACAGATCACGAAGTCAAGAGATTGAGACCACCCTGGCCAACATGGTGAAACCCCGTCTCTGCTAAAAGTACAAAAATTAGTTGGGTGTGTGTTGGTGGGCGCCTGTAGTCCCAGCTACTCAGGAGGCTGAGGCAGGAGAATCGCTTGAACCCAGGAGGCACTGCAGTGAACTGAGATTCCGCCACTGCACTCCAGCCTGGGCCACAGAGTAAGATTCCATCTCAAAAAAATGAGGGCCATGTGGAGGCGAAGGCAAGATCAGGGTTCGGGGTGACATCTCTACAAGCCAAAAGATGCCAAACTGCGCAGCACACCCGCAGAAGCCAGGGGAGAGGCCTGAGACGGATTTTATTTATTTATTTATTTATTTATTTATTTATTTATTTATTTATTTAGAGATGGAGTCTCGCTCTGTCGCCCGGACTGGAGTGCAATGGCACGATCTTGGCTCACTGCAACCTCCGCCTCCCGGATTCAAGCGATTCTTCTGCCTCAGCCTCCTGAGTAGCTGGGATTACAGGCGTGCACCACCACGCCCGGCTAATTTTTGTATTTTTAGTAGAGACGGGTTTCACCATGTCAGGCTGGTCTCAAACTCCTGACCTCATGATCCTTCTGCCTCGGCCTCCCAAAGTGCTGGGATTACAGACTGATTCTTTTTCACAGCCTCAGAAACAACCAACCCTCACTGGGGATGGTGGCTCAAGCCTGTAATCCCAGCAGTTTGGGAGGCCAAGGTGGGTGGATCACTTGAGGTCAAGAATTCAAGACCAGCCTCGCCAATATTGGGAAACACTATCTCTACTAAAACTACAAAAATTAGCTAGGCGTGGTGACGCACACCTGTAATCTCAGCTACTCGGGAGGCTGAGGCAGGAGAATTGCTTGAACCTGGGAGGCAGAGGTTGTAGTGAGCCAAGATTGCCCCACTGCATTCCAGCCTGGGCAGCAGAACGAGACTCTATCTTAAACGAAAAAAAAAAAAAGCAACCAGCCCTGCCGACACCCTGATTGATCTCGGACTTCCAGCCTCTGGAAACTGCGAGAGAAGACATTTCTGTTTTTTCAAGCCACCCAGTTTGCGGTCCTTGGTTTTGGCAGTCCCAGCAAACTAATACCGGGGGATGGAGAGTGACTGCTAATGGTTGCAGGCTTGCTTTTTGGGTGATGAAAATGTTCTAAAATTGACTGTGGTGATGGTTGCACAAGTCTGTGAATATGCTAAAACCCCTGAACATGCTAAAACCACTGACTCTGCTAAATACAACTTTAAACACTTAAAATGTATGGTGTGGGAATAATTTCAATCGAATGCTTATTAATAGATAAGTAATAGGCAAGTAATAAGTTGCTGTCAGCATTCAATGAATTCATTCAACAAATATTTATCTGCCGGCTATGGTGGCTCACACCTGTAATTCCAGCACTTTGGGAGGCTGAGGTGGGCCAATCACCTGAGGTCGGGAGTTCGAGACCAGCCTGATCAACATGGAGAAACCCCATCTCTACTAAAAATAAAAAATTAGCCGGGTGTGGTGGTGCATGCCTGTAATCCCAGGTACTTGGGAGGCTGAGGCAGGAGAATCGCTTGAACCCCAGAGGCAGAGGTTGCAGTGAGCCAAGATCATGCCATTGCACTCCAGCCTGGGCAACAGAGCCAGACTCTGTCTAAAAAAATAAATAAATAAAATAAAAAAAGAAGGTCGGGTGTGGTGGCTCATGCCTGTAATCCCAGCACTTTGGGAAGCCGAGGTGGGTGGATCACTTGAGGTCAGGAATTCAAGACCAGCCTGGCCAATATGGCAAAACCCATCTCTACTAAAAATACAAAAATTAGCTGGGTAAGGTGCCACACGTTTGTAATCCCAACTACTCGGGAGGCTGAGGCAGAAGAATTGCTTGAACCCGGGAGGTAGAGGCTGCAGTGAGCTGAGATCGCACCAGTGCACTCTAGCCTGGGTGACAAAGTAAGACTCTGTCTCAAAAAACAAAACAAAACAAAACAAAACAAAGCCAAAAACAAAAAAACCCAAAACCAAAACAAACAAACAAAAATATAACCAACCAAATATTATTTATTGAGTATCTACTATGTGCCGGGCTGGCAGACATCACAGACCTCCTGGGGCTGATGTGCATGCGTGTAGCATGCTGAGTACTGTGTCATGCATTTCACATGCCATAAATACATTTTAGCATTTATCACTGAGTGGGGTGGGGCTGGGTCATCCTTCTCTCCTGAGGTGGCAGAATGGGAATTCTGTAAATCTTGGCACTCCCCACCCAGTCTCTGTCTCCAAAGGCACTACTTATTCATTCAACAAACATATAATGGAAAGAAAAGGCAAGGTTAGGCACTGTGGCTCATGCCTGTAATTTCAGTGCTTTGGGAAGCTGAGGCAGGAGAATTGCCTGATCCCAGGAATTCAAGACCAACCTGCACAATATAGCAAGACCCCATCTCTCTCTCTCTCTTTTTTTTTTTTTGAGATGGAGCCTCGCTCTGTTGCCCAGGCTGGAGTGCAATGGCGCCATCTCAGCTCACTACAACCTCCACCTCCTGGGTTCAAGTGATTCTCCTGCCTCAGCGTCCCAAGTAGCTGGGATTACAGGCGTGTGCCATCATGCCCGCCTAATTTTTGTATTTTTAGTAGAGACGGGGTTTCACCATGTTGGTCAGGCTGGTCTCGAGCTCCTGACCTTGTGATCTGCTTGCCTCAGCCTCCCAAAGTGCTGGGATTACAGGTATGAGCCACTGCACCCGGCCTACAATTTTTTTTTTTTTTTTTAAAGAAATTAGCTGGATGTGGTGGTGTGCACCTGCAGCCCCAGCTACTTAGGAAGTTGAGGTGGGAGGATCACTTGAGCCCAGGAGTCTGAGGTTGCAGTGAGTTGTGTTGCGATTGCAACATTGCATTCCAACCTGGGTGACAGAGCAAGAGTCTGTCTCTAAAAAATGAAAGAAAGAAAGGAAGAGAGAGACGGAGGGAGAGAGAGGTAGGAAGGGAAGGAGGGGAATAGAGAGAGAGAGAGAGAAAGAAGGAGAGAAAAAGAAGAAAAGGGCTGGGTGAGGTGGCGCACGCCTGTAGTCTGAACACTTTGGAGGCCAAGGAGGGAGGATTACTTGAGCCCAGGAGATCGAGAACAGCCTGGGCAGCATGGTGAAACCCTGTCTCCACAAAAAAAATACAAAAATTAGCCTGGTGTGGTTGTACGCACCTGTAGTCCCAGCTACTCAGGAGGCTGAGGCAGGGGGGATCTCTTGATCCCAGGAGATTGAGGCTGCAGTGAGCTGTGATTGTGCCACTGAACTCCAGCCCTGGGCAACACAGCAACACCCTGTCTCAAAAACAAAAAACGAGCCAGGCGTGGTGGCTCACGCCTGTAATCCCAGCATTTTGGGACGCTGAGGTGGGTGGATCACTTGAGTTCAGGAGTTCAAGACCAGCCTGGTCAACATGGTGAAACCCATTTCTACTAAAAAAAAATTACAAAAATTAGCCAGGCATGGTGGCAGATGCCTGTAATCCCAGCTACTCAGGAGGCTGAGTCAGGAGAACCACTTGAACCTGGGAGATGGAGGTTGCAGTGAGCAGAGATCACACCACTGCACTCCAGTCTGGGTGGCAGAGCAAGACTCTGTCTCAAAAAAAAAAATAAAAATT